>NC_080173.1:43090182-43406235 GCF_950295315.1 Erinaceus europaeus | reverse complement strand
TCTTTCTCCTACTCCCCCCCCCCCCCCCCGCCAGTGCTCAAGACGGTGCCATTCACTGCCCGCACGGGCAAGCGGACGTCCAGGCTTCTCTGTGAGGCCAGTCTGGGAGAGGAGATCCCCCTCTAGCCCCCAGGTATCTGCATGGACTGGTCTTTGATCCCAGTGGCTGCCCACAGCCTGGTTGGGGGAACTGATTCATGTTGCCCTCCCCCTGGATCATGCACTTGCCCTTGAAGGGGGTCTGGTTAATATCAGCAGGCCCCTTCCACATACACTCTACGTGGGCCCCTAAGAGAGTGTGATTTGTTTCTTGGAGTGTTGGTCCCAGCCCCGTGTCCACTCCTGAAGGATAAAAGTGTTTTCTTCTCTTGCTGCCAGATCTTCGCAACCAGCCTTACATCCGTTCAGATACAGGCCGTAGAAGCGCCCGTAGGCGGCCCCCAGGACCTCCCCTGCAGGTCACTTCGGACCTCTCCCTGTAACCTGTTGACTATGCAGATGGACTCCGCAGGCTGGGATGGGGTGGGGGTACTTTCTTAAGCTGCGGCTTAAGAAAGGTGATCGTCAACTGGGCTGGGCCGGGTCCCCAGCGTGGGTCCACCTCAAGTGGGCCGGCATACCTATATCTTGCCACTGGGGGGCAGCATCGCCGCCCCCTCCCTCCAAATTCTGCTCGCAGCACTCCTTTCCGCTCAGCTTCAGCGGGAGCCTGGCCTGTAATTTATAAAATACAACCTCGCCCCATCCCAACTCCTACCATCCCTAGCTCCCGGGACTCTCCATGGACCTTATTTTTATACAAGATTAATAAAGATGTTTGCAAAAGATCTGTGTCGGCTCCGTGCCCGCACCCATCACGCGCAGTCTGTCTGGGCAACAAATGCTTTACTTGTATAAGTTCTTCACAACAGGTTTCTGTGCATAGGCGGGCGGTGGGGAGAAGGGCTGCTTCTGTACTAACGTTGGCGGGGAGGGGGCCAGCTTCGAGGAGCGCAAGTACTCCAGAGGCTGTTCCATCAACCCTGTAGGAAGGCGGGGAGGCCATAGGGGAGTGGGCAGCTGGAGTTTGGAGGAAGCTGATTTGTAATACCCCCGCCCGCCTTTCTGTTGTCCCATCGTCTCCTCCCTGGAGTAACCTTTTTCTTCTGCCCCGCCCCATCCTCAGTCACCCTTGAGCGAGCTCAGATTACTCTTGCTAGTCCCTGCCTCGCTCACCCCTGCTGGGTCCTGTTTGAATCCCGCTGTCACTCTTTCGCCAGTCCCCGCCCACTCAATCACTTGAGTGTGATAGCCCGGGCTCCGCCTGCCCTTTACCTGGGCGGCGCGACGTGGGTTTGGGCTTGAGTTTGGGGCGGCTGGGTAGGTAGGACTTGGGGAGTTGGATTTCGGAGCGTGGGGCTAGGTTCCGCGTCTTGAGTTCTGGACGTGTGCTCTCCTCCAGGTTAGGTATCTGGGAGTAGGGACTGCGCACACCTGGGGCGGGGAAGCCAAGAGGGGTCACCTGAGAGCCGGCTCCCCCACCCTCCAGCTCCCCTTCCCCCACCACGCGGGCTCCCCGCGAACCCCGGGCGCACCGGTTTTGCAGAGTCTGTGCAGCGATCGCACCAGCTCGCTACTGGAGAGTCCACTGATGCGGGCCGCCTGGCAGAAGAAGGTGAGGCCCACCTGAGAGCGCGGCGCGCAGGGCCGGCCCTTCCAGCCTGGGATCTGTCGCAGAGCTCGCTGCCTTGTGGAGTAGTAGCTTGAAGGAGAAAAGTGAGGCAGCTACCTCAGACACCGCCTCCCCGAGTAAGCACCATCTCAGAGGTGGGGAAATCGGTGCTAGACAACTCGGTCCCAACTTGGACGAGTTGGGAACCAGAAAACCACATGCAGAATTGGGGCTCAGGTTCTCTGGGGCAGGAGCCCTGCTCTGCTCAGTCTTGCCCCTCCCATCCTGGCTCCTGAAGTTAGGTAGGGCTGTGCTCACTTCATCACCTCCTGTACCGACTTGGAGGACACGAAGCCATGGCTTATCAACTTGAACACCAACTCTAGGAACAGAATTTGCAGGCCTTGGGCATCACCGGTCTGGCTTGGCCTCACTTGGCCTGGGGGCAGAGAAGAGTGGGAAGGGTAAAGTGGGGTCTCCCCCAGACCAGGTCCACTTCTGCCCCCCAGCATGCCTCCTCACCTAGGCACTGAGCAAGACATTGGCTGTCCGTGAGAACGCCCAGGAAGTCTTTGAAGTTTACAATTCCATCACCTGTGAAGATACAAGAGGCATGGGTTTGTGGGTCTGCAGTACACCTGCCATTAGCGAGTGGTTCCATGCTTGCCCCAGTCAAATGTCTCCCAGCTGAGGGTGTGTGTATTAGTCCTCAAACCGGGATGAGGACTAATCAGCGATTTTTAGAGATGGTGGGATAGTCTATGTTGATTAGGCAAAAGGGGATTTACATAGTACCAAGCCAGGGGCTTTGTAGACAGAACTGCTCTTCAGGACTGGGGGTGGGAGAGGGCCAGCTGGGGGGCACTCACCATCCAAATCGGCTTGCCGAAGAGCCTCACACATCCCCTGGGGGCTCAGATGGATGCCCACATTGCCCAGAGCGGCTTTCATGCTGCGTATGCCCACTGTGCCCTGAGGGCAGGAACTTAAGAGTCTGAAGATATCCTGGAATGCTGGGCAGGTGTGGGCCAGGTGGCAAGGTCAAATGCACCTTGAGAATACCACAGTGCCCACGGTCTAGATCAGATGGGTAAAGATGTGGCTAACTCAACCCCTTGGGCTTTAGAACTTTTATTTCCAAAAAATATTTATTTTCATCACACACACACACACACACACACACACACACACACACACACACACACACACACTAGAGCACTGCTCAATTCTGGCATATGGTAGTGCCACGGACTGAGCCTAGCACCCCTGCAGATTCAGGCAGGACAATCTGCTGCCCTATCTCCCTGCCCCTTATGAATTTTCATATAAGGAACAGCATACTGGCTGCTAAGTGCCCACTCAACTACCATGTCTAAAATTTATCCCTGAACTTGTCTGCATAAAAACTATTCAAAATTTGTGTATTGCACCAAAGTAAAAGACTCTGGGGTGGGGAGAAGGGTTCAGGTCCTGATGGCAGAGGAGGACCTAGAAGGGATTGAATTATGTGGAAAACTAAGAAACGTTACACATGTACAAAGAACTGTATTTTACTGTTGACTGTTAACCATTAATCCCCAATAAAGCAAAAAAAAGAATATTCAAAATTTATGTCCAAGATTATATATACTACCAGTGGAACCAATGATGGATCTTTTATTTATTTATTTATTCCCTTTTGTTGCCCTGGTTGTCTTCTTGTTGTAATTATTATTGTCGTCATTGTTGGATAGGACAGAGAGAAATGGAGAGAGGAGGGGAAGACAGAGAGGGGGAGAGAAAGATAGACACCTGCAGACCTGCTTCACCGCCTGTGAAGCGACTCCCCTGCAGGTGGGGAGCCGAGGGCTCAAACCAGGATCCTTATGTCAGTCCTTGGGCTTTGCGCCACGTGCGCTTAACCCGCTGCACTACCACCGGACTCCCCCAATGAAGGATCTTAAAAAAAAGATTTTTTTGGGGGGAAGTTGTGGTCTCTCACAGGTGCAATTTCATTACTCTAGACCACTTTTCCAATCAGAGAGAGGAAAAAGAAATCCCAGCACTAAAGCTTCCCCTAGTCCCACAGCACCTCCTGTGTGGTGCCAGGGCTCAGGCCTGGATTGTGTATACATGGCAAGACACAAACTATTTTTTTGGTCCCAGTGAGGGGCCTGAATTCTACTGTAACTGTCTGACTCTGGAGCTCCAGGGACACTGGAGGCTCACCTCTACTTGGCACTGAAAATTGTTGAATAAAATGATTCTGCTTTGAGGGGTCCTTTGGGAGACTGTGGGGACCCCCAAATTAAAAAATTGGCTTCTTCTACCTCTGCCCCCACTGGTTCAGACCTCAGGGAATTCACTCTTTTGCCCAACCACCCCCCCCCCTTTTTTTTTTTTTCCAATTTCACTCTTCCTTCCATCATGTTTATATATTCACACACCATACAAATGCCTCTTTATCCATCAATAGGTCCCTCTATCCCTCCACACCTTTCTCTACCCCCCCCCCCAATTGGGGCACTCTGGGGCTGTAGGGATGAGTAACTTGGACTGGCATGCAGGTGTGTTTCCAGTATAGTCACTTTTTGTAATGATTCCAACTTCTGGGTTTGTAGTTCTACTCTGAGCACCCCTTAATATTACTCCTCCCAGCACTGGGACACTTACCTGCCAGCTGCTGGGGTGTCAAGGGCTCCAAGTTCTCATCTGCAAAACTGCCTCGGGGGGAAGAGGTTGGAAAAGCCATTGCACCTCCTGCAGAGAGATGCCAAGACCAGGCAGCCCCAAACCCAGCCCCTGACCCAAGTCTGGCCTCCAGGTCCTGACCTCACCTCTGAGGCCCTTCACCTGAGCCTGACTGTGCTGAATAGGTGTTCTCAAGGCCCTTGAACTCCCTAGCTCTCCGGAAGGCCTGCTCAGCCCCCATGGCCAGGGCTGCTGCAGATTCCATCTGGCTCAGCAGGGTAGTGCGCTGCTGTAGCCTCTTTGGTGTTTTGCTGGCTTGCTCCTCTCCAGGGTCCTGTGTGAGCAGTCTTGAAGGCTTTTGTGACAGCCTTGGAGGGGAGAGGACAGGGCTGAGGGAGCCAGCCCACTGAGGTGCTCAAACTCTGGGGCACTCAGGAACAGGCCTACAGGTATATAGTTTCACCTCCTCCCAGGATCCCCCATAAACAGCCTGACCCACAGTCTCCTTCCAGAAGATTCCAGGGCTTAAAAGTAGTGGTGGACCCTTCCCCAACCTGTCACCTGGATGCTCTCAGTGCCGACAGGGGTCCCTCGGTCTTCCTCTCTCCGCTGCCTGAAAGGCACAGTCACAGCCTCTGAGCTTGTTCAGTACCGCTCAGCCCCCAGCTGGCTTTGCAGTAGGTTTTGACAGCTTTTGGCAGAAGTACTTTTTCTTCCCTACCACAGGCCCACTGCTCCCATAGGATATGGAAGACTTCATTCTTTCAGATTTGTGACTCCCTTAAGACTTCTGAAACTGTGACTGTACTCTGGAAGCCAAGCCAAGCCCAGGGAGAAGCAGAGTCCTGAAGTCAGAATAGTACTAAAGGACAGGGTTCAGTCCAAGATGGCGCTGTGTGTCACCTGACCACTGGTCTCCCAAGGGGGAAGGACCCCCCTCCAAAAAATGCAAACTCACAATACACAGGAAAAAAAACAGGTGGTGGCACAGTGGATAGGGCATTGGACTTTTGAGTTTAGTCCCTAACATCGAATGTCCTAGAGTGATGCTCTTCTCTCTCTCTGTCTCATTAATAAATAAATTAAAAATAATATTCCAGTGGCCTGGAGGTGACATAATGGGTAGAACGCTAGATTTGCAAACATGAGGTCTTAAGTTCTGTTCCTGACATTGCTTATGCCAGACTAGTGCTTTGGTTTGCTCTCCCTCATTAATAAATGAGTAAATGTAACAAAGAAAAAACCTCCAGAAGAACGTGTCTCAATAATTGAGGGACATTTCTGACTTAGTCCCTCCTGGGACACTCACCTAGGCATCTTTCTCATTTCTCTTTTCAACATCATGCCCCCTTTTCTCTCCAGTCCTGGCCATTCTTAACATTCACCCCCTTCCTAATCCCACTCTCTCTGTCCTTAACTCTGCCTCCCTCCCTCCCTCCCAGCCCGTGCTCTTGAGGATCTACCAAGCTGGAGCTTTCACTTAACCAGGCAACCATGTTTGGAGTGAGGTCCAGGCTAACCAGTACCCAAACTACAGCACCTCAGTCTCTCCTCTTTCCCAGACTCTCCTCTTCATGTCCATGTCCCTTCTCACACCAAGAGTTTTCTCATTTGTGCTCCTTCTCCTCTTCCAGAATCTTCCTCCCCCATTGCCTGTCTTTCCTCAAGGCTGTGAGATTTATGACTTGTGTGTGTAGCACATGTGTCTGAGTCAATGCGCATATATGCTGATGTGAGTTTGCATTTGTGGCACATGTAGAGGGTGCTTCTTGTGTCATGATATGGGTATCTGTGTGTGCGGTGTTTGTTCATGTGCCATCATACATGACTCCCCCCACACCTTGAGGTCTCTCCAGCCAGCTGAAGACTGTGCCCCATAGGGTTGATTCTCTGGCTTTACACTACTCCCTCCAACATCCCCCATGCCAGGCTTTGCCTGGGAGAGAAGCAGGAGGAGCTCCCTTTGGACCCATCTTTTGGCCTTCTCACCTACAGGAGCTGTCCTCTAGGTGATTCCATTATACCCCCAGTTTTAGACCAACAGGCAGCCCCATCTCAGGCTCTGAGAGACTGCAGCCTCAGGGAGGCCTTTGAGGATGCCCCAAGACCCATCCTGAGTCCTTGCTGATGGCTTAGAAGTCAGGATGAATGCTAGTCAAGTGGAACTATAAGGGAGGCATGAACAGGGCAAAATGGAGGTGTCAGAGACCTCTGGGGTGGGGGTAGGGGGTGGGGGGAGCAGGGCTGGGAATAGGGGGCAGAATCCCTAAAAAAATTGAGATCAGGACGCCGAGTGCAGCCAGGTGGGCTCACAGACCCAGGAGCATTTGCACAAAAAATATGAGCCAAGGGCCAGCACTGGAGGCTTTACTGTTTGTTTTTTTCTAGTCATTTCTCTGGGATTGAGGGGGTTGACAGCTTAAAATGGATTTTCAGCAATAATGGATTCCCTTTTCTGGTTTCTGGCACCGAGCTGCAACGCAAAAGAGAGAGTGTCATTTGGGGCCCTATGGACAAGTTGGGGCAAGGGGTGAGCCCAGAGGCCTTGCTGGGGAGGTCACTTAGGTGACTTTTCCTGCAGCCACTGAGCTGTGGTTCATATTCTGTGGTGTCCACTCATCAGTGGATAGCAAAGGGGTGCTGGGAACCCTGTTCCCTGGGCCCAGAGCCATCAGGTCCTCAGGAGGTCAGACAATGCCTGAGCACTTCTGGTGAGGACTTGCCAGCCACCTGTGAGTGGAGAGCTGCCTAGTGCTGGGCTGGCCTTCCCATTTTGACCCTAACCCTGACCCTGGTGCTCACCCTCCATGCTGCCCAGGTCTCCGCTAGCCCTGGCCTTGGCCCTGTGTCTCAAGTCCACTGGAACCTTGTTTCTAGCAGCCTTTATGAGGTCATGGGGGGGGGCAGGGGGAAATCACTGCTTATCTCCTTCTCTCCCTCCAATGTTCTCTGCTACCACCCCCCCCCCCCTTGGGTGGAGTGAATTCACTGCACATCTGAACCACCCAACCTTGCTTACTTGTCCTTGACTTCTTGCGGTGGAGGGGACAAGTCCAGTGGCTGAAGAAGCTTCATTTCACCTTTGATTGTGGCCTTCATCCCTGGCTTGCTGAAGTCAAGGTAAGGGTAAAGGAAGTTCTTGTTCCCTTCCTGCCAAGTTTTCTGAAACTCCCCACTCTCTAGTGTCTTGTTTAGTGGTTTCTCTGTTAACTCTTCAGGGGACTTCTTTGGCGGCTCTTTGGGGGCCTCTCTTGAAGGCTTTTCCTGCTTGGGTTGGTCCACAGAAGGCTGGGGGACATGATTCACTGTGGGCCCTGCTGAAGGTTTTATGACTTTCTGGATGGACATTTTGAACATGTTCTCCAAACTGGGCAGGTCCATGTTGTTGGAGGAAGCCATAGCCAGGGAAGAGGCAAAATTGATCAGCTCTGCTAAGCTAATAGTGGATGGCTGACTGGGGGGCAGGCAGTAAGGTGGTGACTTCTGAGACTGTGTGTCTGTGTGAGCCGACTGGGTGGTAGGGCTTATGAGACACAGATTGTTCTTGGGGACCAGAGTCTTATCTTTGCTTTTGTTGTTGAACTGCAAGAGGACACGGTCCAGGCTGTGTTCAGAGGCCTGGAGGAGCTTGTCTGCCCAGAAGAGGTGCCTGGAGGTCTGTATAGAGATGGAACGGTGATTGGCTGACATTGGTTCCTCTTCCCCGGTGCTGAGGAAGCTGCAGTTTGATCTTGTACTCCAACAGCTGGCGTCCTGTGCTAGCTCCTCTGTGAAGGGCTGGAGGAACTCTGCCTTTAACTCCCATTTCTCAGGCTCTTGCTTCTGGGACTCCTCCTGGGCTGGTGGTGCAGGCTCCTCCACTTCCTCCAGCACTGTGTCCGCTGATTGCGACTCCACTTCTAGCTCTAGGTCCATTTCATTATATGACATAGGCTCCAGTGCCAGCCATTCTTTCTCCAGCTGAAAGGTTTCCACTGAGCACTCAGGAGGTAAGAGTTGTCCCTTGCCCCTGAGGCTGTCTCTGTTACCAATTTCCCAGCTTGCTCTCCTGAGCCTCTTCTCCCTGCCCCCCCCCCCCCTTCTTCCTTGCTCTTAGGTCTTCACAAACACCTGCATGTGGGCAGGTTGTGGGGTGGGGGTGTGTGTGTGCCTGAGCAGGCCAGCACTAGGTTGACAGTGGGGTCCCAGAATTATCAAGGGGAGGGGCTACTCAAAAGTTATGGAGGACATGCCTCAAAGAGCCCACCCTTATCTACTACCTCCCTCTGAGAGTGACCCTGCCCTGATGTTACCTCTGCGTCAAAGTCTTCATCTGTTTGTTGGAACTGGTGTTGGTTATCTGTAACTCTGAGGGAGACAGAGTGGGTGCCAGGGCTCCATAGGGTGGATGGGGAGGCTTTTGGGCGGGGTAGGGCTTTCTTGTGTGGGAGCTGTCACAATGCCCCCAGGTCATTTGCTCCCCTGGACATCCCTACCCCACTCCATCAAGAACACCACTTGGCAGGCACATGCTCAAATTTCAGTGAATGCAGGAAGTATCTAGAGAGCTTGCCCAGTTGTCCCCGTGCTAAAGAAGGGTCCAGTCATTGTGGTCACTTCTCCATTGAGCTCATGCAGCCCACTTGGAGAACCAGTGTTCAAAACCATGAAAGGAGTGGTCCAGAGCAATCCTCTGGGCCCTGGCCCAACCCAGGTTTGGCAGGTGAAAGGATGTGTGTGGGTGATGGAGAGATGGAAGTGTTCCCTTAGTTTTTGTCTTGTTTTATTGGTGGAGCTGTGGTCTCATATGTGTGTGATTTCACCACTCAGTGCTTTTTCATTCAGTTAGAGAGGCAGAGAGGAGAGGCACCATAGCACCAGGACTTCCTCCAGTGCCATGGTGTCAGGGTTTGAATCTGGGCTGCAAGGCAGATATCCTTTCCAGTAAAATATCTCTCTGTCCTCCCTCAGTTCTCGTGGGAAGTTTGATGCCTTCTCAGTTCTTGCCCTCAGTGCTCAGCATTTGTGGCACCTGCCCACCTTCTACCTTGGACAGACTGTCCTCAGAGTAGAGCAGCTCTAAGGAGTCAGGTGTCATCTATGCCCCTGAGTGTACCCCTTCCCCTGTCCTGGGTCCTCATCATCAGAGACTTGAGGTAGACTGAGAAGAGAGTGGTGTTTGTCTGACCCTCCCCCCAACCCATTTATGCCATTAGGACTGGATTCTGCTCTTGGAGAGATTCTGAAAATGGGCAGGGTGGAGGAAGACCCTGGGTTGGGATGGGTACAGGAAAACATAGGCAGTGGTGGCAAGGGTTGAGGGGAGAGGGTCTGTGATGGTGGGGCATGGTTCTCACTGTGTCTCCTTGATGTCCACCGAATTCTTGCTGCAGCATGGAAACCCGCCACCTGCAGAGAGGAGAGGGTGAGGCTACTAGCTGTGGTGGGGTCATGGGGGTTGTGGGAGCAGCCAGTAGTACTGTTCTAGCCATCTTTTTAAGATATTTATTATTTGATAGGACAGAAATTGAGAGGGAAGGAAGATAGAGGAAATGACAGACACAACTGCAGCCCTGCTTTACCTCTCATGAAGCCCCCCTCCCTACTCCCCTACCTCCACGGGTGGTGACTGGGGGATAGAACCATGGTCCTTGTGCATGGTAATGTGCGCACCCAATCAGGTGCATCACTATCCAGCCCCAGCTCCAGTCATCTTTATACTCCCTTCTGTCCCTCTCCTTGGCCAGTTTGCCAGCTCCTGCCCCGTCCTGTCCTCATGCTCCTGTGCCACCAGCCCTACCCTCCACATTTCCTGATATCTATAGGACACCATGTCCTCCTCCTCCTTCCCATCATCCACCACTGTCCTCTATAAGGATGAAGCAGTATTCATTTTCATCTACTGAGTTAGCCCAGGTCTTGTTTTAGCACTTTCTGTCCTTTATCTCATTGATTCAACATGAAAGAGGAGAGAGAGAGAGACACACACACATACACACACACACAGAGATAATATGAGACCAGGAAATGACACATCCAGTTAAGTGCACATAGTACTATGCACAAGGACTCGTGCAAGGATGCAAGTTTGAGCCTCCCTGCCCCCTGCAGTGGGGACGCTTCACAAGCAGTGAAGCAGGTGCCTTTCTCTTTTCCTCTCTATCTCTCCCCCCCATCAATTTCTCTCTTTCCTATTGAATCAAATGGAGAGAGAGGAGGAGAGGGAGAAGGATAGGGAGAGGGAGAGGGAGAGAGAGATAATGCTCACCCAGTAGAGTGCACACTTTACATGCTAAAGGATCCAAGTTTGGGCCCCCTGGTCACCACATGAGTACAATGTAAAGGGAAATCTTCATGAGTGGTGGAGTTATGCTGTTGTGTTCCTCTTCTATCCCTTTATTTCAGTCTCTTAGCCTCTATAAAATAGAGTCCTCCTATGATGGTTCACTTTGGGAGGTATTTGTAACAAACTATAAATAACAAATAAAAAAATAGAGTTTTCTGGGAGTCATGGAATTGTGCAAGTCCAGAGAAGAGCCCTGCACAATTTGTGGCAAACAAACAAACAAACAAACAAAAAGCCTTCGCAGACTGAGATCACTCAAGTAACCACTAGTATTTCACCATTAAGTGTGATGTTAGCTATAGTTTTCTCATAGACCTTTATCGGATTAAGGAATTGCCCATCTATTCCTAGCTTACTTCATTTTTTTAAAATTTCTTTATTGGGGAATTAATGTTTTACATTCAACAGCTTACTTCATTTTTAATTAGGAAGAGATCCAGGATTTTTTTCTGATGCTTTTTATGGACTTACTGACATGAGCATATAATTTTTCTCTTATTCTATTGATAAGTGCCAACATGAATAACATTCTGGAAAATGTTTTATAGTTTATGATAAAATAAGTGCTCATTTTGTTAAACTAGTCTTGCACTTCAGGAGTAAAGCTCACTTGGTCATGTTTTATATATCATGTGGAGGATTGATGGGACTTTGGAGCCTCAGACATGAGTCTCTTTGTATAACCATTATGCTATCTACTCCTGCCCCATGATATGCATATTTTATGCATATGTATATTTGTTCTTGTGGCTTCACTGGTCTGAGTTGACTAGTTCATATGGAAACAAAGAGAAAGAGAGAGACCACAGCACTGTAGCTTCCACTTCGTAGCTTCCCCGAGGTGGTGCGTATTGGGCTCAAACCTGGGTCATGTACGTGACAAAACAGGTGTACTACTAGTAAGCTATCATAGTCTTGTCTTTCCTATCAAAGTGCTGCTCGGCTCTGTCTTCTGGTACGAAAGTCTTTTTGCTATCTCCACTGTGCTATCTCCCCTGACCTATATTATATATATATATTTTAATTTTTTAATAATTTATTTATTCTTTTTGTTGCCCTTTTTTTTATTGTTGTAGTTATTATTAATGTCATTGCTGTTGGATAGGAGAGAGAAATGGAGAGAGGAGGGGAAGACAGAGAGGGGGAGAGAAATACAGACACCTGCAGACCTACTTCACCGCCTGTAAAGTGACTCCCCCTGCAGGTGGGGAGCCGGGGGCTCGAACCGGGATCCTTCCGCTGGTCCTTGTGCTTAGCGCCACCTGCGCTTAACCCGCTGCGCTACCGCCCGACTCCCCTATATTATATTTTTATACACTGTTGAATTTGATTTTCCAACTTTTTAAAAAGAGACATATTGTTGTGTAATTTTCCTGGTGTGTAATAGTTTCTGCTGGGTTTTGACGTGAAGTAATGCTGGCCTCAAGAATAAATGTATATAGAAGTTGTGTTGGGGACCAGGAGACGGTCTTCCCAGAAAACCCCATGTCTCATGAGGCCCTGGGTTTGAGCCCAGGCACCACGTGGGAGAACCGTGTGCTGCAACTGGGGAGCTGCATGGATGATGGAATGGTACTTTGATGTCTCTTCTTTAAATTATATTTTATGTTTTATTAGTTAATATGACAGAAAGAAATTGATAGGGAAGGGGGATGGTGAGGGTGAGAAAGAGAGACACCTGCAGCACTGCTTCACTGATTGTGAATCTTAAGCCCTACAGGTGGGAGCTGGGGGCTTGAACCTGGGTCCTTGCATTTGGTAATACGCATTTAATGGAATGCACCATCACCTGTCCCCATATCACTCTTATTCTGTGTTTGTCTTTCCCATTCTTCTGTTTCCTCCTCTTCTTCTTCCTCCTTCTTGTTCTCTGTCTCTTTCTCTCTCTCTTGCCTCCAGGGTTATCACTAAGGCAGTGTCGGCACTACAAATCCACTGCTTATGTGGCCATTTTAAAATTATTTTCTTCTCTTCCTTCCTTCCTTCCTTCCTTCCTTCATTTCTTTCTTTCTTTTTTTATAGGTTTTTTAAAATATTTATTTTATTTATTTATTCCCTTTTGTTGCCCTTGTTGTTTTATTGTTGTAGTTATTATTGTTGTTGTCATTGTTGGATAGGACAGAGAGAAATGGAGAGAGGAGGGGAAGACAGAGAGGGAGAGAGAAAGATAGACACCTGCAGACCTGCTTCACCGCCTGTGAAGTGACTCCCCTGCAGGTGGGGAGCTGGGGTTCGAACTGGGATCATTTCTTTCTTTCTTTCTTTCTTCTTCTTCTTTTTTTTAATGATAGGACCGAGAGAAATTGAGAGGGGAGAAGGAAATAGAGAGGGAGAAAGATAGACACCTGCAGACCTGCTTCACCACTTGTGGGGTGGGGAACCTGCAGGTGGGGAGCTGGGGACTTGAACCAGGATCCTTGCATGGGTCCTGCACTTTGTGTGCTTAACCTGATGTGCTACCATCTGCCCCCCCCCCCCTCAGTAAAGAATAGAACACTGGGCTGGGTCACTAACTCAGTAGCTGCGCTGCACATACATGAGACCCTAGTCTCATTCTTCAGCACTACATAAGACAATCAATACTGTTTCTTATATTTGGTAGAATTCATAAGAGAAAGCTGTGAATCTGGGAATGGAATTTCCCTATGGGAACACTTAATTCAACTTAAAAAAGGGGTGGGGGTCTAGTTGAGCACATTACTATGCAAAGTGACTCAGGTTCAAGGTGCCTGGCCTCACCTGAAAGGAGGAAGCTTCATGAGCAGTGTAGCAGGTCTGCAGGTGTTCCTCTCCCTCTGTATCTCCCTGTCCCCTCTCAATTTCTGTCTTATCAAATTTACACACACACACACACACACACACACACACACAAAGGAAAAAATGGCTGCCAGGAGCAGTGAATTTGTAGTGTTAGCATGGAGCCCCTGTGATAACCTTGGTGGGGGAAAAATACAGGGCTTTGTAAGCTCTTTCTTTTTCACTGTGACAATGTACATATCACATAAAATTGCCTATGTATACTATTTTGTTTTAAAGATTTATTTTATCTTTATTTATTTTTTACCAGAGCACTGATCAAGTCTGGTTGATGGCGGTATGGGGGATTGAACCTGGGGCTTTGGCGCCTCAGGCATGAGAGTCTTTTTGCATAATCATTATGCTATCTACCCCCTGCCCTTGAGATTTATTTTATGAAAGAGAGAAGTATGCATGCAACCACAACTACTGTCCATCTCTGCATACCTGTTTCATGTCCCTGTACTCCCTACCCCACCTCGTGTTGTTGGAGAATGAATCCTGGGCCTTGCAGTGTGTGAGAGACCTCTGCTGAATGGCTGCCCCAGGCAAATTTCTTTCATTCTTTTTTATTTTAAAGGGAAAGAGGAGAGAGGGAGAGACACAACAGCACTACTCCAGCATTCATGGAGCTTTTCCATCATGGGACTCAAACCCATAGTGAAGTGTATGCTCTACTGGGTGACCCATCTCTTGCTCCCCACCTCCTTCCTTCCTTTCTTTCTTTCTTTCTTTCTTTCTTTCTTTCTTTCTTTCTTTCTTTCTTTCTTTCTTTCTTTCTTTCTTTCTTTCTTTCTTTCTTTCTTTCTTTCTTTCTTAATGAGACCAGAACTTCACTCTCTTGTTGATTTTTCTTTCCTTCTTCCACCTTCCCTACCCCCACGCCCTTTCATGGTACTGGAGACTAAACCCAGGACCTCGTGCTCATGTATGCAACGCATGTGCCCCAGCACCGCCCCCCCCCCCCCCAACCTCCCAGCGCGCCTGCTGCTCTCACCTGTCACCCCCATGCTGACTGGAACGCTGGCGTGGAGGCGTGGAGGCGTGGAGCTGACTGGTGGCTTGTGTTCCTCCGCCTCCAGTGCTCTCTTTGGTTGGGGTTGAGAGGGCGGTGGAGACCTGGGACTGCTGGCTCTTGTGATGTCTCTGCTTTCTGTGACGTCCTTGCCACTAAACCCTCGGTCAGGGAACAAGGCCTTGAAGGTAGCTGGGGCTGTCTTGTCATGTGGGTGTGTGTGGCAAGTCTCGCCCCGCCCCGCCCGCCCACTCCCAACTCCGCCCAGCCGCACAGCGGCTCTCCCAAGCCCTGCAGTCCTGAGCAGTGAGGATGCAGCTATGTAGGTTCAGGGATTAGGGATGGGGGTGGCTGCTGGACTGAACTCTGCATCAGATCTGGGCACAGGATCCCACCAGAACCCCAAAGAACCTGCAGCCTTTTACCTCAAGGCTTGTCTGTGGACCCACACGCTTGTGCACAGCTGCAGGGGTGGCAGTGTGTGTGGATGACCTGATTAAATAAGGCATTCTATGTGCTGGTGGCGCAATCCTTGGACTTCTGCCACTTGACAAAGAAAAGCCACTCTTGAAATGTCAGGCAGATCCCCCACAGGGAGGCTGATACAAGGGTTGGGAGCCCAAGCCTACTGCCAGTTCAGTTCCCTGGAAGCCAGGCCTCAAGGACAGAAGCTGGGGTGGGGGTGGGGGCAGATTTTGTTCTAGGTATTCCATATGCGCCTATGCATGCTGTGTTGGTGCCCTGGCCTTGGCATCCTCCTCCTCCCATTGGCAGAGTTTGGTCAAGGATTTTTCTGGGGCCATTGGTTGGGGTGTCTTATCTAAATGGTCTGGATAGCCCAGGGATGGAACTAGAAGCACCCGCTGGGAGGAAGGCAGAAAAAATAGGTTCACTTCAGGTTAGAAAAAGGACCAAAAAGCCAAGGACAGGTCTGACAAGATCTCACTAAGAATGCAAAGGGAGGTAACTGGCAGGATCTGGGGTTCAGTAACCAAGCAGGTGAGAATGGAGAATGGAGACAGTCACAACTGAAAATCATGTCATCAACACACACTTTATTGCATTCAAAGAGTTCCCTACAGCCTGAATTCTGCTGTACCAAGGCTGCAGGTCCCATGTGTTGGGGGTCAGGGGTCTGTCTCAACCTAAGAAGTTGTATGGCTCAATGTGAATGCTGGGCAGTAGCCATCTTGGCAAGATGTGGGGATGAGCTTCTCCCAGGGAGGAATCTTGGGGTACACCTGCTCAACTCCAGGAGCTAAGACTAGCTGACCCCTCACCCTCAAGAATTCACAGTTGACTTAATGCTACGTAAGTCTTCATTAACTCCATACACCTCAAGACAAGGCTAGGCCAGGACAATAGAGAAAGGGGTTCATCTTAACCTGGAGATTTGAGAGGTCACATGCATGAAGACAAGTGAAGACTTGAGTCCCTCACCCCATCTCCTGGCTGGCGTATGCTTCTGCAGAGACACTGACCTACTCTCCTGGGAGGAGGGGAGGGCAACTGTGAAAGTGCTTTGAGGTCATCAGAGTGCAAAGTGCAGCTGGCAGTGCCCTCTCCCTAGGGACACGGTGGGGCATGTAAGTAGGTGCATGGGTGATCCAAGTACCTCAGCCTGCTGCTTTCTCTCTGCCTAGCAGGCCTCAGCCTCAGACTGTTCCTGTCAGGCCTTATGTCACCCTTTACTGCTGCACAGGAGGGGACTAAGTGCTGAGTTGGGGCAGTGGTGGGCCTCCTGTTCTGGGGAGAAGCGGCCTGGGGTACGTGCCAGGAGACTGAGAATGGTTTCACTTAAACTCATCCTTTGCTTCTCAGCTGAAGCTGGAACCACACAACCTGAAGTGTGGGGTGTTCTCCAGAGGAGGCTTACCAAACTCAGACATTTCCTCCTCCCTGACTGTAAAGTTACTTGCTCTACAAGGGGGTTCAGTGGCTAAGCAAGGGTAGGCACTGTTGATTTGGTCCTGTACTGGACCTGGGTGTGAACCTATAGACACCCTGCTACCTGCCCGGAGGTTGGGGGGCTCATAACCCCTTCCTACCCAACCAGGGATGGCTCTCCACTGACTGCTAGCAAGCAGTCACTGATCCCCATGTCAGGCCAGCTGGTCTGTCCCTCTGTTTCTAATGGGAAGAGGCCTTCTGTCTTCCTCCACACCCTCAAGTGGCACAGGGTGTTCTCGGTGGGATCAGGTGGGATACTGGTAGGAAAGCCTTTTGCCAGGGAGACCTTTTGCCAGCCCCCACTTTGCTGCTGCCAGCCCCTTGCCCCACTGCTGAGCCACAGACAACTGCTCCCATGAGCTGGCTGAGCCTGTGCTTCAGTGGCTGCATAGAGCACTGAGAAGGAAGGTTCCTTTTGACCGAGTTGGGTCGGTGGTGGAGGCTGGGTCAAGGCCTGTTCTCCAACTGACCATGCTTGACCCTCCAGCTCCAGGCAAAGCTGCCATCAGGGGCCAGGGTGCATTGTAGGTCAATGCCCGAGTCGGGCACCTCCATGTCATAGTGCACAGGCTGTCCATCCTTGGTCACCAAGCTGAAGGCAGAAGCTGGGATCTGTGGATAGAGCCAATCGGCTGGTCTCAGTGCATGGAGCTAGAAGCTACCTAGAAGTATAAAGCTGTCAGTCTCCCCCAGGCCTGCAGGCTTATCCATCTGCCCTTCATCATGAAGGAGTCTCACCTGGTCAGAGCCAGAGTCCTGAGGACTCCTCCACCACTGTCAGCCTCATCTAGAGACGCTAGGGATTATTGAGACCAATTGTTTGCTAAGTTACCTTGCTTTTTCTCTCCTTTAAAATACTTACTTACTTAATTAATTAATTTCTTGGAGAGAGACAGATGGAGAGAAATTCACAGGGAAGGAGGAGATAGAGAAGAAGAGATACCTGCAGTACCGTTTCATCTCTTATAAAGCTTCCTCCCTATAGGTGTGGACGAGGGGCTTGAATCTGGGTTCCTGTGGACTGTAGCATGTGCATCCCACCAGATAGACCACCACCCAGCTAACCATTTCTACTTATGCTAAAGTTTTTCTCCCTGGAGGGGGGTGGGCCAGGTGCACTGGCCTCTGGGATTCTGCCCCTAAATGTGTACCTGCCTGCTTACCTGGCTGCTGATGCCAGTGGCGATGTCTCCCACCTTGACCCGGTGGAACTCCCGGATGTGCAGGTGCTCACCATTGAGAGACTGTATTTGAACTTTCACACCTAGAGGGCAAGCAAGGCAGTCATTAGGGGCACAGATATAGGCTCTGCAGAGCCCCACGAGAGAGAGGTAAGTCTGGCCGTAGTGTTCTCTGCTCCTTGCTCTTCCTGACCATTTTCTGTCCACACCTGGATGGCCCAAACACTGCAAAGAGCAAATGGGGGCTCCTCAGAGGAGAAGATATTCCAGTCTGCATGCCAAACAGAAAGGAGCTAGAAATAGACAGTCCAGATTGGGGGAAATTTCAACACTCATGTTCCTTGAGCTGGCATAGTCCCTGGCCAGGCCCCTGGTCACTTGGTGCTCAAATCACACTAGTCCTGGGAACTGTGAGCTGATAGATCTGTGACTATGCTACTGAAATCACAATAGAACCTCTTCAGCCATGCCTGAAAATAGATCAGTCCTATACATGTTGTAATTCTCTAATTCTGACTTTAAGTCCCAGCAAACTTGTGATTATCATCCTCATTGGGCCCTGCTCTGCTTCCCTTCAGAAAGTACTCATGGCCAGAAGACTGTTGTCTCTACCAAACAGTCTTTATCAGGAGACTGTTGTCTTTGGGACCCCAATAGCAGCCCCAAAGGATCATCACTGCCCTACCACAAAGGCTCCTGGTTATAAGGGTCTTTGTTTCAAGTCAACATAGTAGCCAGATAGCTCAGGTTCTGGGTGGCAGGCACCTCTTCTTCTAGTCCCCTCTGTGCTAGAGGGAGGGGAAAAATACCTCTCAATGTCTCCCTAGCTTGGGCAGGTTGAGAGCCAGGAGGATTGCTGAATAGGTGGTGTTGAACCTTACCATTAAAATAGCTTGGGGTGTCAGTGGGTTGTCCCCGGAACAGCACCATGTTCCAGCTGGAGCTGTGAGCCTCTGCTTGGCTATTCCACGAGTGCACGCCAGAACTCAGCGTGTCTCTTGAGCTCTGGGATACCTTTGACTGGTTCTGAAACAACAGGGGCAGCCAGGACCTCAGGCCTCTAGACAAAGGAACCACCTCTCGACTTGGTATCCTTTGGAGCAAAGGGACCCCGATAAGCTCCCTTGGAGTGATGAATTGCTCGTGTCCTAGGCTGGGACACGAAGGTTCTGGGCATTCTGGGGACTAAACAGAGGACAAATCTCATGAGGGTACCCTAGATGGAGAACAATGAGGAATATTTCTTTTCTTTTTCTTTTTTTGCCACCAGAGTTATGACTGGGGCTTGGAGCCTGCTATGAATCTACCGCTTCCAGTGACCATTTTTCTCTTCCTTCCTTGCCTGCTCCTTCTCTTCTCTTCTCTTCTCTTCTCTTCTCTTCTCTTCTCTTCTCCTCTCCTTTCCTTTCTCTCTCTTTCTCTCTCTCTCACATATATCTCTTTTATTTGATAGGACAGAGAGAAATTGAGAGTAGGGGTAAGTAGAGAGGGAGAGACAAAGAGAGGTAGGTATCTGTAGCACTGCTTCACCACTCCTAAAGCTTCTCCCCTGCAGGTGAGGAGTGGGGGCTTGAACCCAAATTTTCATACATCGTAATGTGTGTGCTCAACTGGGTGAGCAACCATCTGGTCCCAATGAGGAATATTTCCATGGGAACTAAAGGTCAAGCCTTCTTCCCCATTGCCCCTAGAAAACAAGTGTGCCCAAATGTGTTTAAGGTGGATTTCTCATGCTGAGAAACTGAGGATCCTTACCTTGGTGGGGACCCCTCCCAAAAGGAAGGGGTGTTCTTACCTTCCCTTCACCCACTATATGCATGCTGCCTATGGACTGGCTGGACATGAAGCCACCTGCTCTGTGGCCTGGCTCCTGTCCCCAGCTGACTCACCTTTTCACTGTCATCTGATAGTGAGAGGCTGTCAACACTGAGGCATGAAAGGATTTGCTCTTGCTCCTCCAGAGAAAATGGCTGGGACAGGCTGTTCAGAAACAACTCTGTGGAGAAAAGCAGATAATTGTAAAAGACTGGGAGGGGTCTGGCTATGTGGTCAGGATTCAGCCTGCAGATGCTGACCCAGGGAAGGGATTGGAAGAAAAATCAGGCTGACCAGGAAGAGGCCCAAGTACAGGCATGTGTGTGGGCCCAGGGCCTGCCCAGGGAGTCAGAGGCCATAACCTCAGCCACCTGCCTGCCCATACCTATTTCTAGCTGCTGCAGCTCCTGCTCAGGGAAGGTTGCTTTCCGTTCTGGTGAGCTGGTTTTTTTGGCAGGGGCTGGGTCCAGGGAGGACAGAGGCATGGGGTCCCACACCCCCAACTCTTCTTTGCCCCAATTCAGGCTTGGAGACTTGTTGCGCTCTGGAGGGTCTGGAGGCAGCGGGGGCTGGAGCTTAGGAACACTGTCTGTTGTATCCTCTGTTGGCTTCGGCCTCAGGGCCCCTGCTGAATGCTCTGCTGGCTGGGCATGCAGGGGCTGCTGAGGGGGGGTTTGGCTCAGTGGTGGAGCAACTTGATGTGGTGGTGGCTGTCTTGGTTCTTTATATTCTCCTTTCCAAGGGCTGTTCAGACCTCCCACTAGGAAACACAGAACACACTCGGTGAGATGGGAATAGCCCAGGTAGCCTTTCCCAAGTAGATGCCCAGAGTGGGTCATGAGAGAGTGTCCCCCAACAGAGGAGCACAGTTTAGGAGGCAGAGTGGTACTTGGAGGCTTTTTTTTTTTCCCCCAGTAATGGAAAAGGGCAGTGTTTTCTACCTTTTGTTTAATTTTCCTGCTGGGTCACAGCACACTTTAAAATGATATAAATGACTCCAGAGGTTTTTTCCATTAGTTGTAGTAAAGGCAAGACTGAAAGCTAGCTCTGGGGTGACAGTGACTCAGGATCTTGGGTAACCTGGTCTCTCCACAGTCACTTTCAGAGGCACCATTTCTCTATAGTATGGAAGTTCAGTCCTGGGGCCCTCCTTATCACTTCCATATACTTGGGGAGAGAAGGGTTGGGGGTGCATTGAAAGTCTTTCTCCTGTTCTATTTATTTATTCTCTTTGCATTCTTCTTTCTACCCAATGCCTTTCCTCTGCCCATCCCCAGGTGACATTATTATGTTCAATATGTCACTCTGGATTTGACTGTATTCCTGCAAAATACATGATTTTTCTTTGTCATTCATTATTATTATTTTAATATTTATTTATTCCCTTTTGTTGCCCTTGTTGTTTTATTGTTGTAGTAGTTGTTGTTATTGATGTCGTCACTGTTGGATAGGACAGAGAGAAACGGAGAGAGGAGGGGAAGACAGAGGGGGAGAGAAAGACCTGCTTCACCTCCTGTGAAGCAACTCCCCTGCAGGTGGGGTCATTCATTATTTTTTAACCAGAACACCACTTAGCTCTGGCTTGTTGTGGTGCTGGGGATCGGACCTGGGACCTCTTATGTGCACAGCCAGTGTGCAGTTGCTGCATAACTTCCAGTCCTCTTTATCAACTTAATTCACACACACACACACACACACACACACACACACACACACACACACACCCCCCAAACAAAAAACATGGTGATATTGGCCTCTCTCTGGTTTCCCTTCTGGGTCAGAACTCTGTGTGGTTTTAGACCCAGAGGGCTGCCCCATGAACACTGAGTTGCACTGACTGCTACCTGGAGCTCCATGGGCCTCTTCTGCCTCTGGCCTCAATGCCTTCCTGGGAGGCTGCCCACAGTCAGTGCAGTGCGTACCCTTAGGTGTGGGGCTTCATGGATCTGTTGAGATACCTTTAGCAGTGCTTCTCAGGGCAGGCTGGATCTCAGGTCTGCAGATGTCTGAATGTGCCCTCTGCAATGCCCAAGGGTGATGACTACCCTATCTGAGCACTTGGTGCTACAGACTTTCTGATTTTTTTTTTTTTTTTGGTTCCTGGAGCTTCACTGATTTAGCTTGACTTTCAGATAGAAAGAGAGAGACCACAGAACCAAAATTTCCTTCAGTTCTGTGGGGGGGTGGGCTTGAGCCTGGGTCACATGTATAACAAAACAACTACACTATCCAGGTGAACTATTTTGCTGGATCCAAACTTTCTGATTTTTTCTTAGATTTAAGGCATTTAAGCAGGTTTTATTTTGCTTTCTCCTATAACTAGTTGGTTGGCTGAACTCCTCTCCTGCCTGCTTTTTTTTTTTTTTTTTTTTTGTCTCCAGAGTTATCACTGGGGCTCAGTGCCTGCACTACGAATCCACTGCTCCTGGAGGCCATTTCCCTCATTTTGCTACCCTTGTTTTTATTGTTGTTGTTGTTGTTATTATTGTTGCCACTGCTGTTGTTGTTGGATAGGACAAAGAGAAATCGAGAGAGGAGGGGAAGACAGAGATGGGGAGAGAAAGATAGACACCTGTAGACCTGCTTCACTGCTTGTGAAGTGACTTCCCTGCAGGTGTGAAGCTGGGGGCTCAAACTGGGAACCTTACACCGGTCCTTGCTCTTTGTGCCATGTGCATTTAACCCACTGCACTACCACCTGCCCCCCCCCCATTTTTTTTTCTTAACAAATGTTCTCCTCCCTTATCCCTGGCACAACACTCAACACTAAGCACTGGTACTTCTGTCATCTCCATCCTCCCTACAGGCCTAAGATGGTGTCACCACATGCTCTAGCTGGAGAAATCAAAGCTCTGAGAGGCCGAGCAAGGGCCTCACTGTGACCAGTACACTGCCTTATTCTGCAACCAGAGCAGAGCTCTTACCTTGCTGTAGTGCCAGGCTGACCTTCCCTCCCAGCTCCAGTGCTGAAGCTCGGTGGGTAGGCTCCTTCTGCAGCCCCTCCTGGATGGCCTGGGCTGTGAGGGGTGCACAGGAGGGGGGGATCTCCTGCACAGGTGGAGGCTCGCTGGCAATCTGGAGGTCAGAAGGCAGCATATGACCCCTGCCTTCCCTGACTTGCTTCTCCCCACTGCCCCCACCCTATTTTGTTGGGGGTCTGACACAAGGATGGAGTGGCCTGGGACTTTTTTTTTTTTTTTACTAAATGGAGAAAGAGACCAAGGGGGACAGGCCAACACCAGGCAATAAGGTGACCATGACCTTCAGGTCCAACCTATCAGGAGGCAGGTAGAGGTGGCCCAGGGTGAGGCTAGAGAGAGCTGTGAGTTGCCAGGAACTCAGAGATCCCTCATCCTCAGATTCGGGTAGGGAGCATTTTAATTAGAGCCCTCCCCCCATTTATGATGAACATTCCCCCTGCTCCCATAGAACCCTACAGAGCAGTCAAAATGGGGGCACCTCAGAAAAAATGGGGGGCAGTTCAAGGCTGCAGCTTGGGCCGAGTGGCCCCACTGGCACCTCCTCCTGGCGGTCCCAGGAGCTGTCACTGACCTTGAGGCAGAGTGGCCCTTTGAAGTACTGGGTCCAAGGGTGGCAGCCGTTGAGCATGTGTAGCATCATGCAGCAGCTGCTCCAGACATCCACCTTGGCATCACAGGGCTTGCCCAGCACCACCTCTGGAGCCATGTGGGTCTCTGTGCCAGGGATGTAGTCCCCTAAGCAGGCAAAGATAGGACAGAAAAGTCCACCATGAATGCAGTTAGATGGTCAGGAGCCTCCATAGTGACTGCCCTAGTCAGCTCCTGAGACCCCTTTAACTTGTCTCTGTTAAAGGACAGTATAGAAATTATTTCCTTAGAGAGGCTGGAGTATCATCCAGCACGTGCCAAACCTGACACGTGCAAGTCGTGTGCTTTGCTGCCACCCTAGTTTCTGTTAAAGGACCTTAGATATTAGTGATAAAGCCTCCAAATCAAATTCTGGGGAGGAGCTAAAGCAGGGCTGCTGCTGGGGGACTGTGCAAAGACTGTATCACTCAAAATATAGGTTCTGACCTTTGGCATTTTTTTTCTCCAGAGCACTGCTCAGCTCTGATTTATGGGGATGCTGGAGATTGAATCTGGGACTTTTGGTGCTGCAGGCATGAAAGTATTTATAAAAAATATTTAATTAATTAATTTATTATTTATTGGGCAGAGACTGGGAGAAAGCAAGAGGTAAGGGGAAGAGAGGTAGATACAGAAAATGTGAGATACCTGCAGCACTGCTTCACTACTCATGAAGCTTTCCTCCTGCAGGTAGGGCCTAGGTCCTTGCACTTTGTAACATATGCTTTCAACCAGGTACATCACTTCCCACTCTCCATGGAAGTCTTTTTTCATAACCATTATGATATCATCTCAGCCCTGGAAAAATTCTTAACATGATTTAAAAAAAAAATGGAGAGGGAGGGGCCAGTTTGTGGCATACTTGGTTAAGCATATAAGGATCCAGGTTCAAGCCTCTGCAGGTCCCCACCTGCAGGGGAAAGCTTTACAAGTGGTGGGGCAGGGCTGCAGGTGTCTCTCTTTTTCCTTCTCTGTCCCTACCTCCCCTCTCAATTTCTCTATTTAATAATAAATAAATAAAATATTTTGGGGGAGGGACCTGGATATCAGATGAATTTATGATATTCTTGAAATTTAGTAAGTAAAAAAAAAAACTATTTCGAGTAAATAAGTCGGAAGGAATGATACTAGATACCAATAGTATTTTTTTCCTGGTGATTTTGATTTTTCCTTAGCTTCACTTTCTACAAGAACTATGAGAAAATAAAAATTACTTTGTGATAAGAAAAAAACAACACTGAAGTTATTTTAAAATGGAGGTCAAGTGTCCATGTTCAATTTACCAAATACAATTCTTTAACACTAAAGAACCACATAAGTCTAAAAGATTGTTTTTCCTTTCATTAAAATGAAATGTTATGAATAAAAAAGGTAGGGCATAAAATTGTATATTAGTGGCTTTAATTATATATAGAAAAAACATTCTGGAGGGAGGGACTTATCTAAAATATTCATAATTATCTCTCTGGGTAAGAGTAATGATAGAATATAATTTTCTTCTCTTTTAATTCTGTAATTACAAAATATTTTATATTCACAAATAGATATTATATGTGGTTCAAACCCAGGACAATATGCATGCATGTACCATACTCTAGCCTTAAACTGCCTCTTGGGTCACACCATGGGCTACTTTAATTTTTCAAGGAAAATTTAAACATTTCTCCAGCTCCAGAGCCTCAGTCCCCTCGTCAGACTTCCCACTGTATTCCAGAAACTGGAGCTGAGGAAAGGCTGAGGTCAGAGACCTGGAGCACAGCTCCCTAGAGGAGGCTGGACAAGAGGGGGGTGGAGCTGTGGGATCTTAGGGACAAAGGATCTGAATGAGGTGTCCATCTTCCAGTTCCCATCTCAATAAAGCAGAAACATCAGAAACAAGCAATTCCTGTGCATTACTGCATTTATGCATAAGCCCTAGGAGAATGAGGGTCAAGCAGGCTGAAATCAGCAGTGGACAAAGTGTGCCTAGCTCTGTTACTCTGGGAAGTTCTGGAGAAGGCACATGGCTAATGCTGAGAAAGGGCTGCTGTTATCATGGGTGGGGGGCAGTTGTTGGGGGGGGGCTTACCTGTGAGCAAGGACTTCCCCAGGCCATCAGGTTGAAGGCACATGGCATGGCCAAAGTCGCAGAGGGCTGCTCGGCTCCCATCGCTGGACAGGAGCACATTGTCAGCTGCCAGGGTGCCCCGGAAAGAAGAGGAACAGGTGAGTCACAATCCCTGGTCCGACCTAACCCTCCAGTGAGGCAATATGCTGGCTGACCCCACTTGCAGCTGCTGCTTCTCATTAGTAGCATTAGTCATGGAAGAAGGGAGGAGGGAATCGGCTCAAGCTAGGAGCAAGCAGCATGCAGTACCCCTGAGGGGGAGGGGACAGGTGCAGTTTACTCCACTGCAAACTGGGCTACCACTACCCTACCCCAGGGCTCCCTAGTGTACAGGGGCTTGACCTGCAGCTCCCTGTGGCCACCACCCACTGGAAACTGCTGGGCTGAGGGCTTGAGGAATGAATGCACTCTTCCCACTGGTACAGCCTGACTCAAACCCCACCACAGGCCAGAAGGTGGGAAGATCAGGTAGGTGGGGTGAGGAAGGAGCCTGATAGTGGCCAGGACTCTGGAAGCCCAAGTCTCACCTTTGACATCTCCATGCAGAATCCTTCGGGTGTGGAGGTATTCCAGACCTTCCAGTGCCTGGCCCAGGTAGTAAAGGGCCCGGTCCTCCGGCAGACAACCCTTTTGTTTTATGAGCTGGCCTAGTGAGCCACCTAGAAGACCAATGCCAGTCTTTACATGGAGCTTTTCAGGTCTCCAAGCAAGCTGGAAGGCTAGGGTTTTTGGGGCAGGTGGCTGAAAATGCGGCTTTTACTGTTGATGCTACAGGGCTAAGATGTTACAAGTGGATTGACAAAAGGACCAAGATCAATCTGGGCAAGACTCAGGGATACCTTTGACCAAAGGTCCAGGGAGGAAGTGGGAACTGGCTCCTTACCTTCTAGCAGCTCCATGAAGATCTTGACCCAGGGGCCTTCCTTCACAGCACCATACAGAGGAACAATTCTAGGCGAGGCCAGTCCCACACATGCCACCAATTCCTCTGCCCGGAACATATTCACTGGCACCTGAAGGGGCCCAGAGGTGGCTGTGGGTCAGGATGAGGGCCCAGAGCAGGTTTTTTGGCATCCTGTAGTCTGTTGGTGCTCCCAGTAATGATTCAGGTGCAAGGAAGTGGCCCCCTCCACCCACCATCAGGCCTAGACCCTCAGAGACTAACCTGCATGGCACCCCCTTGGTTAACTAAATCCTCAGTCAACTAAATTCTCATTTAACGACACTATTGACATGCAGAAAACATTAAGGAAAGCAGGTCCTTAATTTGTTTTGCTCAATAAAGGCTAGGACTTCCCTCCACCCTCAATGTTATGACAATACTAAAGGACATTTTTCAGGTATCTGCTGTACAGGATTAGAGTTCTGCAGTGCTAACATGACAGAGTCACAGGAAAACTGTGGCCCTTATCCAGGTTCTGGCATGCTGTCCACCCTCAAACTTGCCAAGGACCCCTCCACTCCAGGTCAAATGTCTGGGCATGTCTGAGACTGGGGCCCCTTGTTTATCCACGTCTATTTAAACGTGGGGCTTTGGACTTCTCTGAAGATAAGAGCTGACAAATGCTGCCAAGACTCTGGCTCTTCAGTACTTTTCTCAGCTCTTGAATTATTTGTCTCTTCCCCAAGAACTAAAACATTTACATGAGTGAGACTATGTTTGTACATTGTTTGCAGTGGTTTCCCCAGCATCTGAGCACAAAAGAGGCTTCTAGGGAGGAACTTGACTGAGGTCCTTCCCACAATAGATGGTCACTTGGGGCCTACCCTTTCCTATCTGCAGGAACCAGCATGGAGGGGAGACCCGGACCTCAAATACAAACACCATGGGCTGAGACTCCGGTGTTGCCCCTTGCAAAGCCAGATCACCTCCCCTGAGCTGTGTAAGTCGACATGTCAACAGTTGGGGAACCTGTTCTTGGTAGAGTAGGGACTTGCAGGGATGCTAACCAGCATCAGGCCCAGCAACCAGTGGGTGCTCAGGAAACGTTGACTGCCCACTTCCCCAGTGGGTGCTCAGGAAACGTTGACTGCCCACTTCCTCCCTCTAGCTCAGATATGGGGAGACAGCATAATGGCTATGCAAAAATGCTTTCATGCCTGAGGTCCTGAGGTCCCAGGTTCAATCCCTAGTACCACCCTAAAATAGAGCTGATCAGTTCTCTGGTCTCTTTGTACTTCTCTTTCATTAAACTAACTAACTAACTAAATGCAACTTATTGAACACTTAGCCTTCCTTGTTCTTTCTAGCAGCTGCAATTAGCCTAGTGATGTCACTAAGAGGTGCCAGGAACAAAAAAAAAAAAAAAAAAAAAAAAAGAAAGAAAGAAAGAAAAGAAACTGAGCCTAGAAAAAAGCAGTTTAGACCTGGCAGTTCTGACAGGAGACCGCTGACTTGACAAACAAGACCTCTGACAAAGTGGGTTTTTTTTTTTGGCCTTTTGACCATCAGTGGAATATGTTTCCCTTCTGGTTTGGTTTATCAGCTTACACAAATTTGGACTCTTATCAGTATTTCTAGCTCTGAACCTGAGTTGGAACTAATTTCACCAAGAGCACTTGTGTTAGCAAGTGTCTTTAACCCTACTGCTGCCCAAGTGAGAGGTGAAGCCCCAAGGCACCTGGAAGAAGTTGAAATATTTTATGAGGAAAGCAGTGGCTGCATCTTTGGATCACCTGGTCAACTCTGATCTCTAGAGACTTTCAACATTAGATCATACCCCATTTTGATAATATATCTTTATGAAGCTAGGTTTTTGGAGTTTTCTGTGATTAAAAGTACTTCGGGGGGGTTGGCAATGGCACTACTGGTTGAACACATGTTACCATGTGCAAGGGCCCTGGTTCGAGTCCCTGCTCCTCACCTGCAGGGGGGAGGCTTCACTAGTGGTGAAGCAAGTCTGCAGATGTCTCTCTCTCTCTCCCTCTCTATCTCCCCTTCTCCTCTCAACTTCTGTCTTTTATTTCTATCATATGAAAAAGGAAAAAAAGAGAACATTTTGGGGTGGGAGGTGGGTGGAGGAGAATGTAGAACATGAAAAGAAGGTGATGGTGTCCCATCTGATCCTAAAGTTTGAGAATTTGTGTCCAATAAGGCATACATGTTATTAACGACTGTGGTTGTTCAAAAAAAGAGGAAATGGGGGCCAGGCAGTGGCACACCTGGTTAAGCACTCACATTACAGTGCACAAGAACCTGGGTTCAAAAAAAAGAACCTGGGTTGAAGCCCCTGGTTCCCACCTGCAGGGGGAAACTTCATGAGTGGTGAAGTAGGGCTCCAGGTGTCTCTCTCCCTCACTTTTTAAAAAATTTTTAAATATTTATTTCCCCTTTTGTTGCCTTTGTTTATCGTTATTACTATTGCTGTTGTTGTTGGATAGGACAGAGAGAAATGGAGAGAGGAGGGGAAGACAGAGAGGGGGAGAGAAAGATAGACACCTGCAGACCTGCTTTACTGCCTGTGAAGTGACTCCCCTGAAGGTGGGGAGCTGGGGGCTCGAACTGGGATCCTTAGGCTGTCGCACCATGTGCGCTCAGCCCGCTGTGCTACCCAGACTCCCCCTCTTAAAAAAAAAAGAGGAAAACATTTCTGTTTATATGTGCTGTCATCAAAATGGCTACTGAGTCGTTAGGATAAGGATAACAAATGGAGCTTCATGGTACTTGTTTTGGGATGGGGAACCATGTTGCATTTTGAATTACAGAGACATGAAAAGCTATGAATCAAGCAAGTTTGAAATCCTTTGCTTTAACTTTTCAGAAATCTGTAAATCCTCTAGGGTGTCCCACAGAGTTAAAAGCATTTCCAATCACTCAGGCCAAAAGGAGTCAGAGGGTACACTTTGAAACACAAGGGGCTGGGGCTGGGGCTGGGCATAGGCACATCCAGTTAAGTGCACATACCACAGTGAACAAAATGTCTGTTTGAAGCCCCTGGCCCCCTCACCTGCAAGAAGCTTCAATAGTGGCCAAGCAGCACTCCAGGTCTCTGTATCTCTTCTTGCTATCTCCCTCTTCCCCTCCTTGATTTCTATTTCTATCCAGTAAATAATTTAAAAATCCTTAAAAAAAAGAAACAAACAAGGGGCTTTAGGAGTCTGTGCCACTCCCAGGAGAGCAGACTGAAAGGGCACCCCTAGGAAGCAGGTGGGAAGAAAGCTCACTGGTCTTCCAGCTCAGGCCAGTTGCTCATCTGACCTGTCTCTCCTCTCTCTGGACTTCAGTGTCTTCATTCAGAAGTGAGGGGCCGGTCTCTGATGAGGCTGTTACTGAGAACCAAAGCTGAACACCTATTTCCCACACACCATGTACTGCTTGAAGGACTCTTGGGCCAACAGCTTACAATAAGTTATGAACTTAATTAATTAATTAATTTAATTAATTTATTATTGGATAGAGACAGAGAAATTGAGAGGAGAGGGGGAGACAAAGAGAGGGAAAGAGACAGATTATCTGTAGCCCTCCTTCACCACTTGTGAAGCTCTTTGCAGGTGAGGACCAGAGGTTTGAACCTGGGTCTTTGCACACTGTAATGTATGCACTTAACCAGGTGTGCCACCACCTGGCCTCTGAACTGGGATACCCCCATTTTACAGGTAGGAAGCTGAAGTCTAGACAAATGATTTGTTCAATGTCCAGGGAATAAAGTACTGGGATTCAGGTCCTAACTCCAGAACTGAGAGATACTCTAGCAAAAAGAAGAAAGCCTTTTTGGGTACCTTAGCTTATTATTATTTTATGATCTATCAATTTATGCAAGAGAGGGAGAGATAGAGAAAATTAGAACATTATTCTGGTGCTGGTAATCAAACTCAGGACTTCATGCTTTTAGGTCTGTTGTTCTAACTGCTGTAAAACCTCCTGGATCTAGCGTATTAGTTGTTACATTCTGAATACTTACAGACTGACAAGAGCAACTACTCTCAGGTAGAAGTGTGGACATCAGTCACTTGATTCTCAAATATACAAGTCACTTCCCTCTGCACCACTTCTAGTTATCCTGACACTGGAGACTGGCCTTTTTTTTCTTCCTTCCTTCTTTCCTTTCCTTTCCTTTCCTTTCCTTTCCTTTCCTTTCCTTTCCTTTCCTTTCCTTTCCTTTCCTTTCCTTTCCTTTCCTTTCCTTTCCTCCCCCTCTCCTTCTTATCTATCTTGCTTGCTTTTGCTTTTTGACTCCAGGGCACTATGAATCCACTGCCCCTGGTGGCCATTTTTTTCTTTCTTTTTTGGATAGGACACAGAGAAATTGAGAGAGGAGGGGAAGATAGAGAGGGAGAGACACCTGTAGAACTGTTTCACCACTTGTGAAGTGGGGAGCTGGGGGCTTGAACTGGGATCCTTGTGCTTCGTACTATGTGCACTTAACCCAGCGTGCCACTGCCAATCCCCCCTTTCTTTCTTTCCTAGTAGTCATTACCCCCCCCCCACTTCTTCATTTGATAGGACAGAGAGAAATAAGAGCAGAGGGGGGAGACAGAGAGGGGGGTGAGCAATGGTGCACCTAGTTAATCGTACATATCACCAAGCACAACGACCTGGGTTCAAGCCCTCACTCCTCACCTGCAGTGGGTCCACTTCATGAGTGGTGAAGCAGTTCTGCAGGTGTCTATCTTCTCTCCCTCCATCTCCCATTCTCTCTCAATTTCTTTCTGTCCTATCTAAAAGAGAGAGAAAGAGAGAGAGGGAGGGAGAGAGAGAGAGAGAGAGAGATAAGAAAGGAGAGAGAATGGCTACTAGGAGACTATAGCACTTACTTTACTACTTGTGAAGCTTCCTCCCCTGCAGGTGAGGAGTGGGGGCTTGAACCCAGGTCCTAGCACATGGTAATGTATGTACTTAATCAGGTGTGCCACTGCCTGGCCCTCAACCCCTCTTATTTTCTATGGTATCTGCTTTATCTCATGAGTGAAAAAAGGATTCAATATGTTTAAGATTCCAGGAGGTGACCTGCCCAGGAGGTGGCATAGTGGCATAGTGGCTAAAGTATTGGACTCTCAAGCATGAAGTCTCAAGTTCAATTCCTGATATTGCATGTGCCAAAGTGATGCTCTGGTTCTCTTTCCTCTCTTTCTCTCATAAATAAATACTTATCAAAAAAGATGTCAGGAATATGAACTATGCAAGAATGATAAACATAGTACTGGGAAAACAGATTCCAATAAATACATGATTAATAATTGGACAAAGACCCTCCTTATTCTCAGGCCTTCCAGCTGAGAATCCAACAATACATGCTGTCTGTCCAGGCTCCCTTCCTGCAGTGAAGGAGGGGCTATCTGCCCACCAAGCTCAGCTGTGTGGGCTCTCAATAAGCTGCTTCCACTGAGATCCATAGGGAGGAGGCAGAGTTCTGGTGGTGGCTGCAGAGCTCCAGAGCCAGAGAGTCTCATTTTTGTGCCTGGACTTCTCTGACCATTCTGGAGAGGTGAGAAATGGAATCTTTGTCCTCTTCAACTAATATAGGCTTGTTTACTTTGTTGCCTGGAACTCGAGAACCTCAGCCGGACAACAGCTGAGAGGCCCAGTGACTAAGCGCCTCAGCACTGGGCGCTCATCTCTAGGACACTTCACACTCTCTCATCCCCCTCCCACCCACCTCTCAGGAGGGACAGCTGAGCTTTCTTCAGTAGCCTGGGGAGGGAACTGCAGCTGGGGAAGTCAGGCATGGGGCACTGGCAGCCAAGCTTATGCTGACCCATGTTGGCAAGAACTTAGCATATGTTTTAGTCAATGAGAGGTGGTGGGGAGGAACTGGTTTACTTGATACAGTATGTTTGAAGTTTGGGGTGGTACCTATGGATAGGCCTCTATCTCATCCCATCACCCTGAGCCCAGACTCTAGAACTCTAAAAATCTTGGCCCATGTAGTAGACAGAGAAGCCAGACTTATTTTCATTACAATTTAAATCTCCTCAGAGTCACAGGTACCTGTGGTAATGGTGGTGGCATCTGTCTAGTCTGCCTAGTTGGTTCCTTTTCTTTTAGGGATTAGAGTGTCTTTGACACATGCCACTTGAAAACAAGACACAGTGTTGAGCTATCTTATTTCACCCTGCCCAAAAGGTCCAAAGAAATGGCCCCTGGGATGTGAGGGTGATCTGGCCACTGATGTCCAGGGCTGATTTACTGATTTGACTGGCTAGGCAGGCTTCCCTTCTCTCCCTCACAGCTTCAGGTGAATTCCTTAGTCAAAGAGAACAAATATCCTTCTGTGAAAACAAAGGGCGGGTCTTCAGTTGAGCTGTTTGGCTCCTCTGCTTAAGACCTCCAGAGAAGCTTTCAAGAAATGACCCACTGCTGATAACATCACCTCTCTAGAGCCTCACCCAACTAGGGAAGATAGAAACAGTCTGGGGGGGAAGTCCAGTGGTAGCAGCGGGTTAAGTGCACGTGAAGCAAAGCGCAAGGACCAGAGTTAAGTATCCTGGTTTGAGCCCCCAGCTCCCCACCTGTAGGGAAGTCGCTTCACAGGCAGTGAAGCAGGTCTGTCTTTCTCTCCCCCTGTCTTCCCTTCCTCTCTCCATTTCTCTCTGTCTTATCCAAAACGATGACATCAATAACAACGACAATAACTACAGCAATAGGGAGTCGGGTTTAAGCGCACGTGGCACAAAGCGCAAGAACCGGCGTAAGGATCTGGGTTCAAGCCTCCGGCTCCCCACCTGCTGGGGAGTCACTTCACAGGCGGTGAAGCAGGTATGCTGGTGTCTCTCTTTCTCTCCCCCTTTCTGTCTTCCCCTTCTCTCTCCATTTCTTTCTGTCCTATCCAACAACAATGGCATCAATGATAACAACAATAAAACAAGGGCAACCCCCATACCTATCGACATCTAATCTTTGACAAAGGGGTTCAGACTATTAAATGGGGAAAGCAGAGTCTCCTCAACAAATGGTGTTGGAAACAATGGGTTGAAACATGCAGAAGAATGAAACTGAACCACTGTATTTCACCAAATACAAAAGTAAATTCCAAGTGGATCAAGGACTTGGATGTTCGACCACAAACTATCAGATACTTAGAAGAAAATATTGGCAGAACTCTTTTCCGCATAAATTTTAAAGACATCTTCAATGAAATGAATCCAATTACAAAGAAGACTAAGGCAAGTATAAACCTATGGAACTACATCAAATTAAAAAGTTTCTTCACAGCAAAAGAAACCACTACCCAAACCAAGAGACCCCTCACAGAATGGGAGAAGATCTTTACATGCCATACATCAGACAAGAGTTTAATAACCAACATATATAAAGAGCTTGCCAAACTCAACAACAAGACAACAAATAATCCCATCCAAAAATGGGGAGAGGACATGGGCAGAATATTCACCACAGAAGAGATCCAAAAGGCTGACAAACACATGAAAAAATGCTCCAAGTCTCTGATTGTCAGAGAAATGCAAATAAAGATAACAATGAGATACCACTTCACTCCTGTGAGAATGTCATACATCAGAAAAGGTAACAGCAGCAAATGCTGGAAAGGGTGTGGGGTCAAAGGAACCCTCCTACACTGCTGGTGGGAATGTAAATTGGTTCAACCCCTGTGGAGAACAGTCTGGAGAACTCTCAGAAGGCTAGACATGGACCTACCCTATGATCCTGCAATTCCTCTCCTGGGGATATATCCTAAGGAACCCAACATATCCATCCAAAAAGATCTGTGTACACATATGTTCTTGGCAGCACAATTTGTAATAGCCAAAACCTGGAAGCAACCCAGGTGTCCAACAACAGATGAGTGGCTGAGCAAGTTGTGGTATATATACACAATGGAATACTACTCAGCTGTAAAAAATGGTGACTTCACCGTTTTCAGCTAATCTTGGATGGACCTTTAAAAATCATGTTGAGTGAAATAAGTCAGAAACAGAAGGATGAATATGGGATGATCTCACACTCAGGCAGAAGTTGAAAAACAAGATCAGAAAGGAAAACAGAAGTAGAACCTGAAATGGAATTGGCATATTGCACCTGCGGTGGGTGGGTGGGGAGAATACAGGTCCAGGAAGGATTCAGAGGACCTAGTGGGGGTTGTATTGTTAAATGGGAATGTTATGTTGTATTGTTAAATGGGTTGTATTGTTAAATGGGAATGTTATGCATGTACAAACTATTGTACTTATTGTTGAATGCAAAACATTAATTCCCCAATTAAAAAAAAGAAAATAAAAAAAAGAAAAAAAAAACAAGGGCAACAAAAGGGAATAAATAAATATTAAAAAAATAACTACAGCAATAAAAAACGGCAACAAAAAGGGAAATAAATAAATGTAAAAACAAAAAGGAAAATAAGTAAATGTAAAGAAAAAAAAAAGAAACAGTCTGGGGGGATGGATTGACATGCCACTATCTATGTCCAATGGAGAAGTCATTACACAAGAGAGGCCTTCTACCTTCTGAACCCCAAAAAGAATTTTGGTCCATACTCCCAGAGGAGTAAATGTTATGGGAAGATCAGAGAGCTCTGAATTCCAATTCCACCAGGACCCTGAGAGAGAATAGGGGGAAAAAGAGGAAGGACACTCAGAAATAGTGATTGTGACTTAGAAAGAAAGAGAAGGGGAGGGAGTCGGGTAGTAGCGCAGCGGGTTAAGCGCTGGTGGTGCAAAGTGCAAGGACGGTCAGTAAGTATCCCAGTTTGAGGCCTTGGCTCTCCACCTTCAGGGGAGTCGCTTAACAGGCGGTGAAGCAGGTCAGCAGGTGTCTCTCTTTCTCTCCCCCTCTCTGTCTTCCCCTCCTTTCTCCATTTCTCTCTATCCTATCTAATAACATCAATAACAACAACAATAATAACTACAACAGTAAAGTAACAAGGGCAACAAAAGGGAATAAATAATTTTTTTTTCCTCCAGGGTTATTGCTGGGCTCGGTCGGTGCCTGCACCATGAATCCACCGCTCCTGGAGGCCATCTTTTGCCCCCTTTGCTGCCCTTGTTGCTGTAGCCTCGCTGTGGCCACCATCATTACTATTGTTGATGCTGTTCGTTGCTGGACAGGACAGAGAGAAATGGAGAGAGGAGGGGAAGACAGAGAGGGGGAGAGAAAGACAGACACCCGCAGATCCGCTTCACCGCCTGTGAAGCGACCCCCCTGCAGATGGGGAGCCAGGGACTCGAACCGGCATCCCTGCGCTTTGCTCCACATGCGCTCAACCCACTGCGCCACCGCCCGACCCCCATAAATAAATATTTTTTTAAAATCTTAAAAAAAAAGAAAGAGAAGAGAAGAGGAGTTGGGCAGCAGCGCTGCGGGTTAAGTGCACGTGGCGCTAAACGCAAGGACCAGTGTAAGGTCCCTGTTGGAGTCCGGCTCCCCACCTGCAGGGGATTCGCTTCACAGGCATTGAAGCAGGGCTGCAGGTGTTTGTCTTTCTCTCCTCCTCTCTGTCTTCCCCATCTCTCTTCATTTCTCTCTGTCCTATCCAACAATAACGACATCAATAACAACAATAACTTCTATAACAACAAAAAACAAGGGCAACGAAACAAAATAAATATAAAAAAATTAAAAAGAGAAGGCAGGAACATAGAAAAAATGGATAAATATATATAAATATAGATAGTTATAGACATAATAGTCACCCCATATCTGTGCCCTAATGTAGTTTCCAATGGAGGGAATGGGGGGGGCATAGAACTCTGGTTGTGGGAATGGTGTGGAATTATACTCGTTATCTTGTAATTTTGTAAATATTAAATCATTAAAAAAAAAAGAGAGGAAGAAAGAAAGAAATGGCCCACAGAAATGTTTCTGATTTCTGGTGATCAAGGTCTTGGGTGCTACCTTTAAGGCTGAGTTTGGGGACAAGGTGGCTTCCAAACAAGGTGAGCTAAGAGAGGTAGGAGACAAGGTGGCTGAAGGGGAACAGGACTAACAGTCTGAAGGCCTGTGGAGTTGTTACTGGACCTGGAAAATGTGACTGGACAGAAAGAGGACTCTGGGGCCAGCAAGATAGCTCACCTGGATAGTGTGCTTGCTTTGTCTTTGGCATGATTCAGGTTTGAGCCCACCCCCCACTGCATTGTGTTGTGGTATCGTTCTCTCTACCTCCCTATCTCTTCTTAAAATATTTTATTTACTTATTTATAGAATAGAAACAGAGAGGAATTCAGAGGAAAGAGGGTGGTAGGGACAAAGAGAGAGAGAGACCTGCAAGTCCTGCCCCACCACTCCCGAAGCTTCCCCTTGCAGGTGGGAGTCAAGGGCCTTGAGCCCAGGTCCTTGCACACTGTGATATGTGTGCTCTTCTGCCGCACCACCATCCAGACCTCTGTCTCTGTCTATCTGAAAAAGTCTGCCTGGAGGAGTCTGTTCCAGGGCTAGTCGTGAAGTGCACCTCTTTCTCTGGTCTCCAGCTGTGACACTGGGGAGATGAGGGAGCGGGAGAGGTGAATAGCACCTTTGCTTCTAATGAAAACCTCTGGACCACGAGTCTTCTACCTGCTACCACGAGCCTTCTATCTTCTACCAGTCCTGAAGAGTGGTTCAAAGCCAAACTCATCAGAATCACCTGTCTCTCTTGCTGTCTCACCTCTAAATGTTCACCTCCCAGCCTCCATTATACTGACTCCCAAGGGCATGGCTGCTTCCAGGAGCACCTATTTTTTTGGGAGGGTTCTCTTCCTGCATTATGTACCAATCTTGGTGCAGGGCAGGCTCATCAATCAGATGGTTTAGGGCTTTCAGCTCAGTATGAATTTATGAGCATTCAGATTTTGGTGTTCTTTTTTTTTTAAATTATTTTCTTTCCTTTTTGTTGCCTTTGTTTTTTTAATTCTTGTTGTAGTTATTATTATTGTTGTTGATGTCATTATTGTTGGATAGGACAGAGAGAAATGGAGAGAGGAGAGGAAGACAGAAAGGGGGAGAGAAAGACAGACACCTGCAGAACTGCTTCACCGCCTGTGAAGCGACTCCCTTACAGGTGGGGAGCCGGGACTCGAACTGGGACTTTACACTGGTCCTTGTGCTTTGTGCCATGTGTGTTTAACCCACTGCACTACAGCCCAACCCCCCCTTTTTTTTTTTAACTAGAGCACTGCCCAGCTCTGGTTTATGGTGGTGCAGAGAAATGAACTTGGGACTTTGCAGCCTCAGGCATGATAGTTTCTTTGCGTAACCATTATGCTATCTGCCCCCACACTGTCATCCAGGTTTTGACTTGCCCCAAAGTCCCTGGCATTAGGAGTGGCCCAGCTGTGTGCACAGGCTTACATTCCTGCTCATGTCCACACATACCAAGAGCAGCTCCCAGGCCAGGGCATGTGACAGACACAACTCCCTTCCAGTTCCAGCTGACCCCAAGTGGGGAGTGACAGCCAGGCTTTGCTAAATCAGGTCCATGGCCACTCCACGGGTGGTCTTGAGACAAAGCAGCTGAAAGGCAACAGGCCACCTGCCTGGCCTCCCTGCCTCAGCCTCTAGGGTCCTGGCACAAGCTAGTTTTTTTCTTGGGTGTACCTTTTTAACAGCACACTGGAAGCCAGTCTGCTTGTCCTCCATTCTGTGCACCTCCCCGAAGGATCCTCTACCCAGGCAGGGCTGGCGCATGGCCCAGTGGACCTCTTCCCGGTACTCATAATCCACAGGCTTGAGTTTCTGGGGTTGGCAGAAGAAAGGCCCGTTTCAGTGGCCAGGGCAGTGGGGGATGGAGGTTTACAGTGAAGAAGGGTGGTTCTTGTCAGGCTTCTGGGTCTGGGCCCTCAAAACCAAAAACACCTCTGGATCTGAGGTAGAACACCAGGGAACTATAGGAATAAAATGAAGGCACAGAGGAGCTACATAGGCCACCCGAGGCTGGCCTATCCTTGTGATGATAAGACACCTCCTCCCCAGACCTGAGAGACAGAAATGGAACTTGTCAACTATATTGGCCAAAATAGAACATAACTCAGGAGCTGAGAGGTAGAAGAAAGGGAAGTGACAGGAAGGGCAGAGGGCAAGGGATGCCAAAGAGATTCAATAAAAGCCAGAACTCTAGGTTTGGGAGAATCATTTAGGGCTACAAGGTTATCCAGTAAGAGGACCAAAAGGGAAGGGGAGGAAGAGGGAGTGAAGATGGCAGAAAGCGTATTTTTCACAAGGGGGTGTGTGAGGTAACATCTGTTTACACTTTTATTTCTTGGCACATGTCTTTACCTAGTGCATCAGGGTGAGTATGTATATATGCACAAATATACTTAATTCAGCAATAGTGGGAAACCAACCAGAAAAGCTAATGCTAAAAATAACTAAAAAGATGGAACAGTGAATTTGGAAATGGAGTGGGAGACAACTGCTGGTCATCAATCTCATTAATGAGAAACAACCTCAACAATAGATTTGTTGTCACCTGCATGAGTGACTCTGATGAAGAAGGCAAGTCATCTCCCCAAAAGGTAGGACCTGAGAGGTTCCAATGATGCCTCTTTGCTCTGGCTGTTCCTGACCTGCTCTCACTTTGGAGTTGAGGGTGGTCATGGGGATTTTATGTTTAAGGAGGGGTATGGGGTACTCACCTCAGTAAGCAGGACACCCTCATTGTCCTCAGTTTTGAGGCTGGACTCCTGGGATCTGGAGCCCTTTGCTGACCATGTCTTGGCCAGGCTGGCCAGGCTGTGGGCCTGGCCTGAGCTCACGCTGCCCTGCAGGGCATGTACCAGGTATTCCTCCACGGAAAACTTCTCACAGGTGCCAGATGAGGGATGGCCGGGCTCCAAGAGTGGGCTGGGCAGGGGTTTCTGAGTGTCTGTACAGGCCAGCTTGCTTAGGTGTGGGCTGGGGAGTGGCTGCTGGCTCTCTACACAAGTCAATTTGCCTAGGAAGAAGGATTCTAGGGGGTGAGGTTTCCAGGGCTGCAGAGGGTGGAATGGGAAGGGGTGTGGCAGTCTACTGTAGGGGAAGGGGTGAGGGAGCTGGGGCAGGGGGCCATCTTGGGGGTGGTGGAGTTTCCACACATGGTTTAGACATTGCAAGGGGCTGATGAGTTTGTGGAGTTCCGATCGAGGTAGTGCTGGCCGCAGGCCTTCCCCAAGTTTCTTAAAACAGAGTTGGCTAAGGCCTGGCTCCTTCAGGGGCTTGGTGAACTGAGGGATGTTCCTCGTATACAGCCTGCCTAGTGGAGACTCATCCTCCTGTGGGGAGAGCGTAAGTATTAGGACACAGCGTCAGGGTCCTGGCACAGCCCCTGTGCTAGGCCCCTGGAGCCCCAGGGCTGGGTGTTGTGGCAGCAGCACCTGTATGGGGACTGTGCAGCTCTCCTGTTCTGGGGTCCTGGGTAGGGGTTTGGCTATTGCCCCTCCTGCTTGAGCCTGGGACTTGGAGTTCTTCTTGCGTTTCTTTCGGGCTTTGCTACGGCATTTCCCCTTCCAACACACACGGGCCATTTTGCCCTCCGTTGAGTGTGCCACATTGTTGGGGATTTGGTCGAGACTCTCAGATTGGCTGTCAATAAAGGGGACAGACAGACATTTGAGGTTGAGGAGGCAGGAAGATGTAATGGTGAAGATTGCAGATACCTTCTTTTAAGTCAAACAGGAGCCAGAGGGTGGTACATGTGGTTGGGCACGCTTTACAGTGCACAAGGACCTAGGCTCAAGCCCCTGATCACCACCTGTACGGGGGTGGGAAGCTTCATAAGCAGTGAAACAGTCTCTCTTTCTCTCTCTCCCCCCCCCTCAAGTTCAATTTTTGCTTAATTTTCTCATCTGCAAAATAGGATTTTGGGGGGGTCTATGAGATAGTGAAGAGGTAGTATATCATCAGACTTTCATGCTTGACGCCCCAGGTTCAAACCCCAGCACCACCATTATGCTATGTCCCAGCTGATCCTCTTTTTTTTTTTTTTTTAATTTATTTATTAATGAGAGTGAAAGTAGGAAAGAGAACCAGAGCATCACTTTGGCACATGTGATACCAGGGATTAAACTCAAGACCTTAGGAGCTTTATCCATTACACTATCCCCTGTCTCACTTTTACTTATTATTATTTTTAAGTATTTATTTATTCATGAGAAAGATAGGAAAGAAAGAGCCAGGCATCATTCTAGTACATGTGCTGCCAGGGATCAAACTCAGGACCTCATGGTTGAGAATCCAATGCTTTATCCACTGTGCCACCTCCCGGACCACTTACTTATTATTTTTAATCAAGACACTTTCCAAAGTTCAATGAGGAAAAAATTCCACCTGGTGGCAGTAGAGGGAATTGTTTCCACTGTCATACATTTGCCCCAAATTTCTGGGAACCAGTGGCCTCTCACCAGGCTTCCTTTCTGCAGGACCACTTATAGAAAGCCTGCCTGTGCCTGCTGGTTTCCCTCTGTTGACTTCCCTCCCAGGGAAGCGTGCCTCTCCCAGAGTGGCCTCAGGGCCTGCACGGCTGGTCACACACCAGTGGAAAGTAAATCCTGTTCCTGCACTCTCCCTGGGAGAGCAGCAGCAGGGTCTCTGAGAATAAAAATAAAGCATCAAGCTGATCGGATCTAGAAGTGGTCCTCTACATGCTGGAAAAAGCCTTTGAAAAGCTTCTATGGCTAGGAGAGCAGCTCCACCAGGAATACTTGAGCCGATGCTAAAGTTCTGAGAGCTGAGGGGAGTGGGCCCAGGCCACCTGTGTGGTGGGGAAGGAAACTTAAATCCCCCAATCTCCACTCCAGCCAGCCTCCTTACCTGTACTGTTTTGATCCAGCAATGAAGATCCTTTCTGAGAAGGTGGGACTGAACTCTTGGCTGTTCTCACCTTTGAAGTTAAGGGAAAGGGGTGGAACAGAGAGAATAGGAACTCAGTGCTTAGGAGAGAGACAGCTCACAGGTACCTTCTTGGGCTCCTCCTCTTCCCCAGACCACTTCTACCTCTTGGCTCATCTCCCTCCCAATGCTAGCTATACCCCCCAGCTTAGTACTTGCTCAATGGCAGAGAACATGACTATACTTTGGGATCACAGGGGTCCCAACTTCACTTAGTATGAAACTTAAGAGAGCTAGCTGATCTCTGTGATATTCTAAACACAGTGCCTGACATGTAGTAACAGCTCTAGACACATAGTGTTGTACATCTATATATTTGTGAGTTCATGCATATGTATACTACTGTCACTGCTGTCATTATGTCACCTATCCTGTTTTAATTTTTATTCTCTTATCTGCCCTCATAATTCCTCCAAAAGGAACAGAAGATGAGAAGTATACATCTCTGTGGGAAAGTGCCATCCCCAGCCTGTGAAATCTCTTGGTTTGGCAGGTAAATGTGGGGAAAGAAAGGACTCCAAGGAGTGTCTTGGTTTCTGGTGGCAGCTACCATTCCAAGACTATTTTGAGAAGTCATGCATCGAAGCAGAAAGGGCAAGATTAGGCCTTGCCCTGCTGGTTCAGGAGAAGGTGTTCACTCTTTGGGGTGGGGCTCCCTCCAGGTAGAAAGTGAAGGGCCACTAGGCCTCACAGGGGCTTTCCAGGGGACCTGGCCTTTCCTGTCTGGGTCCTCTCCAGACATGCTGAGTCTGCCCAAGGTCACAGCAGATGGCAAAAGGCCTATAGGCCAGCTCCGCAGAGAGTCCTGGGACCTGGAAGACACTTATTCCTGCTCCTCAGCTCTCTCCTCTGCTCTGACCATGAGGACCAAAAGCCTCCCTTTGCCACATCTCCTTGCAGGTGTGTCATGTCCCAGCACTGATATAGAGATTACTTTCTTTGGCGTCTAGTCTTAGTTTACTTTACACCTCCCCCATCCCGCCCCCCAACCATCCCAGCACTGTGCCTTGCAAGTCTTTCCTGTCATGGTCACCTTGACCTTTTCATGTGGGACCAGAGTCTGTAGACCCAGACCTCTTTGCATAAGGCCTGCAAAGAACTTTACTGTGCCACCTTTGGACCAATCTCCCTGCCCTCTTTCTGCCCACAGTCCCAGACCTGGAGTCCCTTACATTCAGCCTGGGCAATGATGGAGATGGCAGCCAGCCCCCCCTCAGAGCCTTCCTTGGCTGTGCCTTTGGTTATCACATCATTCAGGATCTCCCACTTCCCGCAGAACACGGGGCTCTTTTCCACGGCTTCAAGCTTGTTGACGGAAGTTTCTTTCTTTTCCACTGCTGATGTCTTTTCCTTGGCCTTGGTGAGTTCCTTCTGCTGCCCAACTGCTGGTCCAGGGGCACCTGGACACGCCATTTCCATCACTGCCATCTCCTAGGCTCACACTGGCCCTGAGGAAGATCAAGTGCAAGGTGTGTCACTCCCAGACCATGGGAGCCCAGGGCAGGCTGGGGCTAGAGGAGAGAAGCAGGGGAAATGAGTCTCTTTACATGTATGTATTCTCCAAACATTCCATACAGCAAAGGACTCATCCTCTCATCACCTCCTCTCATTCCGTGTGGTGTAAACCACCCAATTCCAGCACCACACACTATGAACAGACGTGTCCACTTTGCCTGAGAATGAGGGTTCCAGACCACTTCCTTCAAGACAGCCATGGCACAAGCATCAGGGTTGGTCCTTTCCTGCTTTATGAATAATGGCTGGGTCTTTGTCTGTTGCTTGTTTCATAGTGAACAAGGTGGTGGATCCACACTCTAAAACCATTAGTCACCTCAGTAATTGCTCACAGATCTTGCCTTCTTTGTTTTATTTAAGATTAAGGTTATGTATGAGAGGTTCACATTATACACACACACATGCAAGCAATGCACCAGAACATGTAGTGCTGGAGATCAAACCAGGAGCCTCAGTCATGCAAGTCCATACTTTACCAATTGAACCATTTCCCCAGCCACAGATCTTGCCTTCTGAGAGGATCACTGTAAAGGATTTATGATAGTGACAGAAATATGGTGAGAGAAGGTAGAAAGAGAAAAAGAGAGATACCTGCAGCCTGTTCCATTACTCGTGAAGCTTCCCCCTCTGCAGGTGGGGACCGGGGGCTCAGACCCTGGTTCTTGCACATAGTAACTTGTGCACTTTACTGGTTGTGCTACTTCCCAGCCAGAACTATTCTATGGGCTTCAGAATGGATTTTCTCCAGGTGGGGAGGAAAGATTTTTGTTTTGCTACCCAGTAGGAGGTAGATATATGTGTACATATATTTATTAATATATATATGTATATAAATACAGACATGTAAAAATGTGTGTGTGCAAACATAAACTCTTACAAAGTCTGAAATTAAGCATGTAACTGGCCATATCAGCACTGGGCTCCTCTCCCAATGCACATCTGTTTGTGGCTCTCCCAGAAGGAACTGGCAGGCTTCCTGTCCAAATTACTTTGCTGAAAGCCTCTAGCTATCTCCCCCCCCCCCTTTCTTTCAGGCAACATTAGCAGTGGGATTTGCAATGAAGCCTCCAACATCAACCTACAGTTCTAGAAAGAACAAAGCATAAGAACTCAGCTCTGGGATGGGGGAGATAGCATAATGATTATGCAAAAAGACTTTCTTGCCTGAGGCTCCAAATTTCCAGTTTCAATCCCTGGAAATACCATAACCCCCTTGCTCTGGTAAACAAATATAAACAAAACAAAACAAACAAATAAGAACAACAATAAAACCCAAAACAAATTCAGCTCTCCCTAGGTATCCCCTCCACTTAGTTTCATGGTTGCTTTCTCCACTAGGCCCCATGAGTGCCCCCATCCACTTGCCTCATTTTGCCAGAAGCAAGAGGAGAGGTAAGCCCAGGGCCTGAACAGTCAGCACAGGCAGCAGGACTAGAACTGTTAGGAAAGGGAACTTGGGGTGGGGCATATGAGATGGTGGGTGCACCTAGTAGAGTGCGTAGGTTACAGTGCATAAGGACCTGGGTTCAAGCCTCTTGCTCTCACCTGTAAAGGGGAAGTTTCACTATCTGTAAAGCAGTATAGTAGGTGTCTCTCTCTTCCCCTCTTCTCTCAATGTCTGTCTCTATCTAAAATAAGTAAATAATAATAAAGATATTTTTTTAAAAAGGCATCTTGGGAACCTTTTTAAAGTCTGGAACTTGAATTTCCATGGTGCAGGGCCCTTCTGGCATGTGGCTTGCTTTAAGGTACTACAGACAGGTTTCTAAGAAGGGCAAGCTGGTCTAAAAGCTGGGAAAAGCAGATTCAGAATGCAGGGACTCTATTCACCCCAACCACAACTGCCCCCCCCCTTCCAGGGCAGAATGACAGACCCTGTGAAACCAAACCTCTGACTCTCTGGTCTTTTGCTCTGAGACTTTAATGATGTCATGAGAAGCTGGGAGGTAAGACTGAAACCTTCCCACTGAGTGGGCCTCACCAAAATGACTAGGAAAGAATGACCATGACAGGGATGGGGGACTGGGTTAGCCTCCATCTTAATAGTCACCAAATAACCCACTGTTTTATTTGACTTTGGGGTCTTAAGGCATCTAAGGGGAATAGCGCTCAGACTTTAATCAGATATCTTTCCCCTTTCCTTCTTCCTTTCTTTTTCTCTTTCTTCCTTCCTTCCTTTCTTTTTTAATATGGTGCTATAACAGGGGGTATGATCTCTGGACCTCACACATGTACAATATTTTTCTTTTTTCTTTCTTTCCTTTTAAATTTATTTATTTATTTATGAGAATGATAGGAAGGGAGAGAGAAAGAGCTAGACATCACTCTGGTACATGTCCTGCCGGGGATTGAACTTGGGACCTCATGGTTGAGAATCCAATGCTTTATCCACTGCACCACCTCTTGGACGGTACAATATTTCTAAGTGGCCTCCTAGGACTAATTATAGGCCAGTTTTTCCATTTAATTATTTATTTATTTAGTAGGGAGACAGAGAGGAGAGACACTATAATACCACTCTATCATTCATGATGCTCCTCAGTGCTGTCCTTCATGCTATCATGTGGTGCTGGGCTTGTTCTACTGGGTAACCTGCCTTCTGGCTGGTAAACCAATTTTCATATAACTGGACATTTACCTTCCACACCTACTCAATCTCTGCCACCTCCAAGAAGGTATTTTCTAGGCCTTAGTGTAGTTACTTCTTCCTTTCTTTGCCAGGGAAATGAGATCTTAAAAACACCCCCTAGGGCCCCTCCAAAACTTAACAGTATCAGAGGTGTTCTCACATAGCTTAACCTTGCCTCAACCTCTTCATTTTCACAAAGAACTGAGGCCTGATTAGGTGGAGACAAAAGCTTCCTAAGTCAGTGCAGGGTAGGGCAGGGCCCAGCACCCCAGTTTTTAGTCTCTGCTGGAGACACCCAAGTCTCCGGGGTTATAGGTAAACATTGCAGGAATTCCTGGTCAGAAGCCTTCTGAGGGCAGAGGTGGTACCCTCAAGGGGGGAATGAAGGGTCCTGGAAGAGATGACCCTGAGCCCAGTGAGGGAATCCAAGGATGGCTGTCTATGGAAACAGAACGAAGGGTGTGCAGTATATAAAGCATTGGACTCATAAGCATGAGGCCTTGAGTTTGATCCCCAATGCCACATGGGCCAGAGTGATGCTCCTAGTTCTTTCTTGCTTTCTCTCCCCTTCTCTCTCATAAGTAAATAGACCTTAAAAAGCAAATAAACAAAAGGATGAAGGGAGAGTTCTGGCTAATGAGTGAGAGAGATGAGGCCATGTGGGCAGTGGTGTCCCCAGGGTGCCTGGCTGTTGTGAGGTCCAGCGGCACTCAGGCCACACAGCCCATCTCTGCCCACATAGCTCACTCTGACCTCCTCCAGAAAAGCTAGGGTGTACCCCCTATTTTCCCAGGGTCTTCCCCCTTTTTCTTTATTGGGGTTTAATGGTTTGCAGTTGACAGTAAAATACAGTAGTTTGTACATGTGTAACACTTCTCAGTTTTCCACATAACAATTCAGCTCCTACTAGGTCCTCCTCTGCCATCATGTTCCAGGACCTGAACCCTGACCCCCCAACCCAAATCTTTTACTTTGGTGCAATACACCAACTCCAGTCCAAGTTCTGCTTTGTGTTTTCCCTTCTGTTCTTATTTTTCAACTTCTGCCTAAGAGTAAGATCATCCCGTATTCATCCTTCTCTTTCTTACTTATCTCACTTAACATGATTCCTTCAAGCTCCATCCACGATGAGGTGAAGAAAATGAATTTACCATTTTCAGTAGCTGAGTAGTATTCCATTGTGTATATCTACCACAACTTACTCAGAGGGGCCGCCCTTTATTTAAGCTCAGTGGTTAGGTGGGCTGCCGGCTAGGCCCTGGATCCTCCCTTCCCGAGCATAGCAGGCTTTCCGTTCCCAGAGGAGAAGGTAAGACTGAAGCAGTGTTTGCAGGGCCTCCTCCCATTCTCTGATGATTCACCCCACAGTTTAGAGGGTGGAGAACAAGAAGTGAACCTAGCAACTGGCAACTAAGTCTGTGAAGGGCATGGGGAAGACAGGCTGACCCTCACCTCTCAGGGGCATGGAATTGGGGCCCAGGAGCTGTGAAGCTTCTCCTGTGCACATGACCATGACTCAGCCCCTCACCAACATTCTTGTAAGTTCACAAAGTTGTTCTTGGAGGCTTCTGGTCTGACAGTAGCAGTCCTGTGTGGGCACACATGCCTGTTACCTCCTTTCTACATGCAGTCTGGTCTGGAAGCAAAGAGCTCTGCTTTATATTTGGAACACTGCCAGCTGGCTTCCCAGTCCAGGGCTCATCACCTCCAGCTCACAGCCTTCCAATTTTGTCCCTTTTCACTCCTGCAGTTTGTGGGAAAGGAGGACTATGTGGGGGCCACTTGTGTTTTGATTTTTTTATCATTTTACACTGGAGGTTATGATTTATCTCCAGAATGCCGCCTCTTCCACACTTTCCCCCTAAATGCAGTCACTGGCTCCCCAACCTTTCAGCTTATGCAGAAATCTTACACTCATCCTTGGTGTGCCTCTCCTCTTCCTTTCCCTTTCTTTCCTTTCCTCTGCTTCCCTTTCCTTTCCTTTCCTTTCCTTTCCTTTCCTTTCCTTTCCTTTCCTTTCCTTTCCTTTCCTTTCCTTTCCTTTCCTTTCCTTTCCTCTCCTCTCCTCTCCTCTCCTCTCCTCTTCCTCTCCTCTCCCTCTCCTCTCCTCTCCTCTCCTCTCCTCTTCTCTTCCTCTCCTCTCCTCTCCTCTCCTCTCCTCTCCTCTCCTCTCCTCTCCTCTCCTCTTCTCTTCCTCTCCTCTCCTTTCCTCTCCTCTTCTCTTCCTCTCCTCTCCCTCTCCTCTCCTCTCCTCTCCTCTCCTCTCCTCTCCTCTCCTCTCCTCTCCTCTCCTCTCCTCTCCTCTCCTCTCCTCTCTTCTCCTCTCTTCTCCTCTCCTCTCTTCTCCTCTCTTCCCTTTCCTTCCCCTCCCCTCTCCTCCTCTTCCTTTCCCTTCTCCCTCTCCTTCTCAGTGTGATTCTACCTTTGAAGGCAAGACCTGCTACTCTGTCTGAAGACTCTCCTCCAGTTCCATTCAGTGTTCAAATTACCCTCTGCTTTCAGTGTCACCATTGGGGATGTGAACAGTGGCAATAGCCAAACCTACTCAGTTCACCCTCAATGCCACAAAAACTGAAAGGGAATGTGGTGGAATTTATTCTGTATTTTTTAAGTCTGATGGATGTCCATTGCCTATCCTCTCTTCTTCTTCTTCTTTTAAATATTTATTTATTCCCTTTGTTGCCCTTGTTTTATTGTTGTAGTTATTATTTTTGTCGTCATCGTTGGATAGGACAGAGAGAAATGGAGAGAGGAGGGGAAGACAGAGAAGGGGAGAGAAAGATAGACACCTGCAGACCTGCTTCACCGCTTGTGAAGCGACTTCCCTGCAGGTGGGGAGCCGGGGGCTTGAACCAGGATCCTTACACTGGTCCTTGCGCTTTGTGCCACGTGCGCTTAACCCACTGCGCTACCACCCGATTCCCTGCCTATCCTTTCTTCTGTGGTGTTTTGATAACTCCCTGAAGAAGTATCAGGGTAGACTGACTAGGGTGGCATCAGGTCAACCTTGGGGATCATTGATCAGTATGTGCCAGCTGTGGGTGAAGCTTTTGGGCCCCTACAGTCAAACTTGGCTCCCTTATCAGCTAGTACAGATCTTCTGTTCCATTCAGGGTTTCTCCCTTTTCCCCGTTCTTTCTTTCTCCCTCCCTTCTTTCTTTTTTTCACTGATTTATTAATGAGAGAGAGAGAACCACAGCATCATCACTGTAGCATCATTAGAGAGTAAATTTTAAGGTGTTATTTTTGTGCCATCCAGTTAATCAAAAGTGTACATAGGTGTCATCCATAACTGTCCCAGAATAAATATATTTTTTTAGTTCTCTATTTTCATAAGTATAGCAAAAAACACCAGACAAGATACCACAAGATATGGGTTCTAGCTTTGGCAATTTTTATTTTATTTTATTTTTTTATTGCCACCAGGGTTATAGTTGGGGCTTGGTGCTGACACCATGAATCCACTGCTCCTGGTGGCTATTTTTTCCTTTTTAAATTTTCTTCTTCTTTCTTCCTATTTTATTTGATAGGAGATAAATTGAGAGGGGAGGTGGAGATAAAGGTAGTACTTGCAGACTTGCTTCACTGCTTGTGAAGTACCCCCCTTGCAAGTGGAGGAGTGGGGGCTTGAACTCAGGTCCTTATGCCTGGTAATATGTGTGCTCAGCCAGGTACACCACCACCTGGCCCCCTGAAACTTTTTTTTTTAACTAGCAGAACCACTTTTGTCAGACGAAATCATAACTCAACCCCTAATACATATAAATGAACTTACAACTGATGTGTAAAATTCCAAATAAGAAATAGCTGCTCACAAAAGAAGACCCCACATCCACTAAGGACCTCTACACAATCCCAGATTTTGGAGAAAAGGGTTTGAAAACCTGTGGCCTAGGAAATATATATATTTTTAAGGTTCTCCAAATGCAACTGACTTGTCAGGATTACATGAGTATTGGATGAATTCAATTCAAGGTGATGCTTATCCCTGTCTACCAAGTATCTATCTTTATTGATCTCAATTTTCTTTTTCAAAAAATTATTTATTTATTAATGAGAGAGACAGAGAACCAGACTGGTATACGTACTGCTGGAGATAGAACTTGGGACTGCATGCCTGAGAGTCCAATGCTTTGTAGCTTCTTCAGAGTTGTTCTGAGGGTTGGATAGAGTATGTGTAATACTGATCAGATTGCCTGGCTAGCACAAGATGCTAAAATCAAGTTCATGGCTCATAAATGACAACAGAGCCTCTTTGTCTTCGCACCATATAGTCAAGGCATTGAGTCTCATATAAAGTCTTGGTTCTCTGTACACAAAAAGGAAATAAAAATCTCCACCTCCCAGGGAGATTTTTCAGGGTCACCCTGAAAATGCCTACTGAAAAGCAGCGTCCCATGTAACTGAGTCTGCCTAGAGCAGAACAGCTTTGTATTGTGCCCTGAGTAAGGGCACCTTCTAGAGTCACCCAGCTTCACATCATTGCAGAGACTATAGGAAAAGAAGAGACACATTGAGCCTCAGTCCAACCCAAGCTGCTATCCATCTTAGGAACCCCGGAGAAAAGCTGATAGTCTGCAGCTTCCTTTGGAAACTCAGCTGAAGTAGACATTGTATGTAAGAGATATCTCTCCAAATCTTTCGTGTTGAAATAAAGCTTTTTCTCAAAAAAAAAAAAAAATGTCCACTAAGGGGCCAGGGCAAACCAGGGCAAATCCCTCTCATGTGTCTTTCATCTGGAAGTAAAAATTTGTCCTTCTCTGAATGCCCAGGGGGGACAAATAGCAGAAGTAGAATGACTCAACTTCCTTAATAAGATATTAGTTGAAAATCAATCTCATTCTGATGCTTCCTCTTTTTAAAAGCCTACATGAAGGAAGAAAACACAGTCCCTTGAGGAGCTTACATTCTATGGGGCAAAAGAGGCCAGTTGTCTGAAAATAATACAATACCAGAGAAGACAACAGATACAGCGGGAACACCAGGAAGGATACTTAGCCCAGCCAGTGGATGTCAGAAAGGCTTGCTAAAGCAGATAATGCCTGGGCTGGGTATCAAGGGATAAGCAACAGGTGTCCAAGAAGAGGGTGCTGGGAGATACCCTGTAGAGTGCACGACACGTAAGGATCTGGGTTTGAGGCCCCGGAAGATGAGTGGCAGCCACCAGAGTAGTAGAATTGTGTGGGTATGAAATCCCAGTGAAACCCTAGAAGGAAAAAAAAAGTGTCTAAGGGCAAAGAGAGGATATTCCAGGTGAAAAGAGTGGGAAAAGTGAAGGCACAGAGAAGAGTGAGAATCACGAATAGCTTCAAGTTGCTGGTGGGTAAAACTTAGGTTGGGGAAGGGCTGGTGGAATAGCTCACTTGGATAGTGCACTACTCTGTCATGTGCATGAACCAGAACTGGCCCCCACCACATTGATGGAAACTTCAGTACTTTGTTTATTCTCCTTCTTCCTTCCTTTCTCTCTCTTTCTCTCTCTCTGTTATTTGTATCCTTCTCTTTATCTGAAAGGCCCCAATGCTCATGACTCATGTTTGAACCTGGCACCCACTACACTGAAGGAAGCTTTAGTGCTGTGTTTTCTTTCTTTCTCTCTCTTCCCTTTCTCAGTCCCTCTACGTACACGAGGTCCTGGGTTCTTAGTTAATTATAGATTAATAAAGTTATTTTATAGTTACTATATTTATATAAATATTAATTTACATGTAAATAAACAATACCTATTTATTAACTACTAATAAATAACTTAGTTATTATTAAATAAGTAAGTATGAAGTCACTAACATTTTTTTAAAGATTTAAAAAATATTTATTCCCTTTTGTTGCCCTTGTTTTTATTGCCGTAGTTATTATTGTTGTTGCTATTGATGTCATTTGTTGTTAGATAGGACAGAAAGAAATGGAGAGAGGAGGGGAAGACAGAGAGGGGGAGAGAAAGACACCTGCAGACCTGCTTCACCACTTGTAAAGTGACTCCCCTTCAGGTGGTGAGCCAGGGGCTCAAACCAGGATCCTTATGCCGGTCCTTGTATTTGGTGCCACATGTGCTTAACCCGCTGCGCCACCTCCCAAATCCCAAATAAGTAATATGAAAACCCAGCCACTGGGATAGAATATCTCCCTCCCTTGGACCAAAATCTTCAACCATTTGAGGAAGATGGGTCTGGCAATGGGTGCAACCTAGAATGTTCCTAGCTATGACCACAGAATGCGAGCTTAGAACTACAGGGATGCAGAGGTTACACAGGCTCCTGCACTGAATATAGGCCTCAGATCAAATCAACGGGGTTTACAGTTAGTGGTATTTATATACTTTTCCCAAATTTGGGAGCTACTCTCTTCCCTGATTCAGCATTCTAGTCCTATTCCCAACCCTGACACCATCTCCCCAGATAATACCTTTGGCCTACCTGCATGTCAGCTGTCAGGCTCAGGCAAAAACTAGTAAAGTCATGGGTCCCTTGGAATATACCTAAAATAGACGTACTAACTTTCTTCAAAATGGAAACCTCAAATATCATCTGCTATAATCCTGCCTTTAGGTTCCAGATTATTAAACAATTTGTTGTTCTTTATATCTTTTAAAAATTTTAAAATATTTGTTTGTTTATTTATTCCCTTTTGTTGCCCTTGTTGTTTTATTGTTGCAGTTACTATTGCTGTCATCATTGTTGGATAGGACAGAGAGAAATGGAAAGCATAGGGGAAGACAGAGAGGGGGAGAGAAAAATAGACACCTGCAGACCTGCTTCACCGCCTATGAAGCGACTCCCCTGCAGGTGGGGAGCTAGGGGGTCGAACTGGGATCCTTAAGCCGGTCCTTTGTTCTTTATATCTTTTTTTAAAATATTTATTTTATTTATTCCCTTTTGTTTCCCTTGTTTTATTGTTGTAGTTATTATTGTTGTTGTTGTCGTTGTTGGATAGGACAGAGAGAAATGGAGAGAGGAGGGGAAGACGGAGAGGAGGAGAGAAAGATAGACACCTGCAGACCTGCTTCACCGCCTGTGAAGCGACTCCCCTGCAGGTGGGGAGCCGGGGTTTGAACCGGGATCCTTATGCCGGTCCTTGTGCTTTGCGCCACCTGCGCTTAACCCGCTGCGCTACAGCCCGACTCCCTGTTCTTTATATCTTAATGCTTTTTCAGATACCAAATTGCAGATGCTATCATGATGCCAACCTGAGTCCCCTGGGCAGACAACCTCAGCAATGTACCCTGGAACCCCCTCTCTCTGAAGTTCCGCCCCACTAGGGAAAGAGAGAGAGAGGCTGGGAGTATAGATTGACCTGCCAACGACCATATCCAGTGGAGAAGTAATTACAGAAGTCAGACCTTCCACCTTCTGCACCCCATAATGATCCTGGGTTGATACTCCTAGAGATTAAAGAATAGGAAAGCTGTGGTCTAGGAGGTGGCACAGTGGAAAAGTGTTAGATTCCCAAGCATGAGGTCCTGAGTTCAATCCCTGGCAACACATGCCAGAGTGATGTCTGGTTCTTTCTCTCCTCCTATCCCTTATTAATAAATAAAATATTAAAAAAAATAGGAAAGCTTCCAGTGGAGGGGATGGGATATGGAAGTCTGGTGGTGGGAACTGTATGGAATTTCAGCCTTCTTATCCTATGGTTTTGTTGATATTTTCTATTTTATAAATAAATCAAATAAGTTAGAAAAGAAATGCATGCATAGAAATTCATACAGTTAAAAAAAAAAAACTTCATCCCCCCCATCTCCCTGTCCTGGGCTGACAATACTACAAATGGCAAATCTCTGAAAGACTTGCCTAATTATCTCCCTCATGTGGAGAGACTGAAATAGCACTGGGACCCAAAAACATACAGCTGAGGAAGAAGGGAGAGCACTGAGTGAAAGTCAGCTGGAGGAATCTCAAAACCTACCACACTCACCATTCTGAGGCCTGCTTTCCAGGAGAGCAATTTCTGCATAAGTGTTTCCCATTAAGGAGGATGTGAAATGAGAGTGTGTATCAATCATTAAAATCTTAAAGATCAATTATAAAAAAAGAAACCTGACATGTCCATAAAAACATAGCCTTACCACTGATTCCAAAGGTCAAACTGCTTGCAAACGAAACGTATGGAATTAAATTTATCAGGCTGGGAAATGGCTCAGTGGGTAGAGCATAGGACTAGCATGCTGGAGGCCTCAGATTTGATCCCTGGCACCACAAGTGCCTGAGTGGTGCTCTGTGCTTGACTCTCTCTAAATAAATAACTACATATTAAAAAAAAAATTTATTCCCTTTTGTTGCCCTTGTTTTTATTGTTGTTGTAGTTATTATTGTTGTTATCGTTGAGGATAGGACAGAAAGAAATGGCGAGAGGAGGGGAAGACAGAGAGGGGGAGAGAAAGATAGACATCTACAGACCTGCTTCACCGCCTGTGGGGAGCCAGGGGCTCGAACCGGGATGCTGTAGGTAGGAAGCTGGGATAATCATGCTGGTCCTTGGATTTGCGCCACGTGCACCTAACCCACTGCGCTACCATCTGACTCCCATAAATCTAAAAATGCTGGGTCAGGGGCTGGGTGGTGGCACACCTGATTGAGCACACATGTTACAATGTGCAAGGACCTGGGTTCGAGCCTCCAGTTCCCACCTGCAGGGGGAAAGCTTCACAAGTGGTGAAGCTTGTTGCAGGTGTCTCTCTGTCTCTCACCCTCTCTATTTCCCTCTTGATTTCTGACTGTCTCTATTCAATAAAAAAATTAATTAAAAAATAAAAAATAAAATAAATGCTGGGTCAGGGATATAGCACACTGGTTTGTGGACCAGAATTTCATGCCTGAGGCCCCAGAGGTCCCAGATTCAATTTCCAGTATCACCATAAACCAGAGTACATCAGCTATGGTTATTCTCTGATATAAAACAAAACAAAACAAAACAAAACAAAAAAAAGAACGAGGGGCCGGGCGGTAGCACAGTGGGTTAAGTGCACATGGCACAGAGCACAAGGACTGGTGTAAGGTCCAGGTTCAAGTCCCTGGCTCCCCACCTGCAGGTGTCTATCTTTCTCTCCCCCTCTCTGTCTTCCCCTCCTCTCTCCATTTCTCTCTGTCCTATCCAACAACAGTGACAGCAATAATAATCACAACAACAAGGGCAACAAAAAGGGAAAAATAGCCTCCAGGAGTGTAGATTTGTAGTGTTGGCACTGAGCCCCAGCGATGACCCTGGAGGCAAAATAAATAAATATTTAAAAAAAATTTTAAAAAGCAGGTGGGGAAACAGCTTAACTGGTACACTTTTCCTCCTTCTTTCCTTCCCTTTTTTTTTTTTAACCAGGGTTATCTTTGAGGCTCAGTGCTTATACTATGTTATACACTGCTTATACACTGTTCCCAGAAGCCATTTTTTTCCCTAATTCTTTTTTTTTTAATTGATAGGACAAAGAGAAATTGGGGGGGGGGAGGAAAGGGGGAGACAGAGGGAGAGAGAGAGAGGCACCTCCAGCACTACTTCACTGCTTGTGAAGCCTCCCTATAGGTGGGGACTAGGGGACAGGGGCTTGAACCTGGGTCCTTGTGCATTGTTATGTGTGTGCTCAACTGGGTGCACCACTGCTTGGCCCCCTCAACTGGTAGAATTTTATTCCTAGTTCGGTTTCCAGCAACATGTGTGCCAGTGAGGATGCTCTAGCTTATCTTTCTCCCTGCCTCATGTAAAACCTCATTTGTAATGAATACAATAATTTCCCCCTAAAGATTGTATGACTGTCTTCCAGTCCCACTACAGGCCCATCAGTGTTATTAGCCATCTACAAGCAGAAACACTGCTGTCCACAGTCTCCTTCAAAGGTATGAGGCAACTGCCTCCGCATCTGTTGTATCAGCATGGGCCTTCCCTGCTTCCAGCTTCTCTGTGCCTCCCTCCATCCCACACTGCTGTCTAGCTTATCTTGAAATAGCATGTCTTCAAGCCTGGAGACATCTGTCGGCTCTACTGCTTATAGGCTCAGCCCCAGCTCTGTGGTCTCTGAGCTGTCTGACCATTGTCTGACACAGGGTTTGGGCCCTGGCCAGGCTGAGCTCGCTACTTTCTGTTGGCCACTCAACTCTACAGGTCTCTCTGTGTGCTGAGTCTTTGTATGGGGGACTCTCACATGCAGTGTGTCCTGTACAGACGAATCTCAGGCCACTGTCTCCAGGCAGCCCCTCCCCAGGGATCCCCTGCACTGACAACCTCCTTTTTTTGACTGACTGCCTCCTGCATCTGGTCTCCTCATCCTTCTCACCCTGAATCATGCCCCCAGTTCTTTTTATTCATCAAATAAGATGATGCAGATTAAGGAACTCTAGAAACAACATTCTACCAAGAGAACAGTTATTTCTTTCTTTTTAAATGTAGTGCCAGAATTGGAACCCTGGAGCCTCACGGCAGCATGCCTTTTACTACTGAGACACAGCCCCAGACTGATTTCTTTTTAAATTTTTAAAAAGATTAAAAAAAAATTATTTACTCCTTTTTGTTGCCCTTGTTGCTTTTATTGTTGTAGTTATTGCTGCCACTGTTGCATAGGATAGAGAGAAATGGAGTGAGGAGGGGAATACAGAGAGGGGGAGAGAAAGATAGACACCTGCAGACCTGCTTCACCGCTTGTGAAGTGACTCCTGCAGGTAGGGAGCCGGGGCTCCAACGAGGATCCTTACGTCAGTCTTTGTGCTTCGCACCACATGTGCTTAACCGCTGCGCGACTGCCTGACTCCCCCCAGACTGATTTCTATTTCACTGAGAGACAGCAGGGCAGATCAAAGTACAAGTGGAGTTCCAGTCATTTTATCTTTGTTCCTCTCATGTGGTGCTGAGGATTGAAGCCAGGAGCTCATCCACGTAAGACACACACTCTACCACTGAGCCACCCCCTGGTCCTAAGAAGCTCTTATGTGGAAGCTCAGAACTGCAGTCTAGGTAGGGAGCAAGTAGAAACACACATACACACAAATACAAAGTCAAGGATGTTTGCTGGTGCCTATGACCAGACCACCCTGAACACTACTGATCTCTTGGTGTTGTGATATTTCTTACATGTTTCTAATCTTCCAGTGAGCAAGCATTGCTTTTTATTTTTATTTATTTATTTATTTATTTATTTACTTATTTATTTTGCCTTCAGGGTTATCACTGGGGCTTGGTGCCAGCACTACAAATCCACTGCTCCTGGAGGCTATTTTTCCCATTTTGCTGCTCTTGTTTTCCTTGCTGTGGTTATTATTGTTGTTATAGCTGTTGTTGTTGCTGGATAGGACAGAGAGAAATGGAGAGAGGAGGGGGAGACAGAGGGGAGAGAAAGATAGATACCTACAAAGCGCAAGGACTGGTCTAAGGATCCCGGTTCGAGCCCCGGCTCCCCACCAGCAGGGGAGTCGCTTCACAGGCGTGAAGCAGGTCTGCAGGTGTCTATCTTTCTCTCCCCGTCTCTGTCTTTCCCTTCTCTCTCCATTTCTCTCTGTCCTGTCTAACATTGACGACATCAATAACAGCAACAATAATAACTACAACAATAAAAAACAAGGGCAACAAAAGGGAAAATAAATAAATAAATATTTAAAAAATACACAAGATGGAAATACTGTGAAAAGTAGATGGCTTTCCCACTCATCACCTACTGCTGTCATCAGTTTCTGGCACAGCTCATCACAGGTGTTCTCTGTGGCGTATTACTGCTATAATTAAAACAAGCAATAACTAGGAAATGGTCTCTTGGTATGAGTGAGAATTCAAAAGGATGCTAGTCCACATTGTGAGTGGGGCTAAATCTGTGCTGACTGCTCGCCTACCCCCCTACTCATACTCCTTTCCAGAGCCTCTGTGGCTGGTTTGTGAGTTCTGGCAGTAAGGCTGGGGGGTGGGTGAGCTTGGCCCTTTAAGTTTTGGTTTTCATTTCACTCCCTTTCTTGTTCTCCCCTGGGGTTTGTGGTTTTTATCAGTTGTGACTCAAAAAGTAGAAAGGTGCTCAAAAATTGTTCTGTTTCTAACTTGGCTGACCACTGCTTCTCTGCTTTTCTCTGTAATGATTCAGTGACAAGTGGTGATAGCCCTGGGCTAGTGCTGGGTATAAGAAATGCTTGTGGGCACAAGTGGCTCCACACACAGCCCAGCAGAGCCTGGGAGGGACATTGGCTCCTCCTTCACTGCCTATGTCAGGAGGTGAGATCTAAGGGCTGGTCTCAGTCGGGGAAACCTAAACCAGGCAAGTTTTTCTGGCTAGTCTCTCCTATCCTCTTTATGTAATATCTGACCCTGGTTTTTTGTTTGTTTGTTTTGGGGGTGGTGGTGGTAATCTTTGCTTTAAATACAAAAATAGCTATTGTAATACCTTACTATAACTTATATTTGTTCACTGTAAAAATTTAAACAACTAAAAAGTGTACTGAAAAATCTTTATATTGAAGAGTACATGAAAACAAAACACAACAAAAAATCCCCTACACCATTCTCTTCTCTCTACACTATATGAAATACTCAAGTTTGGAGTAAATCCTTCTAATTCCATTAGTGGACACAGAGTTTGAGGTCATCTAAAAGTAGACCCAAGGCTCTATACACATAATATTTTGTAACTTTTTTTTTTTTTTTGACAAAGCACTGCTCAGCTCTGGCTTATGGTGGTGCAGGGGATTGAAGCTGAAAGTCTGGAGCCTCAGGCATGAGAGTCTTTTTTGCATAACCATTATACTATTTCCCCTGCCCTGTGACTGTTCCAACAATATATTATGGATACAGGTCCATTTTAGTGTATGTAGCTCTCTCACTTTTAAAAAATACATTTAAAATATTTATTTAATAATAGGAGAACCAGAGCACTACTCTGTCAAATGTAGTGCTGGGGTTGGAACTCAGGACTTCCCACCACCAAGTTCTGTGTGCCGCAGTGTACCAGCACTGCACTTGTATCTACTTTTTATTTTAAAATTATAGTATTTATTTACTGGATAGAGAAAGCCAGAAATTGAGAGGGAAAGGGGTGCTAGAGAAGCAGAGAGAAACCTACAGCCCTGCTTCACCACTTGTGAAGGACCAGGGGTTCAAACTTGAGCCCTTGTGCATTGTAACATGTGTGCTCAGCCAGGTGTGCCACCACCTGCCCCCCCATCTACTTTTTTTTTTTTTCCTCCAGGGTTATTTCTGGGGCTCGGTGCCTGCACTATGAATCCACTGCTCCTCGAGGCCATTTTCCCCATTTTGTAGCCCTTGTTGTTGTTATTGCTGTTATTGGATAGGACAGAGAGAAATCAAGAGAAGAGGGGAAGACAGAGAGGGGGAGAGATAGACACCTGCAGACCTGCTTCACTACTTGTGAAGCAACTCCCCTGCAGGTGGGGAGCCAGGGACTCAAACTGGGATGGTTATGACGGTCTCTGTGCTTTGTGCTAAGTGCCCTTAACCTGCTGTGTTATTGCCTGCTCCCCCCACCCCGTATCTACTTTTTAATAGCTCTGTTAGATGCCATAGTGCAGATGAACCATCATTTCTTCATCTATTCTTCTATGGGTGAACTATCAAGTTGTTTCCAATCTTTTTACCCACTGAAGGTGAAAATACCTTAATTTATGTCTTTGTGTACTTGTACAGTCAATTCTAGGTGGCAACTTCCTAGAATTAGAATTTCTAGGTGACTCTTTTCTTGGTGAGCCTTCTATGCCTTCCTGTTTCTATGTGTCAGGGGGCAGGAGGTATCCTTTACTTAGCAAAGCACAGCACTTAACAAACATCACATTAGTGATTTTCTAGAAGAGACTATCTTTGCCCTGAGAGTGCCTATGATGTAGTTAGGAAAACTGGGCAGATGGATAAGTAAATAATTAAGGAATCACAACATGATCTTGAGGTCCAAAGGGCCTTTGGAGACTATATAACACTTAATAATCTCGAGGAATCCAATCACATAACAGGATAGCCTCAGAGTCAAAAGCCCTGAGTTAAAATTGGGGTCTTTCAAACTGGTATATGAATCACTTAATTTAATATTCAGGTGTGATGTTTGTAAAATAGAGATCCTCAAACTGACAATACTAGGATCTTACAGGATAATCAAATTCCAGAAGAAATGAGTAAATGCACACAGCAGTGCCTTGTATGTTAGGTGATCTTTAAACATTAGCAAAACCCCAGAGAGACAGAAACTGTTATAAGATGAGCAGTCCTTGTCATAGCTGCCAGTTATTGAGAGTTTCTGCCCCAGCAGACTAAAATCAACACCCCCCGCCCCCGACAGCTTCCAGTCAGCAATCCTGTCACTAGAAGGAAGGTCTGGGGTCGGCACAGCCAAAGGAGAGGAAGAATCCCAAGAGTGGCAGGAGCTTTCAGCCAGAAAAGGCCAAGCAGGAGGGAGGATGTTTTTAAGTGCAAGCTGCATGCACCACCCAGTTTCTCTCAACTTTCAACAGAGCTGAAGAACCAGGACCCAGAATTTCTTGGCAGCTAGAGTTGAATTAGTTGTCCTGTGGATCTATTTGGGCTACAGTAGTATGTGCACACATATAATTATACTACCAACGTATGTAATAGTAGTAACTATTAAAGTTTGCTATATATGAGGCAGTCTACCCATGTCTCCCTCCCTCCCTCTCTCAATCCCTTCCTTCTATTTTATTCTTCATGCAGTGGACAACATCTCCCAGGTCTTGACAGCCTGATGGAACTCAAACCTTCATAGGAACATAGTGACATTTTGATCAATGTGCAAATGATTACTGATTTATCTGGGTATTCAGAAAACTACTGTAGTGTCTTACAGACAAATCATAGAGAAGGTAGTGCTAAAGAGAGATGGGGCTAGGCGGTGGTGTACCATGTGCAAGGACCTGGGTTCAAGTCCCCATCTGCAGGGGGTCAGCTTTACAAGGGACAAAGCAGTGCTGCAAGAATCTCTTTCTCTCCCTCAATATCTCTTCCTTCTCTCTCAATTTCTGCCTCTATAAAATTAAAATAAATTTAAAGAAAAAAATCATGTTTACTGGAACAATCAAAAGCCTTGAAGATGATATTTGAAAAGGAAGAATTAGCTTTTGAATCCTCACAGGAACTCTGCAAGTAAGGCATCAGGATCACTCCCTTTGTAGGGAGGAAGAAACTGAGACATAGTAGGTCAGATAATTTCCCAAGGTCAAACTGTAAGGAAGTGGTAAGGCAGGATTTGCAGATGAGACTTTTTTGTGTCAAAGTCCATACTCTTAACCACAATACTGTATCTACTTTCAAGTTATTTAAACTTTAAGTATTGGAACTCAAAAGCTGCCACAAGCAAAAGGTGGGTTGCTGACAACCCAGGAACTGAGAAAGCACCTGAACCCTGCTAGCCTGTGTTCTGGCAACTAGCCCATTTTAAAATGGCAATGGGAACAAAGTCTCCAGGTGGGGTATGTGGCAGGTCAGGTCTGTACTTCTTATTTCACCCACACAGCACAATTCCAGGGACCACTTTTGTAATGAAGTTCAAGTTTGCCTTTCATTTTATAAAATCTGGATGCAGGTTTTTTTTCTTTTCTTTTCTCTCTCTCTCTCTCTCTTTTCTGCCTCTAGGGTTATTGCTGGGGCTCGGTGCCTCACTACAAATCTACTGCTCCTGGAGGCCATTTTTTCCCATTTTGTTGCTCTTGTTGAATAGGTCAGAGAGCAATCAAGAGAGGAGGGGAAGACAGACTGGTAGAGAAAGACAGACACCTGCAGATCTGCTTCACCACTTGTGAAGCGAGCCCTCTGCAAGTGGGGAGCCAGGGGCTCAAACCCGCATCCTTATACCAGTCCTTGCACTTCATGCCATGTGCCCATAACCCACTGTGCTACTGCCCAGCCCCCAGATGCAGGTTTCTTGAACTTACTCTACAAATCTTTTATATTAAAGCCTTGATTGTCAGCTGCTATCTTCACAAATATGATCAGTACTACATTTCCAGGTCCCTGATATAAGGTGCTCAGAAAGCTTTAAAAAAAAAGTTACAATAGCATTTTCTTTTTGTTGTTGTCACTGGGGCTTCACCACTCTGGATTGACCTTTTCAGATAGAGACACAGAAAGAGGGAAAGACACCTAGCACCCAAGCTTCCCCCAGAGACATAGTACTCCTAAGGGCTTTAACTTGGATCATGCTCATAGCAAAAGTCACCCTCCTAGATAAGCTATCACATCTAACTATGGTAGCGTTTCTGGTTCAACTTTCCAACCCTTTTCGCAAGGTGAGCCAACAGCATGTAGGAAAAAATACCATCAGGACATCACTAACCCACAGAGACAAATATGGTAAGTAGGAGAGAAAGGGTAAGGAATATAGCATTGTAAGGAAAAAAAACTAATTATATGCACACTTTTATACAATGAGCAGAAAAGAATTTCTAATGTATGTTATGTAAAAAGTCAGGAATCAGTGAACTCTTTAGGTTGGGGTATTTAGAAAAACTAAATATTCTGCTTAAGTGGGAGCTATGGTATATACCATTCAAGAATCACTGACTGCCAAAGATTATGTTGCTAAAAACTGCCCTTGACACTAAAATCATGCCAAACACAACCAGCTTTCTTTGATGAGTCAAAATGCACTTCTGGATCTTGCCAAGCCTTGAGGTCATCAGTACAGGCACTGTTTGGTTGTGGAAACCAGCTCTTTTGAATTGGACTATGAACCAGGAGTGCTTCACAAGGAGCGTTCAATCCCATGCAATGCTGTCACACACCTACCCCAACTTGGTGGGCGATTCTGATTGTCACAGGTGGGTACTGACCTCAAGCAGGGCCCACCTGCATTCAGAGGGCACGGAGAAAGACTCAGCTTCTTTTTAAGGGAGGAGGCTTCAAGTTCATTCCAGTTCCTGGTGACTGGTTCTGAAATTGAGGAACTAGTTTGAGGAACTTCAGAATAAACAAGAAACACTAACAGCCTAGTTTTCCACAGAAGGCTCCCAGCACATTGTCCATCCCTGGCCTTTGGCAGTGAACCCCCCCTTTCAGATGCTGCCTTCTGTACACTGGTCCAATCATCAGTTGGGAGACATAAACAGCACCAGTGCCCTTGGTTGTTCCTTTACAATCAACAGTCAAATAGCCACATCCTTACCCACCACTGGGAAGGGAAGAAAAGGATGGATGGGATGTGCAGTGTGATGGGGAATGCTTGCAGAGAATCTCAGATGATTTCTTGAACAGACAGGGAAACCAAGTAATAGCCTGAGGCTCTTGGCTCCTTTTCGATCAGCCTGGAAGGAAGAGTGTGGGTTCTACTTTTGTACTTTCACTCAACAACAGATGTTTAGCTAGTGGGAACAATGCTCTAGACATTGTGCTGGCTACTGTGGATATGACAGGGAGCAGGACAGACAAGTGGAGTTTTCACCAAGGTAAAGCTTAAAAGGCCTTCCTGGAACGCTAGGCCCTGTTACTTTGAAGCACTAGCATGAGTCAAGCCTACTACCACTGCCTGTCTATGATTCTCCCCCAGAGCAGCAGTAAGTTCACAGCACAGGAAAGGGTTGTCACTGCCCTCCATAGTCCAGCCTGAGGGCCAGGGTAGGTTGTATCTTCAATAGCTGGTCACTGCTGATTCTACTCTGAGTTTATTTTATTTTATTTTTGAGAGAGATACAGAGGGAGAGAGAGACAGAGAGAAACACCAGTATACTGCTCATCATCTCTGGTTTATGGTGGTGCGGGGGATTGAACCTGGGACTTTGGAGCCTCAGGCATGGGAGTCTGCCTGTTTGCATAACCATTATGCTATCTCCCCTACCCACTTTTTTTTTTGTTAAGGTTTACTTATTTATTTATTGAGATTTATTTACTTTTGATATTTATTTTTGACAGAGAAAGAAAGGAGAATGAGAGAGAGAAAGATTGGCACAGCTAAGCTCTGATATCTGATATATGTGGTGCTAGGGATCAAACTTGGGACCTCAGGCTTGTGAGCTCTGTGGCTCTGTGTTATCTCTCCAGGACCCCCCCCACACACACACACCATTTTTCAAAGATTTAGTTATGAGAAAGAGAGAGATCAAAACACTGATCAGTTCTGGCTTATGATGGTGCTAGGGGTTGAACCAGTGACCTATGGGGCCAGAGGCCTGGCAGTCTGATGCACGATTACACCAACCCAGGTGTTTTGTTTTGTTTTGTTTGCCTCCAGGGTTATTGCTGGGGTTCAGTGCCATGTACTATGAATCCACTGCTCCTGGAGGCTATTTTTTCCATTTTATTGCCCTTGTTGTTATTGTTGTTATTGCTGCTATTGTTGGATAGGACAGAGAGCAGAGAGGAGGGGAAGACGGGGGAGGGGGGAGAGAAAGTCAGACACCTGCAGACCTGCTTCATGGCTTATGAAGCGACCCCCTTGCAGGTGGGGAGCCAGGGGTTCGAACCAGAATCATTATACCGGTCCTGTTGCGCTACCTCCCCGACCCCTGCCGCCAAGGTTCTTTTTTTAATGTGGTATCAGGGAATTAACTTGGGGCTTCATGTATATATGATACTGGTGAGCTGTCTCCATGGCCTTTTATTCTGTATTTTGAAAGAAAGATGGATAAGAAAAGAGAGAGAGGAAGTGAGGGACAGACAGCAAAGTAGCACCCCATTATCCATACAGCTCCATTCATTGTTGTCCTCAGTGCTGTCCGCAGAGCTCCCATGTGGTGCTAGAGACCTGATCCAGAATCTCACACATAAACGGCATGTGCTTTACTGCTGAACCATTTCCTATGGCTCTGAACTACATTTGAGCACAAGAAAAATATACTTCTTTCCTTCAAAGTGAGGAAGGTTCTACACTGTCTCCAAGCTCCCATTTTTTTTTTTTTTTTTTTAACCAGAGCACTGCTCAGCTCTGGCTTATGGCAGTGTGGGGGATTGAACCTGGGACTTGAGAGCCTCAGGCATGAGAGTCTCTTTGCATAAACATTATGCTATACCACCACCCTCCAAACTCCTATTTCAAGCTACATGTGGTACAAAGCAGACTAGTGAGTCACCCCAGCTCCTCTCTTACATGCTGATCTAGATACTCAGTGACTTCCAATTCCTTGAGATGATGACCTTTCTGAACTGAACAGTATCCACCCAGGCTTGGACTTCATTTATGTGCAATATGGGGGTGGAGGGAGGGTTACATATCTCTGCTTTTCACATTTATTTCTGTAAAACTATTCCTGCCTCTCATAGAACATTTGACCACTAGGACCATTGAGCATGAATTTGAGAGCCAGGTGCACCTAACTTAACTTTCTGGGATGAAGAGTTGTTCATTCATTCCCGCTTTCTCTGTCTCTTTAATTCTTTCCCCTTTCTCTTTATTCCTTTTAATTTTATTTTTTATTGTAACCAGGGTTATTGCTAGGGGTTGGTGCCTGCACGATGAATCCACTGCTCCTGGTGACCATTTTTCCCTTTTTTAATTTGATAGGACAGAGAGAATTTGAGAAGGGTGGGGTAGATAGAGATGGAAACACCTGTAGTACTTGCTTTACCCCCCCCCTTGGGAGCTTCCCCCCTGCAGATGTGGAGCTGGGGGCTTGAACCAGAGTCCCTGTGCATGATAACGTAACTGCTTAACCATGGGTGCCACCACCTGGCCCCATTTTTTTCTTTTCTTTCTATCATTGCTGGGACTTCACTGCTCTTTACTAACCTTTTCAGATATATATAGAGAAACACACAGAGAGAAGGAGAGGCACCACAGCACTGGAGCTTCCCCTAGTGTTGTAGTCCTCTTCTGAGGTGTTCTAGGGGGTTGAACTTGGGTTGGTGCCCTCCTAGGTGAGCTATCTTGTTGGTCCCAGTTCATTTTTAAATTTAATTGGCAACAGCTGCTCATATAAGGGTGGCAAAGTCCCCATTATCATTCAAGCCTCTAGGTTATTCCTAGTATTTACCAGTAGATAATGTCTGGTCCAGTACAAGGCAATGTCAGTGTCAGCAGAAGGTGGGTGGTGGATCTCAGGCACAATGTTGCAACGACAAGAGCCATTCTCCAGGTATGACATCATGCTTTACCCACAAGGAAGAATCTCTCCACTGAGTCCAGCTGGGATGATGCCTAACTATGCTGGTTCTCTGGCCACCTGCATGCCACCCGGGACAACATGTCTCTTCTTGATAGGAGTAAGAGGTGGAAGAGTGTCCTGGTACCAAGTGGGTTTACACCTCCACAATCAATCATGACACCCACTTCAGGTACGAAACTGCTTCATGACAGCCCTAAAGGTGCAGGCAACCTTTGAGACATCCAAGTAGCCCTGCCCAGAGTTGTATTTTATTATCTTTGACCTCCTTTTGACTACATGAACATCATGGTAGAAGAGAATGCCAAATAAACAGCTTTCTGTCTATTTTTCTTAGCCCTAGAACAGATGTTGTCTTAACTTCATCATTCCCAGGCCTGGCAGGGCAGGAAGTAGGAAGGGTGAGAATGATGGAGTTGGAATGGGGGAAAATAAAGGAGAAGCCAGTTAAAAAAAGTCCAGTTCCAGGGGCAGGGCAGTGACACAACTGATAAAATGCACAAGTTACCATGTATAAGAACCTGGGTTTGGGCCTTGGTCCCCTCCTGTAGGAGGGACACTTTACGAGCAGTGGAGCAGGCTGCAGGTGTCTCTTTCTCTCTCCCTCTCACCTCCCCTCTTGAACTTTGTCTTGATCATGGTAACGAGGTGGTGGTGGTGGGGAGATAAGAGGTACAGAGGGAGAGAGAGAGAGAGGGAAAAAAAGGCTGCCAGGAGCAGTGGATTTGTCACTCAGGCACTGAGCCCTAGGAATAACCCTGGTGGCAATTAAAAAAGAAAAATCCAGGTTCTGCCCCAGATGTGGTTCTTTTGTTCACTGGTAGCAGAGCTCAGTGAAAAGAGTCTGGACCTTAGTTCAGGTTTCTGCTGTCAACCAGCTGCATGATTTTGGGTTACTCACTCAGCTTTCTCAGATCGTCATTTTCTCTTTTGTAAAATAGGGACATGTAAATGATTAAGAACCTTTTCAGTCTATAGTTCTAATCATTCTTTTTTATTAGAGGGAGGGAAGGAGGGAGGGGGAAAGAGAGAGAGAGAGAGAGAGATTCTCAGCTCTGAAATATGGTAGTGCCGGAAATCAAACCTGGAATCTCAGGCACACAAGTTCTATGCTCTACCACTGAACCAATACCCCAGCCCTAATTGTTCTTCTTGACAGACAGTTAAGGTCTAGAGTCCCTTAGCCATGCCTGCTGAAATGACCACTGGTGAATCCAGATTGATGGTGTGTGGGAACAGGGCTGGGGAAGAGTCAGCAATGGATCTAGGAAATGAGAATCTCTTGCAAGGTAATATTAACTATTCCCCTGAGACTTTAACAAGATGAAGGCCACCTTATGTGTGGGCATGGGGATCTTGATCTGGGTTTATAGGTGCTCCTGACCATCAATACCAAATGCACGGGGTCTAGAACAGAGTCTGAAAAAACTCTTTGCCTTGATGGAAACCTACTCAAAGCTTAGAGGGAAAAGGATCAGCAGAACCCACACAGAAAAAGGGTGGAAAGGATAGCTGTTTCTTTCTGAGTTCAAACACTGGCTCTGAAAGGCAACTGAGGTGGTGTCAGGCTCTGGATTCCAATGTTTGCTGAAATCTGCGGTTTAATCTCACTTTTCCAATCACTGGAGCTCTCCAGAGTCTTCAATTCAGGTGGCAAAAAGAAGGCGGGTAGACAAGGGTTCCTCCAAAGGCCCTTCCCACTTTGGTATACTTTGTATCTCTCTGTTCTTTGCCAAGGGATTTCCCAGCTCCCTGGGGCCAGAGCTCCCCTTCTGCTTCTTTGCTGACTATCACTGGAAGTGGGCCATTTTCCACTCTCCAGGTGGCTATAATCAGGAGTGGTGACATTGCAGATCTGGACCCTGTTCCTTGCTCATAGTACACCCAACTTTGCCAGGGGACCCAACTTTCTGCCAGCTGGTGAGCCCTGGGAGCTTCCCATTTGCATCCTTATCTATGCTTCCAAAGGTGGTGAACGAGATCTTTGGTTGGGGGCTTCTCCGCAAGATCTGCTCAAGATTTCCTCTGCTACTGTGCTGGGGAATAAACTGCTTGTCACCCACACCCCTGCAGTGGTGACTCACCTTCCAGAGAAAGTGCTCTGCTCACCTAAGCAAAGCTGCCTGGAAAATGACTCAGGCACCTATCAAATGCAGTCTGTGGGGCCAGCCAATTACTGAGCAGACACAACTCTGCTTCTCATCTCCAGCCTGAAGTCAAGTGTGGAGCTGCCACTCCAGGCCTGCTGGTTTCATTTTCAGCTGAACATGAGGCTTGACATCCGGTGATCTATTTTTTCTAAAAACGAGGTTCACTTTAGAAATGACTCTTTGGCCATCAAGACAAGCAAAATGTCTTGATGGCCAAGAGAAAACAAAATGTTATTTAAAGGGAACATTAGCTTGGTGGCAACCTTTATTTTTGTTTTGTATGAAGAAGGGGGAAAACAAGAATTTAAAAATCTAATATGAAACTTATTTTTTTCTTGTGTGATTTAAAGGGAGACTTGCAAATCTCTGACTGCTTATCCAGGGCCCCCAGACATAGGACTGGTGATAAGCTAACAAAAACTATTAGAGGGAAGGACAGTGAGCTGAGGGTGAGCCAGGTTGTGGTGGGTCGGAAGCTTATCCCAAAGAACTAAACTTTCCCTCCTAGTCCCCCTGACAAAGAGCATTTTACAGTATTTTTCCTTTTTTTACCTCCAGAGTAAAGACTGGTACCAAACTCCATCACATGGGAAACACCACAACACCCATTCTGTCTAGGGTTCAGTCCTGAGAGGGCCACAGATGCCTGTGGAATAGGTTCATCAGCTCTAATACTATGGACAAAGTCTGGATTGTGTAGAATGCGGAGAGGCAGTATTTAGTGAGAGATGGAAAGAGAGAGAGAGAGAGAGAATGAACTTGACAGCTAAGACCTCTAGATAGTAGAAATGTCCCCCTGGAGGTTCTGCTGGAAAAAAAAAACTGCCTTCTCAGGCAGCTGACCCTTCTGACATCATCTTACAGAAACAGATCTAGCCAATGCAGTCACGAGCATCAACTATGGCTATTACTACTATCAACAACAACATTTATTGCCAACCAATAACAATAACATTTACTGGTACTGAATTCTGCAGCATAAGCGAGTATGCCAGGCTTTGAGTTCAGCACCCTTTTTTTTTTAATTCAAAACCACCCCACAAAGTGTTTCTGATTCTATTTGTTAATGAGACAAAATGCCTAGACAAGTGATTTTCCTAAGGTCACACAGACAGGTCTAGACCTGATTTAGGTCTGACTTAACAGCCAACTCTCCTCTCTCTCCCATTTGACATGGAGACACCAACATGAACTTGATCTACTGCTTGACCACCTAATTCTTGCACCTGTAAGATAGGGATGAACATCCAGAGGATATACTATTCATCTTTCAGTCTCTAAGTGCTCTTTATGACAAATCAATATCAATTAATCATTGTTAAACAACACTTAATAGTAATCATTAACATAAATAAAGCTGCTGCCTGGTTAAGTTATATTCAAAATGATACTACTTTGGGAAAATACACCCAATTTATCCTTTTGTGAGAAAGTTAGTAGAAGAAGCAGTGAACTGGATGTCAAAAAATGGCTTAGATTCTGAACATGATGCTGGTTTCCTGAGATTCTTGTCTACTTTATTCATCCCGACTATGCTCCACTTTCCTAATCTCTGTCCCTGTCTTTATAGAGAATATCAGAGAAAATGCACAAAGAAAAAAATCATAACTACAAAATGCCCTTATTCCTTAAACATGTACTTTTTAGGAATTTTTATTAGGAGGATAAAGGATGTAAAATAGCAAGCAGGAAAAAACTTTTTTTTAAAACAAGAATTCAAAGAAGGGCACACAGACCATTGAGGAAGAAAGAAAAACATTCTTTGCAGTGTCACTCAGGTACTAAGAGCAACCCAGAACTAAAGACCCCATAGTCATCACACTTCAAAATCTCAGTTGGCTGAACTGAGATGTTCTACTCCCAGATATGCCCTATGATTGGCCTTCCATTTCTAATACGCCCCTTTCATTATTTCAGTCAGCACCACCAAACAGATGCAAAGCCTTCATTCACATGTGCATTTCTTCAAGTGTTCACCTCTGGAAGATTCTCATCCTCCACTCCTTTCCCTTTCTCAGGATCTCAGGATGCAAGGGCCAGAGGGGCTAGTTTAGCTGTATACTTTCCCACATCTACTGAGATGGAATGTTCCTCCTTCCCACCAACGTCACATGGGTACCATCAAACATGCCCAGAACGCTCAGATGTTTCCAGTGTAACTGAAATACTGAAATGGGGCAAACAGGAAGCATCAGACACAACTGTGGTAGTGACTTATTAATCATGAAAGCAGAATTTTAGTTGCATTTTAACCTTTTGCCAGGAAAAAAAAAAAAGCAGCCTTGCACTGATGAAAGCCACTGGTACCATCAAGCTATTCTGTGTATAGCAGGCTAACTTAACACTTATTATTTAGGACTGAATTTGGTTTTAAGGTTTCTTAACTCTCATCCCAGAAAGAACTTCTGTCACTGCAACCAACATCAATCTGTCAGCTCCTCATAAGGGCAGTCAGGCCTGTTAGGGACACTCATGTGCTGTCCACTAAGACAGGAAAAAAAATAGGAAATAAGAAGCGACTTCACAGGTCAGCATGACAGAATGCTCTTAAGTGGGTGCCAACAATGAAGAAAACCCTAGATGAAGCTTTACCTCTTTTAGTTTCTACAAAGGCCTTTCAATCTCTCACCAGCCCTTGGTCAGGGATGCCCCTCCTTCCAAAAAAAAAAAAAAAATTACAACAATTGCCTACAGCTGAACAACCAACTAGGGCAAGGCTGCCTCTCAATATTAAGTGATATATAGACACTCCAAACAGATCACAAAGGAGTCAATGTTCAACAGGAGAACTAAAATGAGGAACCAAACCTCCATCTGTTGAGGCGAAGCAGCCAACCAGACATTTTTGTTTAATAGATGAAGGCTCATTTGGCAGGGTCTCCGTCTATGGTGCTACTCCTGCAAACTCTAACAGACAACACCAGGAGCAAAAAAAAAAACCCCTTTTACAACTGATCCTTAAAACCAGGACACAGTCAGAAGATGACCTTCAAGCTTGGCCATATCTGATTTCACAAGGGTGTTGAAACCTATACCTGGGTACTTATCTCTAAAATAATTGATTTATTTTCTGTTGGGACCCTCTGAGAAGTTCACACACCCTTCAAGAGAAATGAAGATGTCCTAGAGGTGTTTGAAAATTTCAGAGGTCCACTGCTGCACTAAAGGAACTGACTTTGATATCAGTTAGAACAACATCAAGAGTAAATCCAAACACACATGAAAGATGTACACTTGTCTTCTAATGTTAAGAGTACAAGCACCATACCAAACACTTTTCCCTCCTTCCTATATCTGAGTCCCATAATGTTCAGGGGTAGGAAGGCAAGGAAGACTTCAGTGGCCCAGGTTGGAGTCCTCAATTTGAGTCTTAATATGAAATATTCGGTAAAACACACACACACACACACACACACACACACACACACACACACACACACACACACACACACACAGATCTAGACGAACTCTTGCCACACAGAAGTCCAAAGGAATAAAAAGATACAGGTATAAAGCGACTAAATGAAAACACATCTCCAATGTTAAGATACTACCTCTTAGCTTTCAAAAAGACCATGTTTCTAGTGAAGGAGTTTTCAACATTTTTCCTGGAAAAAGCTTCAGGTTGCAATTTTGTATTAGGCCCTGCCTCTCATCCTTTAATTTCTCTTGCTATTAGTCTTTAATCAAGTCAGAGATGTTAATTTTCTCCAGTTAACGAAAATAATTTTGCCATTGATACCTGTCCTTTTTCTCCACCCAACCTTGCCTCCTCACACTCATACCTCAGTTCACCCTTTAGACCTGAGAGCTGCATTTTAACTTCCATGGGAAGCAAAGCCTTTTTCTGAAGTTGCCCATCACCAAGGAGGCTCCTGGGTAGGTGGGACTCTGCATAGTACCGGTGGCCTCTGTCTGCATGATGTCCCGTGGTTTTGGGGTTGCCAGGGCCACGATGCCCTTTCCAGATGGGAATATTAGATCTGAGCCCAAAGATAAAGTCCTGGGTGCGGCGGGCAGAAGAATTACCAAGGGGTTGGGGGAGAGTGTCCAGCGCTGCCCTGCGTGCCAAGCGTGAGCTGTGTTCTTCTTCCCGCCTCGGAGTGTGACTCGAGAACTTGGCAGGGAAGGCCTGAGGGGTTCACTGCCAGGACAGGTGGGAGGGGGCATGGACCCGGCACACTTGTGCAGAAGACAACTCCATCGCGAGTCCAGACGCGCGCCATCCTGGAGGGGCACCCCGGGCACGGACAGGCAGGCCGGGCAAGTCGGTGGGTGAGGCAGCACAGCGCGGTGGGACCGGGTGCTGGGAAGGGGAAGCAGGGCGCCCTCGCGTGCGCTCGCGGAAGGCGTGTGGCCTGCGGGGGCGCGGAGGAGCGCGGCGAGCACCGGAGCGCGGGCAGCAGGCGCGAGGGCATGTCGGCGCCCAGGCCCCGGCCCGCGAGCCGGTGGGTCTGACCCCCACCACACCACCACGGGGTGACTCGCCAGGCCTCAGCCCAAGTCGGGCTGCGGGCGGGGCGATCCATCACCGCGGCTCCCTCCGCGCCACGCTCTGGCCCCGGGTTCCGCCCAGTAACCTACCGGCCGAGCGCCGATCTCCCCAAACAGCGAGCGTAGCGTTCCCCTGGCCCGCGATCTCGCGCTGCCGGTGGCGGATCGCGGCTCTCTGGGCCCACAGTCGCCGGCCCCGGCCTGCGGCCCGCCCCGGCCAGGGACACGCCCCCTGCCGCCCGCCCCTGCCCCCCGCCCCAGGGCCACGCCTCCGCCGGCGGCTGCAACTTTGTCTAGGTTCGCGCCTCCACGCTGCCGCTGCGCCTCGACCCTTGGTCCTGCCCACACCCGCAGTCTAGCCAATGAAGTGGCGCGTCTTGTTGTCCCGCCTCCGCCAACGATTGGTTGACGAGGATGCCTTTCCAGAAATGGGCACGGTTTCCGGACACTGTTTATAGAGGAGATGGCTGGGGCAGACCCACTGACAGAAAGCGGAGGCGGTAGGGCGTTGATGTAAGCACACATGCGCGCTCGGTTTCTGGCTGTCTTTAAGGGTGCATTCTTCTGGAGGTTACGGGAAGGAAGGACGGGTGTGCGCATGCGTGGGCCCTCAGTCTCTGACTTCAGTTACCTGGGAGGCTGCGAGGCGCCCTCGGTCCTGGCTGTTTCTGAACTTCCCCTCAGCGCCGATCCTCGGCTGCTGAAGCAGGTGCGGGGAGGGGGGCAGACAGGGCCAGGCTAGAAATGCTTTTGTGGAGCACTCACAGTATGCCCGGCGTTGTAGTGGCCCTCAGGATGAGTAAAACCGTTTCCTAATGCCTGGCCTCCAGAAGCTTGGGGAGCCAAGGGACTCACTACCCTGATCTGGCCAGATCTGTTATCTACGCAGAGCTGTTGAAACCCATTATGTCAAATGTGCTGATGGTGGGGTTGCAACCCCATCCCACAACCTGAGGAGCAACCTGCAGACACTAAAGCAAAGTATCACCTTGCTGAGTTTACCGGCTATAGAGCCAGAAAGACTAGTTTCCCCTATTAAAAAAGAGAGAGAGAGAGAGAGAGAGAAAGAGAGAGACATGGAATCTGAATATGCACCAAGGTGTCAACAGTGTGTGTATGGAGGGCAGCGATCAGAAAAGAGACATGGATAATTTTTGCTTGTCTGTAATGTTCAGTGTTTGCAAGTGAATGTAAATTTTATTTTTTATTTCTATTTTTATTTGGTTAAATATGTATTTTATTTTGTAATAAAGAGATATTCCAAACTTATTTGTTTAAGTTTTCAAAATAAAAGACATGTGTCTTCCCAAGCAGTCCACCCTCAGCACTGGTTCAAGGTGGTTGCTGATTGTAGTGGTGGGGATCTGCAGGCGCCATCCAAATCTGTATTGAGAGGATCACTGTATCTCTGCAAGTGTTTGAGCAAAGGCTAGCCTTCCATCTGCTTAAGACTACTTTTCAGACCTTCCTTTGGTCCTCAAAGTCTTATTCTGGAGATCTGCACCTCTGATTGAGGGTGGGACAGGATAGACATATGGAAGATGGTTCATTTTGGCATGGGTCTCAAACATATGGCCTAAGAGACTCACACAAGTCATAGATATGTTTTGTTAGGCTAGCCCAAAGGTTTTGGATGTCTTTCTCTCCTCCTCTCTGTCTTCCCCTCCTCTCTCCATTTCTTACTGTCCTATCCAACAACGATGGCAACAACAGCAATAATAACTACGACAATAAAAAACAACAAGGGCAACAAAAGGGAAAATAAATAAATAAATAAATAAATGATTTATTTTTCTTACCTTTGTAACTAAAATCTGAGTGACTTAGAGCAAAACCTGCAGTTCTTCATAGCCCTTGTTCCTGCTACCTTATAACCAGCACTTTAACCTATGTCATCTGTCTAGCCTTTGAAGAATTTGATGTTGCTTTGGAGCTGGATAGTTGCTGGTGTCTTAACTGGCTCTGCCACTGACTGGCTTGGGAGATGGCAGGCGAGAGGCTAACCCGTGGCTCCTCAAGGTCCTTCCAACACCAGGGGTTTTGGTTTGGTGACTCAGGGAAGGGTAGGGCGGGGCTAGCTGGTGGGTAACTGGTTGGTATCAGTAGGCCTGGGTGTGCGTCTTGCCTCTCCTACCACCTGCTTGCCTCTGGGCATACCACTTCTCAGGAAAGATGTGGGCTCTGGGCCCAGAGTCTGCAGACATTCCCTGGCTTGCCTTTACCTTCTCCTTTCACCATTCTTTCCTTAGGGTGCTCAGTACTCACGTACTTTACCCAGCTTCTCTTGATACTTTCCTGGTCTTTGGTCCCCTATGAGCCCCTTCCCACCTCATCAAGATGACCTGGCTTTGTTTGAATCTACCCACTGATACACTGTTGTCTGTTAGAAGGAGAGACTGGGTTGTGTTGACCCAAAGCTTTGGCTCCAAGAGGAAATCTCACTCACATCAGGCTGCAGGGAAGGAACAAACCACTTTATGCTAGTGAGGAAGGAATTTTGGACAAGTAGGACCTGGAAACTTCAGCTACTTTTCTTGGCATTTCTGAGTGCTGATGTGTATGGTGTGAGTTGAGGACACAACACCCATGCTAAGTGACTACTGAGGGGCCCAAGTCTTGGAATGCCAGAACCTTCTTGTAAAGAAAGCTTTCTGGGGGACAGGAGTGGTGGCACACATGTTATGCAGTGTAAGGACCTGGGTTCGAGCCCCTGGTCCCCACCTGCAGGAGGAAAGCTTTGCAAGTGGTGAAGCAGTGCTACAGGTGTCTCTCTCCCTCTCTCTCACCCCTTCTCAATTTCTGACAGCCTCTATCTAGTAAACAAAGATTAAAAAAATACATAAAAATAAAAGTAAATTAAAAACAAAAAGAATGCTCCAGGGCAAGACAACTTCTTCTTGGACCTACCAGCTAAGTCATGACAACCTGGGAAGACTTCTAGCCCTGAGTCACTAGTACAGCTTCAGTTCTGCTTTAAGTGAAATCAATTGACATTTATAGAGTGACTCACACTTGGAGCACTGAGCCAAGTTCTCAGCACTGAAAGACATTCATATCCCACTCCAGCAGTTCAGGTTTGAAAGCAGAAGGGTAAGACTGTACTTAAAACAAAATCAAACAAAAAAACAAAAAAACATAACAAAAGCCAAACAAAAGGCATAGTAGCTTCCCCCTCCTCCTTCCCCCTCTTCCTCTTCTTCTATTTAAAGATCTTACAAAAAGTAAGTCAGTGACCCAGAAGGTGGCACAGTGGACACAGTGCTGGATTTACAAGCAGAAGGTCCTGAGTTCAATCCCTGTCATTGCAAGTGTCAAAGTGATGCTCTGATTCTCTCTCTTTCCTATTTATTTATTTATTTATTTTGGATAGAGACAGAGAGAAATTGAGAGAGGTGGGGGAGATAGAGAAGGAGAGATAAAGACATCTGCAACACTGCTTCATTGCTTGTGAAGCTTCTTCCCCTTTGCAGGTGGGCACCAGGGGTTTGAACCTGGGCCCTTACACATTGTAACACATGCAATCAATCATGTGTTCTACCGCCCAGCCCCTCTTTTCTCTATCTTAAATAAGGGGGCTATGTGGTGCTACACTGGTTGAGTGGATAACACTTGAAGACTTGGGCTCAAGCCCCTATCACCACCTACAGGAGGTGAAATGTCATGTGCTGCATATTTCTCTCTTTCTTCCTATTTCTTCTCCCCTTTCTATTTCTATCAAAAAAGAAAACAACAATAACAACAAAAAACATTACCAGGGGCAGTGGACTCATGTACTAGCAGCAAGCACCACCAGTAACCCTGGTAGCAAGAATAATAAATAAAAATAAATATTTAAAAAAGTAGACCAGACACTTCTTTTAAAAAAATTTTTTATTTATAAAAAGGAAACATTGAAAAAACCATAGGATAAGAGGGGTACAGCTTTGCACAATTCCCACCACCAGACCTCCGTATACCACCCCGTCCCCTGATAGCTTTCCTATTCTTTAACTCTCTTGGACTATGGACCCAAGGTCATTGTGGGATGCAGAAGGTGGAAGGTCTGGCTTCTGTAATTGCTTCCCCGCTGAATATGGTCGTTGACAGGTCGATCCATATTCCCAGCCTGTCTCTCTCTTTCCCTAGTGGGGAAGGGCTCTGGGGAAGCAGAGCTCCAAGGCACATTGGTGGGGTTGTCTGTCCAGGTAAATTTAGACCAGACACTTCTAAGTGCTTCATGTGCATAACCTCACTGAATATTCCAGGATTTCTCATCCTATCACTATGGATAATTTGGGGTAGATACATCTTTTTAAAATTATTTATTCCTTTTTGTTGTCCTTGTTGTTTTATTGTTGTAGTTATTATTGTTGTTATTGATGTCATTGTTGTTGGATAGGACAGAGAGAAATGGAGAGAGGAGGGGAAGACAGAGAGGGGGAGAGAAAGATAGACACCTGCAGACCTGCTTCACCGCCTGTGAAGCAACTCCCCTGCAGGTGGGGAGCTGGGGGCTCGAACCAGAATCCTTAAGCTGGTCCTTGCACTTTGCACCATGTGTGCTTAACCTGTTTCACTACCACCTGACTCCCAATACATCTCTATTGTGGAGGATTGTCATGCATTGTAGGATGCTTAAGGGCATTCCTAGTCTCTGCATACTAGATACCAGTAACTTGAGCTGGGCAGTGGTGCATCTAGTTAAGCACACGTTTCTATGGGCAAGGACCTGGGTTCAAGCTGCCGGTCCTCACCTGCAGGGGTGGATGCTTCATCAGTGGTAAAGTAGGTCTGCAGATATCTCTCTGATGCTCTCCCTCTCTACTCCCCCTCCATTCTCAATTTCTCTCTGTCAAATAAAGATGAGAGAGAGAGGGTGCTAGCTGTCAGGATTGGCAGATTTGTAATGCAGGTACCCAGCAGAAATCATGATGACAAAGAATAAAAAATATATAAGGAAGTCCTCCCCTTACACATTTTTTTTAAAAGAATGTATTTATTTATGCATGAGAAAGATAGGAGGAGAGAAAGAACCAGCCATCACTTTGGTACATATGCTGCCGGGGATCAAACTCAGGACCTCATGCTTGAGAGTCTAGTGCCTTAGCCACTGCGCCATCTCCTGGACCACCCCTTACACATTTTTTATGACAACAAAAAATGTCTACAGATGTGTCCAAGGAAGCAAAATTGTCCCCAATTGAGAGTTTTTGCAATGCAATTCTGAAGAGTAGCTCGTGTTATCATTTTCATTCTCATTTCATAGATAAGCCCAGAGAAAAGTGACATACTATGTTACTCTGCTATAATAGGAAACCTGAGATTCAAAGCAGCTGTGACTCCAAGGAGTTTGCCTTCTTGCAGGTAAGAAAGAGTCTTTGAACTTTGAACTTCAAGGAGCCAGTTGATCAGCAGTTCTTTAGAAGAATGATGAAAAAATGAGTGAATTTTATGTGTCTGTGGGGTAAATCTATCTTTGGATCGTTTTTTCCTTTTCTGTGTACTTTGGAAGAAAGGGAACTGCATCCTGGTTTTTATTGCTTTTAGTTACCGCAGTTCATGGAACTCAGTTATGTCTAGTGAGAAAGTGGCTGGTGAATCATCTGAGTGTCTGTGGCTTTTGGGCCCCAAATTTCTTTGAGATCCTAATATTACACTTAAGAAGAACTCAGATGTGTGGCTGAGATAAAAGATGACTTGGGAGTGCCTGTTCCTGGAGGGGAGGCAGCTTTGCTTGCCCTGTTAGCAACTGCCCAAGGAGGACGCTGTTATAGTTGCTGCTTTCACTGGCTTGGACTTGCCCCATTGCAGCTACAGGGCTAGAGACCTCTGGAGTCACCAAGGAGACAGGAGAGGGAATGGATGCAGAGTTCTCTTGCTATTCTGTAATCAGTGACCCATGTTGCTAACTTGGAATTGGACATGGTAGATTTATTTGCACTATGGGAACTGGCAAGCAACATATTCTAGGGCTAGCTACCCTCATGTTGTTTTTCTCTCTCCCCCACAACATTTATTTATTATATTTTAATTTGATAGAATATAGAGAAACTGAGAGGGAAATGGTGAGACAGGGAGAATAAAAGCTTGTGAATCTTCCTGCCTGTAGATGGGGACCAGAGCCATGAACCCAGGTCCTTGAGCATACTAATGCTCAACCAGATGTACCACAGCCACACCTCAAGTTGGTTTGCTCTTTCTTCTTTTTTTTTAACTTAAAAAATATTTTTATTTATTTTGGATAGAGATAGAGAGAAATTGAGATGGAGGGGATGGGACGGAAGATGGGGAGAGAGAGACAGAGACCTACAGCACTACTTCACTGGGGACCAGGACTTGAACCCAGGTCCTTGTACATTGTAACATGTGTCCTCTACTGGATACACCACTGCTCAGTCCATCAAGTTGGTTTTCAAGCATTTATCAGCACAACATTTTTTGAAGGTACTAGACCTTGACTTTGCTCTTCCCCCAAAGACACACACTAGTTTGGTCCCACATGGGAGGTGGAAGGGAGTGTACCAAACCATTAGATTGTTGTCAGAGAGGAATATAGGAGCCATAGTGGTGTGGGTGAGAGGAGGGGATAACCTCTGAAGAGGATGGAACCACCTTGGCTGGAGGATATCTGTAGCCCTGGATAAAGATGGCCTCACCAAGATCCTGAATGTATTTTCCTGAAACCACCTCCTAATTTTGGAGCTTTCTTAGGGAATCCTGGGTTAAGATTTGACTCACTTCCTAATTTGTTATCCTGTCTTGTTTTGTCTTATCTTGTTTTGTCTTTTCTTTTTTGCCTCCAGGGTTATCACTGGGGCTCAGTGCACTATGAATCCACTGTTCCTCATGGCCTTTTTTTTTTTTTTTTCTCCATTTTATTGGATAGGACAGAGAGAAATTGAGGGGGGGAGATAGTGAGGGAGAAAGAAAGATAGATACTTGCAGACCTGGTTCACCACTTGTGAAGTGTCTTCCCTGCAGAGGGCTTGAAATCAGATCTTTGCTCAGGTCCTTGCACTTCATGCTATGCGCATTTAATCCATTGCGCCACCACCTGGCCCCTTTGGTTATCCTGTCTTTTTTTTTTTAATTAAAAATTAAAAAAAAAATTATTTGTTCCCTTTTGTTGCCCTTGTTTTATTGTAGTTATTATTGTTGTTGTTATTGATGTCATTGTTGTTGGATAGGACAGAGAGAAATGGAAAGAAGAGTGGAAGACAGAGAGGGGGAGAGAAAGATAGACACCTGCAGATCCAATTCACCACTTGTGAAGTGACTCCCCTGCAGGTGGGGAGCCCGGGCTCGAACCCAGATCCTTATGCAGGTCCTTGCGCTTCATGCCATGTGCTAACCCGCTGTGCTACCGCCGGACTCCCAGTTATCCTGTCTTAATTCACTTCTCTCTCTCCTCTCTCTCTTCCTCCCTTCTTCCCTCCCTTGCTCCCTCCCTCTATTCTCATCACCACCCTCACCTCTTCCGTGGTGGGAGGAATTTAATCCTCCTAAGAAACCACTGTTGTCATCTGCTGTACCCTCAATGTCCCACCATCACCTGCCCTTCAACTTCTCTTTAGCTTCTTCCTCTCAACCTCTAAACTTGGCCAGCCCTCCCTCAGCACCCGCCCCCCACCCAAGCCTAAAAACAGGCAAATTAAAAAAGAAAGGGGTAAGGAGATAGCACTAGTTGTAGCAGATCAGACTTTCATGCCTGAGGCTCTGAAGTCCCAGGTTCAGTCTCCAGAACCAAGATAAACCAGAGCTGAACAGTGCTCTCTGCCTTCTCTCTGTGTCATCAGAATAAATAAATGAATCTGAAAACACATGGGGGAGGGGAGGGCTTGCAGCTCCTAGTCTTTCCCTGCATTTTTGGCCCAGCCTTTTCCTTGAACCTCTCAAACTTCATAGTAGTCCTGGAGTCTGCTCTATCTCAGCTTGCATGTGTTCCCAAAGCCTGGTGTCTGCTAACAATTCCTTCTTTCCATGGACATTCATCAGTTGCCTCTCAGTCAGATGACTTCTTTTGAGTTTCCATTTGTAGTCAACCACAAAGTGATGTTCAAGATGTACTCAGAACCTCTGGGACTGTCATTGCTCTTGAGAAACTTTCATACTTGTGAGTGGGCAGACCTTGATGACAGATGAGAGCTAAAATAAGTGAGGAGCGTGACGAGAGGACAAAGTGTTTTCAATTAAAGAGGATCCAACCAAGGAAGAAGAATTTATTGAGTTTTTAAAATTAGTAATCCAGCCTTTTAAAACTTACTTATTTATTTATCCATTTATTTATTTATTGGCTAGATATAGAGAAATAGGGAAGGAAGAAATGGGAGAAAGAGACTCTTGTAGCACTGCTTCACCACTAGTGAAGCTTTCCCTGTGCATGTGGGGATCAAGGTCTTAAACCCAGGTCCTTGTACATTGTAACATGCTTATTCTATCAGGCACACCACTGCCTGGTCCTCTCACTCTGAATTTTTAAACATGGGATGCATTATAAGGAATTGTTTAAGAGCTTGTTTGGAGGTTCTAGCAGGGGAGCGCAGCTACTTGTATACCCTTGACTGAAGATGGGTCCCTCTCTATTTGGGGAAGGCCGTCCTCTTCGACTGAGCGCACAGCTTTGGGAGGGACGCACATGGAGTGGTGAGGGAGAAAGGGAACACCAGCTTAGCTAGCCAGATCAGCCAAATCAACCCTGGCGATCAATGGGGTGACAGATGTCGCAGCCAGACCGCCCTCACATTCAAGGAATTGTTTGTACAGAGGATGGAAATCCTGAGAAGCTCAGCAGGAGATGGTGCAGTAGCCAGGAGTCACTTCAGCATTTGAGAGGGAAGCAGTATAGTGATTGACTAGGGGCCAGGTCACTTAGGAAAAGTCTTGGGAGGTGGTGTCGTGTTAGTGTTAAATTCTCAAACATGAGGTTCTGAGTTCAGTGTTGCATGTACCAGAGTGATGTTCTGGTTCTCTCTTTTCTTCTCTCTCTCTCTCTTCTAAGTAGGTAAGTAAATCTTGGAGAAGGAGAAGGAGAAGAAAAAAAAGAAGAGAAAACATAACCATTTCCATACACTCCATTGAAGATGAGAGGAATAGGGATTCTCCTACCAGAGCTTTTTCCTGCCCTAAACCTATAGTGGTCTCACCTCTTGTGCAGAACATGGCAAAGAAGGTGACAGGAAGCGCACATAACCAGGGCTAGACAGGTATGGGAGTTGTGGTGGGGGAAGGGGGTAGTGCAGAGAGAGAGAGCTAACTTAAGTAAGTGGCTTCAGAGAAGGCTTCTTGAGGAACTAAACAGAATAAGATACAGAGCTAAGTAAGCAGTGTTCTGGTCTCTGTATTCTTACTCTGTGTCTCTCATTTACATTAAAAATATTTTTTTAACTTATACCTTAAAAAAAATGCAGTGATTGCTGGAAATATTCTCCTCTGACTGTCCTTCACCTTTCAAGTCTCTGTTTAGTTCTCATTCCCTTACCAGTCGAGCCCCAGGTTCAAGCCCTAGCTTGTGTGAAGGTCTTTTTTGTACAACCAGCATGCTATCTCCCCAGCATAGGTGTAACTTTTTTTAAAGAGTAGTTTTAGGTTTACTGTTGGTATACTTCTAATTCTGCTTCTAAAACTCCTTCTGTTTCATTGGTTTAATCCCCCCTGCTTAACACTGTATTCTATTTACATAACCACTGTTAACTAAGCACCGCCCTGCCTCCAGGGCATTGGTTTAATCCTCACTGTTTTGCACGCTTTTTCTTTCTCCCCATCCCCTATCCTACATACATCCTCTTCGGACCTGACACTTCTGCCTCAGGATATATAAGGACAGGATTGTGATTAGAGATAGCTTAGATTGCGCTCCACATGAATAAAGAGATATTGCTTCCCAGCTCAGCCATGAGTCCCTGGTCGCCTGGCAGTTTACAACAAAATGAAACAGTGTGGAGAATTCCTGTATTGCCCCTGCCCCATGTACAACACCAACCCCCCCCCCCCCAGAGGGGTCTCTGTGTTACAACTGAAGTGTCTGCACTGGCACATCATAAATACCCATAGCCATAGTGTGCCATAGGATTTACTTGGTGTTGGATATTCTATGGGTTTAGACAATGTGTAATGAGACTTATCTATCATAGTGTCATAAGAATATTTCCACTGTCCTAGAAACTCTGCTGTGTTTAGCCTATTCATTCCTTTTTCCTCATCAACCCCTGGCAACCACTAATCTTTTTACTGTTTCCATAGTAATAAATAAATTGTGAGGGCAGGCATAAATAGCATAATGGTCATGCAAAGAGACTTTCATGCTTGAGGCTCCAAAGGCCCAGGCTCATTACCCCTTGCATTACCATAAACTAGAGCTGAGCAGTGCTCTGGTTAAAAAAAAATTTTTTTAATAAATAAATTGTGATACATCTCTACAATGAACTATTATTCATCAACAAAAAAGAAATTATTTATCCATCCATGACTTGAGGAAACTCAGTATATTACTAGGTGAAAGAAGTTGATTGGAAAAGGCTGTAAACTATAATTCCAACTATATGATATTCTGGAAAAGACCAAATTGAAGACTGTTGGATAGTATGCCAGCTCCCCCTGGCTTCTGCTTAACCATATGCCTATATAGGGATAGATTTAATCCCATTCAAAGCTTTGGTCTATTTACATAAATCACTTTTATATTTACATAAAGCACCACACTCCCTCCAGGGCATTGGTGGTTTAGTGGTAGAATTCTCACCTGCTCCACCCCCTCTCCTTGTCACACCCTGATCCTCTCTTTGTCACACTCTGATTTTCACCAGTCACTTTTCACTCCACCCTCTCTATATCACATCCTGTTTCCACCCTACTTGGAGAGTATAAAAACAGCTGCTCTTCTGATTAAAGACACTTGGAAATTGCTTTCCGGCTCTGAGAGTTCCAGAGTGTATCTCCTGCGAAGTTAGTGCGGCACGAGTTCCTGATCCCTCTCCCACGCAGCAGCCTAGATCGGCTCCAGTTGAGTTCTCTCCAACCCAGAGAGCACTAGCTCGGGAAGAAGTACCCTCAGGCTATCCTGGCATCTGGCGCCCGAACAGGGACACGTAAGCAGCAGATTTATAAGAAGACATCCTAGATAAGTACACACCTTTTGGGTATCTGCAATATTGTGTTAAGGTGCTGTGATTTTTTTCTTTCTTATTGTTTTCCTGAGATCTCTCCACCATGGAAAATCTTTTCCAAATTCTGCATTCTTTTTCCAGTATACAATTTTTATATATCTGGGACATTTTTCTCGGGGCTGCACCTTATATCCTGTTGATCATCATAGCAGCTTTTAAGGGATATATAGGGCAACCTCTCAAAAGGCTTAAGGACCTAGAGGCTGAGGTCCAAGAGATAAAGGAAGTGATCATAGAACTTAACCAGCACCTTAAAAACAAGAAGAAGCAAAGGCCTGTCGTGATCCTGACCCACCCTAATTCCTCTGCATCTTCCCCTGAGGCCCCTATTTTGGCATCTTGCCCTGAGGCCCCTATTTTGGCAGACACGTGTCCGAATTCCCCTTAGGACTCCACAGCCACTTCTTCGGCCACCCCCATTTTGGCAGACACGTGTCCGGAACCTCCTGCTGCCTCCACGGCTGCTTCTTCGCCCACCCCCATTTTGACAGACACATGTCCGAATTCTCCTGTAGCCTCCAAAACCACTTCTTCGGCTGCTTGTCCAGAAGCTTCCACTTCAGTGACTCCTCCTACTGCTACACACTTATCAGAGCAAGTCCACACATTTCCGGTCAATGTTGCCCCCAATAGACGAAAACCTCAGGCCTGGTATCCATATTCCGCCACAGACCTGAAGGAACTATGCCAGGCTATCAAGGATGACGGTGTTCATGCCCCATGGATCAGGTCCATTTTACAAGGCCTGCTTCAGAACCTTAATATCCCCCAAGATTGGAGGGATGTAACTCGCGCTACGCTCCCAGGCCCCCTCTTCCTGCAATGGGAGGCATTCTTTTGCGACGAATGTTTACAACAATCGCGGAAAAATATTCAAAATCAGCCAGAGGGGAATTTTGATGCATTGTTTGGAACAGGACAATTAGAAACAGGGATTCAACAGGCGGAAGCCAAGTTTCCAGCGGGGTATTTTGATCAAGTACGCCTGTGTGCATTAAAAGCATGGGAGCGATTAACACCACCCATGGGAGCGGCCTCAGCCCCCATTCTCTCCCTCAACAAGAACCTGATGAATCCCTCGCTAAATTCATTGCCAGGGTCCAGTCGAGTTTGGAAAGGAAGATTTATAATCCTGGCGCTCGTTTTCTCCTCCTGCGATCCATAGTCTGGAATAGAATGCTTCCGCATTTTCGACAGGCCTGTATCGTTTTTCTTAAAAACGAACACCCAGATACTTGGATTATAGCTACACAGGATCTCAGATCAAGCTCTTTCCAAGGACCTATGTTACAGGCCTTACATAAGCAAAAAGGGGCTTGCTTTCAGTGCGGTCGCCAAGGGCACTGGCATAACCAATGTCCAGAAAATAGACCGTGACCCCGCCTCCAGTCAGGGCAACCCCACCTCCAGACAGGGAATCAGAGACCACGAATACCTTGTCCCAGATGCCAGAAAGGATTTCACTGGAGGAGAGATTGTTGGTCAAGGTTTCATAGGAATGGCACACCTCTGCCAAATGTAAACAGGGATTTAAACTAGGTGTGGGGCTTCCCTTAGCCCCGCCCCCAAGAGGGAAGGAAGCAGGTTGCCCGCTTGGTGCTGTGCCCTTCTTCCACAAACAGAAGCCCAGCTTGGGACCCAATCCGTCGCTACACCCACCATGCCAAGTAACAATAACAGAGGGTGAGCAGAAGGATGAACCCGTGGTATGTGGGAACTTCCAGCATAGAAATAACCGGCTGGAGCAAGAGAACAGCTCGAATTCGGAGCCTGAGATTTTATGGACCACCCCTGTTTTAGAAAGGGGTCACCCAACTATGACAGTAAAGATTGGTAATATTCCTTTTAAGTGTTTGATTGACACGGGAGCAGATAAGACAATATTAAGACAAGCAGAGGTTCCTCAGAGTTGGGAACTCCTCCCAGGACCACGCTTACATGGTGTTGGAGGATTGACTCAGGCATTCTGCACACGAGATTCCCTTGTGTGGAAAGATCCAGAAGGGACTACCGGACGCTTTCAGCCTTTAATAGCTGATATAAGCACCAATTTATTGGGAAGAGACTTGCTGGAATCTTTAGATGTAGTGATATCCTCAGACACCTCTGCAGGACACCACACTCACTCCTGTGAGACTGCTAGACCCAACCAGCACCCCCAGTACTAACTGCCACTGTTTGTAACAGAACTCCCCGCTTAGATTGGCTTTCTAATGAGCCTGTCTGGGTGGAACAGTGGCCTTTGCCTAGGGAGAAGCTAGAAATTTTAAAAGAACTCGTCCAAGAGCAGTTATCTTTGGGACACATTCATCATTCTTGGAGCCCATGGAATACTCCAGTCTTTGTGATTAAAAAGCGCTCAGGAAAATGGCGCCTCCTCCAAGATCTTCGTGCAGTTAATAAAACCATGCAGGTTTGGGGCTCCCCCCAAAGGGGTTTGCCTCTTGCTTCTGCAATTCCCACAGGAATTCCAGTCATAGCTATTGATATACAGGATTGTTTTTTCTCTATTCCCTTACACCCACAAGATTGTAAACGTTTTGCTTTCTCTGTTCCTTCTATTAATAATGCCAGCCCTGCCGATAGATTTGAATGGGTGGTACTGCCCCAGGGCATGGCTAATAGTCCTACTATTTAGTCAAGAGGCTGTTAAATCTGCCCTTTTTCCATATATTCACAAGGGCCTTAAGGTTTTTCATTATATGGATGACGTGTTAATATGGGGAGAATTAGATACAGATCTCTCCGCCCTACGTGATTTTCTAATCCCTGCCTTAAAGAGAAGTGGACTTAATGTAGCTCCTGAGAAAATACAGCTAATTCCTCCAATATCTTTCTTAGGCTCAGAGATTTCCCTAACGCAGATTCGTCCTTTAAAACCTTGTGTTACTTTTCCTTCTAATCTCACTCTTGCTTCTTTACAAAGTTTTCCTGGAAATTTGAATTGGCTTAGGCAGTATCTTTATCTGCCTACGAGCTGCCTGCAACCACTGTTCGATCTGTTAAAAGGAAACAAACAGCCCTCCTCAAAGCGTATGTTAACCCCCGAAGCCTCCTTGGCACTGGAAAAAGTTAACCAGGCTCTCCAGGACATGCACCTCGTTCGGTTCTCCCCCTCCTCTCCAGTAAATCTTCTAATCTTTAACTCCACCCCCACGGTAGTGGGGGCATTGTGGCAGAAACATGGCGTTCTCGAATGGCTTCATACGCCAGTAGGCGGAGCTCCAAGACTCCTTACCGAGATTGATGCCTTAGCATTTATGGTTTGCCAAGGAAGAAACAGATCGGTTCAGGTCTTAGGAAGGGAACCAGATTCAATCATTCTTCCCTTTTCTCTCACAGATACAGAATGGCTCATACGCCACCATTCTCATTTTGCCATAAGTTTAATGGGTTTTCCAGGACAATTAGATAATCATTTTCCCTCTAATAATTTGATAGCTTCTTTACCTCTGTTGCCTCTACTAGTACCTAAACTTTTCTCTCGAGATCCCATCCCCTCTGCTCCTACAGTGTTCACTGATGGTGGAAAAAAGGGAGCTGCTGCCCTTATATATTATCCAGACCAGCAATACCCCAAACCTCTCTTTACTGAACTTCCTGATAATTCCCCTCAGTACAAAGAACTTTATGCTGTTTTCCTTGCATTAAAAGTTGTACCAGAATCCTTCAACCTTTTTTTTGACAGTGTGTATACTGTTAACTTACTTCCATGGCTTGCTCAATCTTATGTAAGAATTGATGACAACCCACTTTCTCCGCTTTTAATTCAAATTGCCTCTATGCACTGTTCTCGAACCCAACCACTGTATGTTCAGCACCTACGTTCCCACAGCCCTCTTCCTGGTCCCCTGTCCGAAGGGAATGCTGCAGTCTACCACCTTGCCTCCACAGGAATTCTCCTAGCCTCTGTCTCTAATCCTACTGACTTTCATTCCCTAACCCATGTTAATCTTAAAGGTCTTCGAGCTCGATTTCCTGATATTCCTCTGCCTCAGTTAAAACATATTCTTGCTACATGTTCCTCCTGTGCAGATCTAATCAAAACACCTGTTATTCAAACTCTGGGGGTTAATCCTCGAGGTTTAAAAGCCAACGCTTTTTGGCAAATTTTTTTTTTAATAATTTATTTTTTATTGGGGAATTAATGTTTTACATTCAACAGTAAATACAATAGTTTGTACATACATAACATTCCCCAGATTCCCATTTAACAATACAACCCCCACTATGTCATTTATCATCCTTCATGGACCTGTATTCTCCCCACCCACCCACCCCAGAGTCTTTTACTTTGGTGTAATACTCCAATTCCATTTCAGGTTCGACTTGTGTTTTCTTTTCTAATCTTGTTTTTCAACTTCTGCCTGAGAGTGAGATCATCCCATATTCATCCTTCTGTTTCTGACTTATTTCACTCAACATGATTTTTTCAAGGTCCATCCAAGATCGGCTGAAAACGGTAAAGTCACCATTTTTTACAGCTGAGTAGTATTCCATTGAGTATATATACCACAACTTGCTCAACCACTCATCTGTTGTTGGACACCTGGGTTGCTTCCAGGTTTTGGCTATTACAAATTGTGCTGCGAAGAACATATGTGTACACAGATCTTTTTGGATGGATGTGTTGAGTTCCTTAGGATATATCTCCAGGAGGGGAATTGCAGGGTCATAGGGTAGGTCCATTTCTAGCCTTCTGAGAGTTCTCCAGACTGTTCTCCACAGAGGTTGGACCAATTGACATTCCCACCAGCAGTGTAGGAGGGTTCCTTTGACCCCACACCCTTTCCAGCATTTGCTGCTGTTACCTTTTCTGATGTATGACATTCTCACAGGAGTGAAGTGATATCTCATTGTTGTCTTGATTTGCATTTCTCTGACAATCAGAGACTTGGAGCATTTTTTCATGTGTTTCTCGGCCTTTTGGATCTCTTCTGTGGTGAATATTCTGTCCAAGTCCTCCCCCCATGTTTGGATGGGGTTATTTGTTGTCTTGTTGTTGAGTCTGGCAAGCTCTTTATATATGTTGGTTATTAAACTCTTATCTGATGTATGGCATGTAAAGATCTTCTCCCATTCTGTGAGGGGTCTCTTGGTTTGGGTAGTGGTTTCTTTTGCTCTGAAGAAGCTTTTTAATTTGATGTAGTCCCATAGGTTTATACTTGCCTTAGTGTTCTTTGTAATTGGATTCGTTTCATTGAAGATGTCTTTAAAATTTATGCAAAAAAAAGTTCTGCCAATATTTTCCTCTAAGTATCTGATAGTTTGTGGTCTAACATCCAATTCCTTGATCCACTTGGAATTTACTTTTGTATTTGGTGAAATACAGTGATTCAGTTTCATTCTTCTGCATGTTTCAACCCATTGTTTCTAACACCATTTGTTGAAGAGACTCTGCTTTCCCCATGTAATAGTCTGGGCCCCTTTGTCAAAGATTAGATGTCCATACGTGTGGGGCCTCATTTCTGGGCTCTCAATTCTATTCCACTGGTCAATGTTTCTGTTCATGTTCCAGTACCAAGCAGTTTTGATGACAATGGCCCTATAATACAGTTTGAGATCTGGGAGTGTGATGCCTCCGGTTCTTTTCTTTTTTCTCAAGATTGTTTTGTCAATTCTAGGTCTTTTCTGGTTCCAGATAAACATTTGTAGCATTTTTTATATTCTCCTAAAAAATGTTCTTGGGATCTTGATGGGGATAGCATTAAATTTGTAGATGGCTCTGGGTAATATATTCATTTTGTTGATGTTAATTCTTCCAACCGATGAACATGGAATATCTTTCCACTTCTTTGTGTCTTTTTCAATTTCTTTGAGTAGTGACTCGTAATTTTCAGTATACAAGTCTTTCACTTCTTTGGTTAGGTTTACTCCTGTTGGTATGCATGAGACCCTTTCTGTTTCATTTGGTTTAAATCCCCCCTGCTTAACACTATTCTATTTACATAACCACTTCATTCTATATACATAACCACTGTTAACAAGTTCCACCCTCCCTCCAGGGCATTTGTGGTTCAGTGATAGGATTCTCGCCTGCTCTGCCCCCTCTTTGTCACACTCTGATTTTCACCAGTCACTTTTCTCTCCACCCTCTCTATGTCACATCCTGTTTCCACCCTACTTCGCAAGTATATATAAAGACAGCATTGTGAGTTTTACAGTACCTTTAGTTTAGCTCAGCTCAGCTTAGATTGCGCTGCGTCCTGCATGAATAAAGAGATACTGCCTACAACTCAACCATGAGTCCCTGGTCATCTGTTACCCGCCCGTGAAGCCAGCCCATTGAAAACAACATAACCTGTCGAAAACAACATACTCCTAGATATTTTATTGTTTTTGTTGCTATAGAAAAAGGAACTGATTTCTGGATTTCAATTTCTTCTAACTTAGTGTTTACATAGAGGAATGCCACTGACTTTTGAATGTTAATTTTATAGCCTGACACATTACTGTATTGCCTGATGATTTCCAAAAGCTTCTTGCTGGATTCCTTAGGTTTTTCCATGTATACTATCATGTCATCTGCAAATAAGGAGAGTTTGACTTCTTCTCTTCCAATCTGTATGCCTTTAATTCCTTGCTCCTGCCTGATTGCTATGGCAAGAACTTCCAACACTATGTTGAATAGTAATGGTGATAGTGGGCAGCCCTGTCTAGTACCTGATCTGAGGGGAAATGCTTCCAGTTTTTCACCATTGAGTATGATGTTGGCTGTAGGTTTGCTATATATAGACTCCACTATCTTCAGGAATTTTCCATCTATTCCCATTTTTTGTAGTGTTTTGATCATAAAGGGATGTTGTATTTTGTCAAAGGCTTTCTCTGCATCTATTGATATGACCATGTGGTTTTGGTCTTGCTTTTGTTGATGTGGTGGATCACATTGATTGATTTACGTATATTAAACCAACCTTGCATGCCTGGGATAAACCCCACTTGGTCATGATGAACAATCTTTTTGATATACTGCTGTATCCAGTTGGCTAGAATTTTGTTCAATATTTTCGCAACTATGTTCATCAGAGATATTGGTCTGTAGTTTTCTTTTTTGGTTGTGTTCCTGTCTGCTTTTGGTATCAGGGTGATGTTGGCTTCATAGAAGCTGGCAGGGAGTATTCCAGTGTCTTCAGTCTTCTGGAAGACTTTTAAAAGTAGAGGTATTAGTTCTTCTTTGAAAGTTTTGTAGAATTCATTTGTAAAACCATCTGGTCCAGGACTTTTATTTTTGGGAAGATTTTTGATAACTGTTTCAATTTCATTAGCTGTGATGGGCCTGTTCATGTTATCCACTTCCTTTTTACTTAGTTTTGGAAGTTGGTAGTTATCTAGGAAATCAGTCATTTCTTCCAGGTTCTCTAGCTTGGTGGCATATAGTTGTTCATAGAAGCCTCGCATGATATGTTGAATTTCTGCAGTGTCTGTTGTGATATCTCCTCTTTCATTTACTATCCGATTTATTTGGGTCTTCTCCCTTTTTTGTTTTGTGAGTCTGGCTAAAGGTTTGTCGATTTTGTTTACTCTTTCGAAGAACCAACATTTACTTTCATTGATCTTTTGTATGGTTTTCTTATTCTCAGTGTTATTTATTTCTGCCCTAACTTTAGTGATGTCTGTCCTTCTGGTTGCTTTAGGATTCCTTTGTTGTTCTTCTTCTAGGTCTTTAAGATGTGCAATCAGGCTGTTTATTTGTGCTTTTTCTTGTTTCCTAATGTGTGCTTGTATAACTATGAACTTCCCTCTCAGTACTGCCTTAGCTGTGTCCCAAATATTTTGATAGCTTGTGTTTTCTTTTTCATTGAAGTCTCGAAACATTTTGATTTCTTCCTTGATTTCCTCTTTGACCCAGAGGTTGTTAAGAAGTGCACTGTTGAGCTTCCACATTTTTGGACTATTACTAATCTTTTGTTGATTGTTATGTGTTAGTTTCTTTCCACTGTGGTCTGAGAAGATGCTTGGGATTATTTCAGTGCTCTTGAATTGGCTGATGCTGTCTTTGTGGCCTAACATATGGTCTATCCTTGAGAATGATCCATGTGGATTTGAGTAAAATGTGTATTCCAGTTTCTTGGGATGAATGACTCTGAAAATGTCCAATATTTCTAGTTTATCTATCTCTTCATTTAGCTCCCTTATGTCTTTACTGATTTTCTTCCTGAATGATCTGTCAAGTTGAGATAGTGGGGTGTTGAAGTCCCCTACTATGATTGTGTTACTGTTAATATATTGCTGTAGCTCTTTCAGTAGAAGTTTGGTGTATTTAGATGGCTTCTCATTGGGTGCATAGATGTTAATAATTGTTGAGTCCTCTTGATTGACTGATCCTCTGAGCATTAAGTAGTGTCCATTCCTATCTTTTTTAATCTTATCTATTTTAAAGTCTATCATGTCAGATATGAGAATAGCTGTTCCTGCCCTTTTTTGTGGGCCATTGGCTTGTATGATAGTTTTCCATCCTTTCACTTTAAGTCTGTGTTTGTCTTGTTGAGATAGGTGAGTTTCCTGTAGACAACATATTGTTCGGTTGTGTTTTCTGATCCGTCTTCCTACTCTGTGTCTTTTAATAGGTGAATTCAGGCCATTCACATTTATTGATATCAAAGATTGAAGATATTTTAATGCCATTCTTGTAGAGTTTTAGAGTGTTTTGATATATGTCCTATTTGTGGTGGTCTGGTTGTTTATAGGAGACCTTTCAGAACTTCTTTCAGGGCAGGCTTGGTGATGGTTGCTTCCTTCAACTGTTGCTTGTCTGAGAAGGTTTTGATGCTTCCATCTAGTCTGACAGTCTAGCAGGATATAGTATTCTTGGCTGAAAGCCTTTCTCATTGAGCACTTGATAGATATCTTGCCATTCTCTTCTGGCCTGTAGTGTTTGTATGGAGAAGTCTGCTGCTAATCTTATGGGTTTTCCTTTGTAGGTGACTCTTTGTTTTTCTTTTGCAGCCTTGAGGATCCTTTCTTTATCCTTATTCCATTCCATTATCAGTATGACATGTCTTCGTGTCTTTAGGTCTGGGTTAATTCTGTTTGGGACCTTCTGGGCTTCTGGAATTTTTATGTCTTTGGTGTTGTCTAGACTAGAGAAATTTTCAGCTATTATGGCCTGGAAAATGCTTTCTTCCTCTCCTTCTCTTTCTTCCTCTGGTAAGCCAATAATGCGTATATTGTTTCTTTTGAAGTCATCCCATAGGACTCTGTTGTTGTTTTCAGCATCTCTTAATCTCTTTTTGAGATCTCTTACTTCTTTTTTAGTTGTCTCTAATTCATCCTCAATCTTGCTAATTCTGTCTTCAGCCTCATAGATTCTATTCTCTCTGCCCTCTACTGCTTTCTGGAGTTCATCTATTTTGTTGCCCTGCTCTGATACTGTTTTAGCTTGTTCAGCTAGTTGCCTTCTTAGCTCAGCGATTTCAGCTTTCAGCTCTCTAATAACCATGAGATTATTAGAATTTTCTTCCATATTCTCATTTGTTGTTCCTGCATTTCTGATTACAATTTTTTCAAATTCTTTACTCACTCCTGTTATTATTTCCTTAGCTAATGTTTGGATGTTGAACTCATTGTTTTGTGCTTCACCCTCTGGAGGACTTTAAGCTGGACTCTTGTCCTGGTTCGAGTCTCCAATATTTTTTCTTGTTGTTTTAACCATTTTATATATTATGTTATGAGTTCCCTTTATCAGTACTTTTCAAATAATTGATCACTATTGCCTGGATTGACTTGTGTCTAAGTAATTTAATTAAAGGGTTTACCGTGGTGGAAGTTAACAGTTTTTTTAATCCCTGAGTTGGAGCTCAGTGGTATAAAAGCCTCTTTTTTTCCTTCCCTGTAGGCTATGGGAGCCTGAGGGCTTTTAAACTATCAATAGGCTTCTTAGCTTAATCACTGACTCCTGACCAAGAGATAAAGCAGGGTGTGGCAGAGATAATCTAGTGGTTATGCAAAGAGACTTTCACAGCCCCTCAGCTATGCCACCGAGGTATAGGTCTTCTCCTGAGTTTCCCGGTTAGATCTCTGTCCCCTGGTGTCCCTCCCTGTTGCTGCTCCAGATTCTGAGGGTAGTAGCAATGGAGACTCAGAGTTGCACTTGGTGAGTCTCTGGGGAGTCCTTTCCTCCCTTCAGCTCTCCCCTTGTTGTGGAGCAGACTGGAGGTGGTGTCTCCACTGATAAACTGTTGATCTGTAGCAGTCACTTAATCTCTCCTTAGGCCCCTCTCTCCTCTCTGTCACCAGCCACATGTGTTTGTACTCACGGGTGATTTACTGGGTTCCTGTGGTCATTCTAGTCCTGTCTTGTTTCGGTCCGGGTGGTCTCCTTTGGTATTCCTAGTTGATCCGGGAGAGGAGAAGAGAGCAGAGGAGAGAAAGCGATCTGCTGCTCGTAGCTCCACCTCCGGAAGTCGAATCTCACTTTTTGGCAAATTGATTTTACCCACATACCCAACTTTGGCAAACAAAAATATGTGTTCGTCTCAATTGATACCTTCTCTAAGTTTATGTGGGCTACAGCTCAGACTGAAGAAAACTCAAAAAAGCTTATAAGCCATATGCTCTCTTGTTTTGTTGTAATGGACTTACCTCTTCAACTTAAAACGGATAATGGACCTGCTTTTACCAGCAAACAATTTAAAGATTTTTGTTCCCTCTGGAACATTACTCATACTACAGGCATTCCGTATAATCCACAGGGACAAGGCATTGTTGAGAGGGCCCATCAAACTCTTAAGGCTCAATTAAATAAAGAAAAAGGGGAAATGTACCCCCCCAATATCCAGCTGGCAAAAGCCTTAACTACATTAAATCTCTGTAACATTTACAAAAACTCAGACCAACCTCCTATTATTCTTCATTGGCAAACACCACCCACCCTCCCAGCTATTACAGTCAAATGGAAAGACCCACTTGATAAAATTTGGAAAGGACCTGACCCCCTGTTGACTATGGGGAGGGGTTTTGCATGCATTTTTCCACAAAATTACTCCAAGCCTGTTTGGGTTCCTGCCTGCCATGTCCGGCAATACCCACATGATGGCGCTGATATCCCTGAAGAACAAGAAACACTGCAAGAAGACTGGCTGCAGGATGCACCCCAGGATCCATAATACAGCATGGCAGAATCTAAAAAAATCTGATTCACAGAACTCTTCCCCCCCCCCCCGAATGTCTTATGCTATGACTGGCCAGTTGTGTTTTGTGAGTGAGTGAGTGAGTAAAAAAAAAAATTGAGTGAGTTGAGTGACCAAAATTTTTGTACAACCCATTGTGCTCAGAGTACTCTGAAAGTTAACTGACTTTATATAAAACGGCTGGGCGCAGCCATGGTTGCTGGAGACGTCCAGAAACAGTCCAAAAATTGTTCATTTCCCTTTTTGATTTCTTTTTTAAGTCTTGATATAAATATGAAATGTTTAGTCTTAAACTGTGTGAGTAAAGATGGTTCAACTATGACAGTAGATCTAAATTCGCATTTGAAATGATATGTCTTATTTACAAGTTTTTCTCCTCCTGTGTGTTATAAACTATGTTTAATATGCGTGTTTCAAGTTTGGTAAACATTAACTTAACGGTTAAATTGTAACTTTGAAGCTACATTCTTACGAGAAGAGGTAAAATCAATTCATTAAAGTAACTGAGTGTTTAAGGTAAAACTCTAAATATTCAGTGTGACAGTTCATCATCTCCTAAGTTAAAATACAAATCCTCTATACAGGCTGGGAGTATGGATCAACCTGTCTGCCAACACCCATGCTCAGCGGGGAAGCAATTACAGAAGCCAGACCTTCCACCTTCTGCACCCCATAATGATCCTGGGTCCATACTCCCATGTGGTTAAAGAATAGGAAAGCTATCAGGGTAGAGGATGGGATATGGAGCTCTGGTGGCAGAAACTATGTGGAATTGTACCCCTCTTGTCCTATGGTCTTGTCAGTGTTTCCATTTTATAAATAAATAAATTTTTTAAAAAAGGAAGGAATACCTGGATGAGATAAGAGGATCTATAAGCTATCTTAAAAGGCTTCCTGGAGGAGTTAATGTTTGAGTCAGCTACTGCCATGTATACTAGCAGTGAGCCAGGTGTATGAAGTGGGAAGAACATTCTGGCAGAAAGAATAACATGTGCCAAGGCATGGAGACAAGGAAAATGTCGAAGCATATTTAAGGAGTTCCGTGTGAGATACAAGAACTGAGAAGAGAGAGATAACCTGGCCCTGCAGGCTGTGGTCCAGATTGTGGAATTCTCTATAGACCATGCTTAGTAAACTGGGCTAGAGAAAAGACAGCCTTTCTGAAATAGAGTTTCAGAGTATTTCTGTCTCCAGTGTGAGATGGTTGGGGGAGGGGAGGCTTTATAATAAACCAGGTGAGAAATAGTGGGGGATTGGCTACAGCAAGGCAAGGGTATGGGGAGCCAGGAGAGATGAGCAAAATACAGTCAGGTTCAATAATGAGAAAATAAATCAGGGCAGGAGATAGCATAATGGTTATGCAAAGAGAAAATAACAGGTTGTAGATTGTGGGTAGAGAACAGGGTGGGCTTAGATTGGGGTGCTGCTTCTTAGGTGAGAAGCCAGTGGAGGAGAGAGGTTCTGGAAAGAGCTTGGTACCTCCTAGGTCCCCTCAATTGTCCTTTTTGCTGTTGACTTTTAGATTAGGCCCTCCAGCTCTGACCTTAATCCTGAGCTCCAAACAAACCAGAGTTTCCAGGGCCCATAGAGCATCTCCAGGTCTACATAGGCTCCTGGCCCACCTCGCTCCATCGACAACACCTCTACCCACCACAGGAGTCTTCAGTACATCCTTTTGGCATCTCACCCCAACCCATGTTGATTGTGTCTCCAGAATAAACTTTATGCCTGGCTTTCCTTCATTCCTTACTCTTGTCAAAGCTCTTGTGATGCCTCATCAGTTTCTCTTGCTTCTTGTAATTTTCCTTCCTATCCTGCCATTTTCTTTTCTGTCACTCCCTTGATCATAACTTTTTTCTCTCCTTTCTTCTTTTTTTTTCTATACCTTTTTCTCTCTCTCTTTTTCTCTTTATTTATTTATTTTTCCCCAGAGCACTGCTCAGCTCTGGTTTATGGTGGTGCAGAGGATTGAACCTGGGACCTTGGAGCCTCAGACATGAGAATCTCTTTGCATAACCATTATGCTATCTACCCCCACCTCTTTCTTTTTTTCTTTTCTTTCCCCCACCTCTCTCTCTCTCTCTCTCTCTTTTGAAACCAAAGCATTGCTCATCTCTGGTTTATGGAGGTGCTGGGGGTTAAACCAGGGACGTTTGGAGACTCAGGCATGAAAGTTTTTTTTTTTTTAGTGACTTAATATTAATTTACAAAATTATAAGCTAACAGGTATAATTCTGCACTATTCACACTACCACAGTTCTGTATCCCCATTCCCTCCATTGGAAGCTACAGTAGTTCTCCTAAGTTTGACTATCATTTCTATAACTATCTGTCTATATTTATATATATTTGCCCCTACTCTTTTCCCCCCTATGATCTCTTACTCTCTTCCCTTCAAGTCACATACACACCTATTACTATTTCTGAGTTGTCTTCTACTTCTTCTCTTTCTTCTTCACTGTTCAGCTCTGGCTTATGGCAGTGCGGTTGTGTGTGTGTGTGTGTGTGTGTACTGAACCTGGGACTTTGGAACTTCAGGCAAGAGAGTCTGTTTGCATAACCATTATGCTATCTACCCTCTGACCATGTCCTTCCTCTTTTCCTCTTCTCTCTCCAGGTCCTAATGGAGTTGTACTTCAGAGCCCTCTGGTCATCTTCTGGTCATCTTCTCCTAACATTTCTTCCCCTCTGGGAGTATGAGCCAAAATTTTTTGGGGTGCAGAAGGTATGAGTTCTGGCTTCTGTAATTGCTTCTCCGCAGGATATGAGCATTGGCGGTTGATCCATACTCCCAGCCTGTTAAAATATTTTTGTAGGGGGGCCTGGCAGTAGAGCAGCGGGTTAAGCACATGTGGCTCAAAGCGCAAGGACTAGTGTAGGGATCCTGGTTCGAGCTCCCAGTTCTAGCCCTCCCTCCCGTTCCCCACCCGCAGGGGGGTCAGTTCATAGGCAGTGAAGCAGGTCTGCAGGGTCTATCTTTCTCTCCCCCTCTCTGTCTTCCCCTCCTCTTTCCATTTCTCTCTGTCCTATCCAACAACAACAACAATAACCACAACAACAAGGGCAACAAAAGGAGAAAAATGACCTCCAGGAGCAGTGGATTCATAGTGCAGGCACCGAGCCCCAGCAATAACCCTGGAGGTGCAAAATTAAAAAAAAATCTTTTTGTACAACTATTGCTATTTCCCCTGCTCTTGATCGTGCCTTAGTTTCTTTTGTTTGGTTCCTTTCCTGTGTTTTTTTTTTTTTTTCTTTATTGGGGAATTAATGTTTTAGAGTCAATAGTAAATACAATAGTTTGTACATGCATAACATTTCCCAGTTTTCCTCATAACAATACAACCCCCACTAGGTCCTCTGCCATCATGTTCCAGGACCTGAACTCTCTCCACACCTGCCACAGAGTCTTTTACTTTGGTGCAATACACCAATTCCGGTCCAAGTTATACAGTGTTTTCTCTTCTGAATAATTCCGGTCCAAGTTATACAGTGTTTTCTCTTCTGCCTGTGAGTGAGATCATCCCATATTCATCCTTCTGTCAGAAAAGGAATTTCTATGGAAAACCAAAAGGAACAGCAACATCAAGACCTCTCCCTGTGAGGCTTCCCCTACTATGACTTTTCTTTCTCTTTCTCTCCGTCCGCACTCCCTCTCTCTCCCCTCTTTCTCTCTCTTTCATCTTGGATAGAAACAGGGAGAAACTGAGAGGGAAGGGGAAGATAGAGAGGGATAGAGACACTTGTAGTAGCACTGTTTCACTACTTGTGAAAGTTCCCCCCTACAGGTGGGACCAGGGGCTTCTGAAAGCTATGAGGGACAAAGTGTAAGAAAGTGGGGGATTTAGTGATGAAATTGGAGTCTCTTAATCTTAACCTGGGTCCTTTTGTACTGTATTGTATGTACTCAGTCAGGTGTGCCACCACCCAACCCTGATCATACCTTTCAGTGGCTCCCCAAGATCTACTGATAAAGTGCTATATTGTTATCTCGTTCTCAGGATCCTTATAATCCAGCCCCAGCTCATCTTTTCCCTTTTTTTTTTTTCCCTCTTTCTCTTCACAACCTCCTTGCAGACATTCTTCTGTGCAGCTCACCATTTTCTCAAGTCAACTGGCTGTGTAGTGATGTAGGGATCACAGAATGAAATACACCCGCCTGTCACACCCAGGCCTGCAGGCCCTGATGTAATACCTCATCTCTAAACAGCACATTTCCCACTTAACTGCCTGCCTTATCTCTTCTGACAAATGTAAGCATCTTGAGATCAGCCTATTCACCAGACAGCGAGTTGGTATTTAGTGAATGTGGTTGTGAAGTCATTTAAGGCCCTGTTGTGACTCCCTACTGCCAGCTACTGAGTAGCTTTTCAGATTCTGTTTCTGGTCAGCCTTACTCTCCAATTGTTCCCCCAATTTCAGCTATTTTGCTAGTAGTGTGAAAGTTGTGCAATGAGTGGAACCTGGGAAGGAGAACAGGTCTTGCAGGCATGCGATCCCGGGCTCAATTCCCAGCACCGCATGACAACAAGCAACACAAAACCAAGACAGAACATCATGTATGGTGAAGCCATGCTCTTTGTCCTTTCACAAGAAAGAAAAGTTAGTTTTTCTTTTTTAAATAACTGGGGAGTTGGCTTAATGGGTAAAACACATCTGAGCACACCTGTGGTCCTGAGGTTCCATGCACGGTGCTGCACTATGACAGAACAATGCTCTTGTCTCATCCTCACTCTCTAACAAAATAAATATTTAAAAATGAATAAAATATATCTTTTTGTGCCCTTCCCTTGTCTATTAGGGTGGATAAGGTATGCATTGACATAACTAACAAGATTTTAGTTTTGTTTACTCATGGGTTATCTTTTCTTTATTTCAATAATTTATTTTAATTCTGACATATTATAGCATAAATGAATCATTCAAAATTATTTTATTTATTTTAATTTATTTTTTATTTAAGAAAGGACAAATGAACAAAACCATAGGGTAGAAAGGGTACAACTCCACACAATTCCCACCACCCAATCTCCATATTCCATCCCCTCCCCTGATAGCTTTCCCATTCTCTATCCCTCTGGGAGCATGGACCCAGGGTTGTTGTGAGTTGCAGAAGGTGGAAGGTCTGGCTTCTGTAGTTGCTTCTCCGCTGAACATGGACGTTGACTGGTCAGTCCATACTCCCAGTCTGCCTCTCTCTTTCCCTAGTAGGGTGGGTCTCTGGGGAAACGGAGCTCCAGGACACATTGGTGGGGTCTTCAGTCCAAGGAAGCCTGGCTAGCATCCTGATGGCATCTGGAACCTGGTGACTGAAAAGAGAGTTAACATACAAAGCCAAACAAATTGTTGAGCAATCATGGACCCAAAGGTTGGAATAGTGGAGAGGAAGTGTTGGGGGGGGGTACTCACTGCAAACTCTAGTGTACTGCTTTCAGGTATATATTTTGCACTAGTTTATGGATACGTGTGAACATATGCTCTTTCTCACAGAACCTGGTCTATATCTAGGTTTTGGGACTTTGTTAGAAAGTGATCCACCTGGGATGGAATTAGAGAATGCTATGAAAGGAAAGGTCTCACCCGAGTAATGAAGTTGAAGGGTTATCATTCCATGCCTGACATCTCTGGACACAGTCTGAAGTGATGCATGTTGAGGTATCAGTCGTTGTGTTGATTAGGTTGCGATCAGCTAATGCAATATTATTTGATATGGATTGGGAGAGGCATGCAGGAAAGTGGGCTCTATCCTAAGGTTCCAGGACTGGGGGAAATATAGGCTCTTTAGTGGAGATGTGAGGTTCCTGCTGTCTTAGGGTTCAAAAAGACAATGGATAGTTAATGTTATCATCACATTATTTGGTAATTGGGTTAACTTTGAAAAGTCCTTTTGTTAGGGTTTGCTGTATAGTACCCAGTATCTTGTAAATAGCTGTGCCACTGGTTGCCTCTGATCTACTTGGTCTAGGCTTTTGAGAGAGTCCGCATATCAAATACTCAGTCTATATATTAAGAAGAGTCAGTCTGTGTTTTAAAAACTTCGAGACATACAATTAATTTTCCCCCTCTCATATTAATTAACTAGTGATTTATATGACTACACTTTACTAGGAGTGTACATAAACACCATTCCCACCACCAAAAGACTGTGTCCCATCCCACCCACCCACCCCCACCCCCCACCGGCCTACGAAGCCGCATGTCGACCCCTCACCACAGGGTTTTTACTTTGGTGCCCTACTTTCAATTTAGTCAGATCCTATTTTTAGTTTTCCTTTCAGATCTTCTTTCTCAACTTCTGTTGATGAGTGGGGTCATTCCATACTCATCTTTATCTTTCTGACTTAGCTCACTTAACATAATTCCTTCTAGCTCTGCTAAGATGGGTCAGAGAAGGTGGGTTCATTGTTCTTGATAGCTGTATAGAAAATTATTTTATTTTAACTAGAGTACTACTCAGCTCTGACCTATAGGGATTAAACCCTGAACCTCAGACCTGGGTTGCTATGTCTGTCCTTTTAAGATTGAATTCTAGGGCCAACAAAGTAGATCACTTGGATAGTGCACTGCTTTGCCAGGTATGCTACTCAGGTTTGACCTGACCTCTACCTCACTGAAGGAAACTTTGGTGCTATGGTATCTTACACACACACACACACACACACACACACACACACACACACACACACACTGCCTCTGTCTCCATCGAAAAAAGATGAAACAACAGCAATGGGAAAAAATATGGCCACCAGGAACAGTAGATTCACAGGCACCAAGCCCCAGCAATAACCCTAGAGGCAACAACAACAACAAAAAAAAAAAGAAGAAGAAAAAGGAGGAGGAGGAGAACAAGGATTGAGTTTTAATTTGATCATAGTAGTGACCTGCTTAGTTCAAGATTTTGTTTTTTGTTTTGCCACCAGGGTAATCAGTGGGGCTCAGTGCCTGTACAATTCCACTATTCTTGTCACCACTTTTTCTTTTCCTTCCTCTACGTAGGGGGTAAGAGACAGAGAAATAAAGAAAGAGAGAAGGGAGAGAGAAGGATAAACACTATAGCACTGCTCCACAGTTCATGAAGCTTTACCCTCATGAAACCCATGTGGCTCAGGGCTCGAACCCAGGTCTTTGTGCATGGTAATGTGTGTGCTCTACAGGGTTTGCCATCTGCCAGCCCCTGATCTCCTTAATTTTAAAGGCTTTCCCAGGCCCCCTGAAGCTAGAGTGGTCATGTGACAAATACCAGCCAGTGAGATGCACTTGGAAGTCTCTGGGTAGGGCTTTGGGAGAAACTTGTTACAGAGACTAAAATCCAGCCTGCACATGCCCTTTTGTCTTTTGCCCTTTACCTTACCATCTTCTTCAGTCTGGAATGTTGACACACTGCCAGGAAGTGAAGAAACGAAATCTGAGCATGAGCATGAAAACCCCACTCTCTGAGGACAGAACAGAAATCCATATGGATTCTTAATTTCCTAAAGCTTAATTGAATTGTCAGACAGCCAAGAATTACCCACTTCTGGTCTCCAGGTCCCCTCATTGTGTTGGTGTTTCTGTTACCTGCCATCCTTCTAGGAATAGTGAACTTTGTAGAATGTATCCTACTCGAGTATTCCCAACAATGAAAAATGGCCTCTGAATAAAATCATATTGTCAAAAGCTTTAATATATTGCAAACTCTTGATTTTAAGGATTGTGTAAAACAGGAAACAGTTAAGAAAGATATGTCTGTGGCCCAGGTCCTATGTGGTTGAGAACACCACTCCTATTTTCTGAGAAAGGGAAGCTATCCTGGAAAAAGTTGTGGAAAGGGAGGCATGGAGTGCTGGGCTGGAGAGCCTGCCGGAAACGTCAATCAAGGACTACGTGACTGTGATGGGCTGTATCAGGACCAAGATATGTTTCAGTCAATTAACATGAAAGAGGTTCAAATTAGTGTAGGGAAAATCCAGGTGTGGAGATTCCGAGATTAGATGTAGAGACAGGAGTGAGGAGTGCTTTTACTAAAGCCAGGCCATACCCATGGAGCTTTCCTGGGTTCCCCACTTCCTGACTTTTTGAAAACTTTATCTTATTTCAGTAAAATTTAATATTCTAATGATGAGTGTACCTGTTTCTAACCATTTCTTAATATAAGGATTTATCATTAGAACTGGGAGTAGAACACATATATGAGGATCTGTGTTTGATGCTACACACATACACTCAAGTTGCAATACATATTCTTGTACTAGAAATTTCATTTTGCATATTAATTAATTCATGCATTCAGTGAATGTTTACTGAGATTTTGCTATCCACCAGGATAATTCTAGATACTGGGGGTAAAGCACTTGAACACAATAGGCCCAGTCTTTGTATCATGGAGCTTTCCTTTGAGTAGAGAATAGTCTTGAATAAATCTTTAGATATGGGCCACACTTTCTGTCAACGCTTCTTTATAAAATATTTATTTATTCCCTTTTGTTGCCCTTGCTGCTTTATTGTTGTAGTTATTACTGTTATTGTCACTGATGTCATTGTTGTTGGATAGGACAGAGAGAAATGGAGAGAGGAGGGGAAGACGGGGGAGAGAACGAGAGACACCTTCAGACCTGCTTCACCACTTGTGAAGAAACTCACCTGCAGGTGGGGAGCTGGGGGCCTGAACCAGGATCCTCACGCCAGTCCTTGCACTTTGCACCACCTGAGCTTAACCTGCTGCAGTACTGCCTGACTTCTGCTGTCTATCCTTTTATTCAGTCAAGGAAAAAGTCACTATATATCTTTTTTTGTTGGTATGCTTCTAAAAACCCCTTCTGTTTCATTAGTTTAATCCCCCTGCTTAACACTATTCTATTTACATAACCACTTCATTCTATTTACATAACCTCTGTTAACAAGCACCACCCTCCCTCCAGGGCATTGGTGGTTCAGTGGTAGAATTCTTGCCTGCTCCGCCCCGTCTCCTTGTCATACCCTGATTTTCACCAGTCACTTTTCTCTCCACCCTCTCTGCGTCCATCCTGTTCCCACCCTACTGGGCTAGTATATTTATAAGGACAAGATTGTTTGTAGTTTTTAGTTTAGCTTAGCTCGGCTTAGATTGTGCTGCGTTCTGCATGAGATATTGCCTACAGCTCAACCATGAGTCCCTGGTCGTCTGTTACCCACCCGTGAAGCCAGCCCGTCGAAAACATTTTTTCTTTTTAAAGATTTCTTTTTTTTAGATTTATTTATTGGGGTTTAATGTTTTACAGTCTACAGTAAATATGCTATTTTGTACATGCATAACAGTTTCCAGTTTTCCACATAATAATACAACCCCCACTAGGTCTTCTGCTATCATGTTCCAGAACATGAACCTTCCCCCTCCACCCCAGAGTCTTTTACTTTGGTACAATACAACAACTCTAGTTAAAGATTTATTTGTTAATGAAGAGGAGAAGGAGACAGTCAGACAGACAGACAGACAGACACACACACAAACACACACAGAAAGAGAGAGAGAGACAGAGAGAGAGACAGAGAAAGAGACAGAGAGAGAGATAGAGAGAGAGAGAACCAGAGCTTCACTCTGGCATATGCAGTACTGGGTGTTGAACTTGGGACCCCATGCTTCTGAGTCCAATGCTTTATCTACTGCATCACCTTTAGGCCCACTGCCAAATATCTTTAACACTTCTCTCTGTTCTTTTCTAATCCCATATAGACTGAGACAGTGTTGGTCTCAGGATAAGAGTCTTTGGGAGACCACAGGGCCTAGCTAGAGATTAACAGCTTTTATCTTTGATTGGATTTTTACATAGGAAATGATATTAGTTTCCCACCTACAGTCAAAATATTAAGGCTCCTTTCAACATAGTCTCAGTTTGGAAAAAAAAAGAGTTGATTTAGAGAATGTTAAGAAAATAATAACATAGATGGAATTTAGATGTAGACAAAACTCATGAAGGTGATATTCAAATGAGGTTAGGAAATTGCAGATGTAAACAAATTGAAGAGAAAAGGTGAAGCTCTGTATACTGTACTGGGTGTTTATTTTCATATCCTCACTCACATTTGGTGATAAAATGGACTTGCCTCCATATTTCTTCCTAGGCCTCTTATTTGCTAATCATTTATTATTTTCTTGGTAGTTACTCAGCGTAGATGTCACTGATCTTCTGATCATGAAAGTTTTTCTACTTGTTTGGCCTCCTTCCCCACCCCCCAAATTTGTTTTAATGAACTATTACTGATTTTCATTCACTTGGGAACTCTCTTTTGCTTGAATTCCCCAGATTCCCTGGCTTCTTTGTCATTGCTGGCTCTAGATATACTTGGTGATGCCTCTGCCATGGGGCATTTGTGCTGAGTCTTTAGTCATCTCACAACCTGACTGAAGCTTGCTCAGTGCTTCTCTTAAAATATAATATTGGTGAAGCAACCAAACCCAAGTAGTGAGGAGATCTTCACAGAGATCTCAAAGCCAGAGCTTGTGTATGATGCCCACAACCACCAATTGGCTTGTAATATTCCACAGTTTATTAGCCTAGGACACAAATAATTAGTTTGCTGGCTGCAATTGTAAACAACAGTGTGCTTCACAGATGTGCTTTTGATGCTAAGTAAGTGGTGGCATTGGTCTTCGGTGGTGACAACCAGCTGCCTCTAGGGACCCAGAGTGAGTGGCACCTCAAATTCAGAACTTTGTGGTGGAAGATAAGAGGGGCTAGGTTGAATGGAAGGGTAAGGAGGGGTTATGGGGACAAGCCTTCAGTCAAAGATGGGGCAGTGAGAAACAACAAAAAGTAAGACCATCATTAGTAGTTAAATTCTTGAGCTCTGGAATCCAGTGGAGCTAATAGCTGATAATGAACTACTGAGGACCTACCTACCTTGTACCAGGCACTGATTTAATCATTTTATGAGTACTTGAGCTCAGGTGTTTTCCAATATTTGAATTTTTTTTTTTTTTGGACACTGAAAGAGCTTTTGTTTTTCTTAATTATCTTTGGTGGGGTGATGGTAACTGTTTTTAGCAACTGGTTTCTCTGAAGGAAAGATCCTCATTTTTATAGCATCTGACAATTTCCATGATGCTTTCATAGGGACTAATTTCAAGATTCTATGACATAATTGAATGTAAAGTAGTATGATGTGTACAATCAACTCTCCCAGCTGCCTCTGGCACATGTTTGGGATAGTTACTGATACTTAAGATGTAAGAAAAAAAAAATTTTTTTTTTGCTTCCAGGGTTATCACTGGGGCTCAGTGCCGGCTCCATGAATCCACTGCTCGTGGTGGCCAACTCTTTTCCATTGTTATTGATGTTATTATTCTTGTTCCTACTGTTGTTGGATAGAACAGAGAGAAATTGAGAGAGGAGGAGAAGATAGAGAGGAGGAGAGAAAGATAGACACCTGCAGATCTGCTTCACCACCTGCAAAGTGACCCCCCTGTAGGTGGGAAGCTGGGATTTCTTGCGTGGTTCCTTGAGTTTCACACTATGTGCGCTTCACCTCGTGCGCTACAGCCTGGCCCCTGAAAAATTTTTTTTTAATTTTTTAAAAATTTGTTTATTTTCCTTTTTGTTGCCCTTGTTGTTTTGTATTGTAGTTGTAGTTATTATTGTTGTTGTTGTTGATGTCACTGTTGTTAGATAGGACAGAGAGAAATGGAAAGAAGAGGGGAAGACAAGAGAGCATGAGAGAAAGATAGACACTTGCAGACCTGCTTCAATGCTTGTGAAGCGACTCCCCAGGGGAGCATGGGGCTTCAATCGGGATTCTTAAGCAGGTCCCTGCTCTTTGTGCCATCTGTGCTTAATCCGCTGACTACCGCCCGACTCCCTAAAAAATTTTTTTTGTCATGGTCTAGGTTGATTATTTATTTATTTATTTATATTTATAAAAAGAAAACACTGACAAAACCATAGGATAAGAGGGGTACAACTCCAGACAATTCCTACCACCAGAACTCCGTATCCCATCCCCTCCCCTGATAGCTTTCCTATTCTTTAACCCTTTGGGAGTATAGACCCAAGGTCATTGTGGGAAGCAGAAGGTGGGAGGTCTGGCTTCTGTTATTGCTTCCCCACTGAACATGGGCATTGGCAGGTCGATCCATACTCCCAGCCTGTCTCTCTCTTTCCCTAGTGGGGCAGGGCTCTGGGGAATTGGAGCTCCAGGACACATTGGTGGGGTTGTCTGTCCAAGGAAGTCTGGCTGGCATCATGCTAGCATCTGGAACCTGGTGGCTACAAAGAGAGTTAACATTATAAAGCCAAACAATTTGTTGACCAATCATGAACCTAAAGGCTAGAATAGTGCAGATGAAGAGTTGGGGGGGGGGGTGTCTCCGTTTTATAGATAGCTAGTAGGCATATTTTAGTTATATTCCAAAGGGCCTGTGGCTATACTAGTTCCACCCCCCTCCCCTCAGGAGCCTGAAATCTGTTATGAAGGTGGATCCAAGTTATTGTCTGGGGAGATGATGTGATGGCTGGAAAAAGGACCAGAAAGCTGGATCAGGGAAGAGAATAGCTCCCAAATATGGGAAAGGTGTATAAATATTGCTGACTGTAAACCCTATGGATTTGATGTTGGTTTGACTTCCTTTCTCACAGAAGTCTTAATCTAGTCTTACTGATAGGTCCCTCACTAGTGCATTTTGTCCCATGCTACTGTGCTGCTGTTGTCCCTTTTGGATTGTATACTCCATGGAGGCAGGCAGATATACTTTAATTACAGTTGTTTCATCAGGATCTGAAACTGGTGCTTGAAAAAAAAATTTCCTGAAAAAAATAAATAGATAAATAAATACACAGACATTTTGCTTGAAGGCAAGATATAATCCATCCAATTCTAACTTCTCTGTGATTCCAGGCAGGGAGAGGTGAGTGGGGTGGGGGTTGTAGTGCATTTATCAACATTTACCCAAACCTGTTGCATCATCATAATCACAGAACAAATTAGGTTAACACAATCCCCATCCTGGATTCCTAAAGCAGTCGAAACTAGCTTTGCCTAGAGTCTCTTCTGCATAATCTTCTCATCACTTGGCACTGAATCTCTCCACATGCTCTTCATCCTTCATCCTCCACTACTGCTATGGAATGGGAAGCCCTCTACCTCTCCCCTGCATAGCCTGGGTTTTGCAACACCTCTCTCCTCTTCTTGAATAGTTAAATATTTTCATATAATCACCTTATAACAAGGGTTAGGTACACAAAAATGAAGTTGTTAATGTCAATTGCTCTAAAAAAAACATTTGTGATGATTTCTCAAAAAAAAAACAACAACAACAACATACACACCCCTTAGGGCTTAATTAATAGCTTTACTTCTGAAAGCTAGGGACAAAGAAGATACAGCATGTCAGGTGGGAAACATTAGATAGAGGCCATCTCCCTGAGTTGAACCCTCTCAGCTTCCTCTTTCGCTATTTATACGGTCCTTTCCAGCAGTGACCTTCTAGGATTCTCAGAAGCTGCTGAGAGAGAAGTGTAACTGTGGGGGAGGGGGGCAGCTCAGAGGCTCAGGATGCTCTCTGGAAGGCCATGGAGCCTGAGCTCCTGGGACCAGAGACCTTTAAGAAGTTAAAAGGAACTGAGAAAACAGCCAGGAGTCAGTGCTTGGACTGGAGTTCCTGGAATTCTGCTTTGTGTGTGAACTTCCCACAGTAGCCAGAGCCTCCTCTGCCTGACAGGAGATGAGAATGGGAAGCTGAGGGTGGGCAGAGAGGCAATTGGACCTAACAGCTCTCCTGGGTATGACCAAGTGCTGTAGACTGGCTCCAAATTTCCTTTGCGAGCCAGCTTGGGTCTTCTGAGAACTTAGCTGAGAGTAGTCTCAGCCTGCCTGTTGGACAAGAAGCTGGGTGAGTCTCACAGACAGGCTCTCTTCCCATGTGTTACCCAGTTTCCTGCTCACCTCATCTGTAGTAGACCATCAAACCCAGACCACTGCCTCTAGAAGACTCTTTCTTTTAAATAAATTTAATATTTATTTACTTTCTTTTTAATTTGATGGAACAGAGACGTTGAAAAGGGAGGGGGATATAGAGAAGAAAAGAGAGATACCTTTGCAATCTTGTCACCTACTATTAATCACATATAAAAAATGAAGAACAAACCATATACATCTACAGCACTACTCCACTACTCATGAAGCTTCCCTCCTTCAAGTGGGGACTAGAGACTTGAACCCAAATCCTTGAGCATGATAATGCATGTGCTCAACCTGGTGAGCCACCACCCAGCCCCAAGACTGTCTTTTAAAAATGACCCTTGCCTAGGAAGGAATGCCTCACTCTGCAACCATTTTTTGATATTTATCATTGTGAAGATTTGTTTATTGATTTAATGAGAGAAATTGAAATTGAGAGTGAGAGAGACATGACAGCACTGTTCTTTTTTTTAAACTGTTGTTATTGATGTCGTTGTTGGTGGATAGGACAGAGAGAAATGGAGAGAGGAGGGGAAGACAGATGGGGAGAGAAAGATAGACACCTGCAGACCTGCTTCACTGCCCGTGAAGCGACTCCCCTGCAGGTGGGGAGCCGGGGGCTCAAACCGGGATCCTTACACTGTCCTTGTGCTTCGCGCTACATGCGTTTAACCCGCTGCGCCACCACCGGACTCCCTAGCACTGTTCTTCATACGTGGTATTGGGGATGGAATCTAGGTTTCAAGCATGCCCTTGCTCTTGCTGGGTCACTTTCTTGGTCGTAGGTGGTTGACATGTTGGAGGACAACAAGCCTGGCTTGGGCCATAGGGCTGAAAATTTTCAGCAGAAGCAGGGAGGCTGATGGAATAGGAGCAGCAGTGGAGGTGGGTGGGGTGAGGACATTAAGTGACTGGGATTAGAGTCTACAGACAAATTCAAGAATCCCTTTTCCACTCTCCACCCAATATCAGTGCAGGGGAACACTTGCTAAAATGAAAGCCAATGAAGCTGTGTACTCTCACCTACTCATGTTACACATCACAGTAGTCACATACCTGCCACTTCTTTTAACAGCAACTCCTAGAGGACAGACAGGTGGACTGTACTCACTTCTGTGTTTCAGTGCCCTGCATTGGGCCCCATGCATAGAGAGCGCTCAGTGGGTTTTGTAAAAGTCAGTGGAAAAATGAATGAAGTCTCATGAAGAAGTGTAGTCAAGGGAGGAGGAAAGGCACTCAAGTGGAATCAAAAGCTAAGGCAGCCACCTGTAAGAGTAAAGCTTCGTGAGTGGTAAAGCAGTGCTGCAGGTCTCTCTCTCTCTTCTCTATCTCTCCTCTCAATCTTTCTCTGTTCTATCAAATAAAATAGAGGCAGGTGTGTGTGTGTGTGTGTGTGTGTGTGTGTTTTGTATTTTCTGGTCCTCCTGCTGTTTCATAATGAATTAGGGGTTCCGAATAGCTTCCTTTCTTCCTCTGGAAAGGTGGCTTAGTGATATCATGCATGTGCAAGGCCCTGGCTTCATTCCTTGCCACCACACTAAAAGTTTTTATAGGGAGAAAGGAAGAAAGAAAGAAAGAAAGAAAGAAAGAAAGAAAGAAAGAAAGAAAAAAAGAAAGAAGGAAAGGGCATTACACTGAGAGGCAGGAAAACACAATGGTTAATAGCAAAGTCCTGAGACCAGAGGGCTTTTATTTGTGTAACCTCAGGCCATCTTGATTCCTTTGTGCCTCAGTTTACTTGTCTATAGAGCAGGAGTGATGATAACAGACTATGGGATTGCTAGTAGCAATGAATCATATAACTAAGACATCTGGAACAATGCTCAAATCACACAGGACATGCTCTAGCAGAGTTAGCTCCTGGTATTACCCCGTGAACAACATAGGGGTCTATATTCTGCATGGCAGGTGTGGCTGTTTCTGCCCCTTCTGGTCCCCCTTCTCCCTTCTGCTCCCATTACCAACCACCCTCCACTCCCACATGAAGTCATTTGTCCATCCAGCTTGTATTTCTTGACCACCTACCCTAGTACTAAGCTCTTAGTTTATTCATCTATATCCCATAAACCCTGGAGTTCATGTCCTGGCTTGCTTTTGCTGGAGGTGAGAGGCCCAGTCCCCTGTCACTTCCTGTTCATGTCCAGGGTCAACCCAAGTTAAAATGAGACATGGGGGTCACAAATGACCACAGGGATTCTTCTTTTTGAACCCAAAAGGGCTCAGGATGAGGATTCCTCCAAGGTCTGTGGGAATCTGTGGGGAGAAGGGGATTCAAGCATCTAGTTCATGCCTGCCTGCCTTCCCCTCCTCCTTCCACTGCCTGGCCCATCAGCATTACCCATAGCTGGTGCTGTGTTGCTTTCCAGCAGCAGTGTGACCTCGTCCACTAGAGAAAAACAGGAAGTTGGGCTTTGCCAGGAATCAGAACACACCCTTCTTCTGCCTGGGCTGCTATGGTGGGGGGCAGGACACAGGACAGTGGAGAGGCAGGGCTCCCCTGGCCAAGCCAGGGTGGTCTTGGCCTCAGCCTCAGCCTCAGCAGACAGGACTTCGTGCCCTAACTCCCCTCCCCTCCCCCCAGCCTGGGCCAAGGGGACTCCAGGAGGTGGGGAGTTAGGGGAGGGAATTTCAGGCCTCTTTTTCTCATATAGGACAGAATTATGAGGCACCAGGGCCATGTATGATTTTTTCACCTTTATGGACCCCTTTCTCCATAAACAAATATTAAAACATATATTTTACATTGACACAAAGATGAATTGAAGTTGGATTTGTGATTATGTACTTATGATCATTTTATACAACTTCTAATTGTATTTTATGTTTATATATTTATTTGTATGGGGGGGAGAAAAATAGAAAGAAAGGAGAGAGAGCTAGATGTAGAGACACAGAGAGAGAAGGGAACCATAGTACACATGCAGTGCCAGGGATCAGAGTTGCTACCTCATACGTGTAGCAGATCTACTGCTGAGCCACCTTCTCAACTGTGATTCTAATATGAAAATAAATTAAGGGCTGGGGAGATAACTAAGCCTATTAAAGCACCAACTTGCATATAGAAAGCCCCAGAGGCCCCAAGTTCAGTCCCTTGGCACTACCTTATACCAGATCTGAGCAGTGCTCTGGTCTCTTTCTCTTGTCTCATCCTTCCTCACTGAGAATAGAGGACAAATATCAAATCTGCTTTATTATTATTATTATTATTATCTCCAGTGTTATTGCTGGGGCTCGGTGCCTGAACTACAAATCCACTGCTCCTGGAGGCTATTTTTTTCTCTTTTGTTGCCCTTGTTGTTTTTACTACTGTTGTTGTTATTGCTGTCATTGTTGATGGATAGAACAGAGAGAAATCGAGAGAGGATGGGAAGACAGAGAGGGGGAGATAGACACCTGCAGCACCGCTTGTGAAGTGAACCCCCTGCAGGTGGGGAGCCAGGGGCTTGAACCAGTATCCGTACGCGGGTCCTTGGGCTTTGCGCCATGTGTGCTTAACCCACTGCATTACCACCTAGCCCCCCAAATCTGCTTTTAAAAAAGAAAGAGAGGGGGATGGTAGTAGTGCAGCGGGTTAAGCACAGGTAGCACAAAGCACAAGGACCCGCGTAAGAATCTTGGTTTACCCTACCTGCAGGGGGGTCGCTTCACAAGTGATGAAGCAGATCTGCAGGTGTCTATCTTTCTCTCCCCCTCTCTGTCTTCCCCTCCTCTCTCCATTTCTCTCTGTCTATCCAACAATGACAACATCAGTGACAACAACAATAATAACCACAACAACGATAAAACAACAAGGGCAACAAAAGGGAAAATATAGCCTCCAGGAATAGTGGATTCATGGTGCAGGCACAGAGCCTCAGCAATAACCCTGGAGGGAGGGAGGGAGAGAGGGGGAAGAGAGGTGGGGGGAGAGAGATGGAAATATTTTCATGGAGCTCTGAAAGTATGGGTCTGGTTCCTAAAGGATAAGTCAGCCTTGTGGGCATTCCCCTAGAGCTTTCTTGTCCCTTCACATGGCCATACAGAATAGGGGCTAATGCTCATATGGGAGAGAGAGATGCCCAGCTAGGACATAACCTTCTAATCTTGGGTTCCATTTATGTCAAGTGGGGCAGTGAGAATAACTGCCTCCTGTTGCTCTTAGGAGATGATCCTGTGGTGTGTCTGGCCCAGAGGGAGCCTCCAATGTTATCCCAGTGTGTGTGAGCTTCTGAGCCCAGGGGAGACCACAGTGGCTTACAAATCGCCTGCCTTTGGGCTTGAGGACATTCCCAAGGTTCTCACATTTTTCATTTTATTCTCCTTTCATGTCTGTTCTTTTTGAACCCAAGCTGCTTCATAGCCAGACCCAAGATGACAGTGAACCTAATGAATCATGTGGGTCTAACTCACAGATTCCCTCTCTTCACCCATCATGCTCCAGTCCTCACAGCTGATGACTGACAAAGTGTGTGTTGTGTGGTCATTTACTCCATTTGCTTGGAGAGGATACTAACCACCAGTGAAATGAAGAACTCTGCCCAAAGGGACTGGATGGTTGCACACCTGGTTGAGCACACACATGCCCATTCACAGGGATCCAGGTTTACGCCCCTGGCTTAAGCCTCTGGTCCCCACATGCAGGCAGGAAGCTTCACAAGCAGTGAAGCAGGTTTTCAGGTGTCTTTCCTGCCTGCAGATGTCTCTTTTTCTTTTCCTCTCTATCTCCCCCTTCCCTCTCAATTGCTGTCTCTCTTAAAACATACACAATAAAATAATAATTTAAAATAGGACCTTGCCCAAGGTCACTCAGCTGGCAGGGACAGAGTTGGGACCAGAGTTTAGGTCTGTCAATTACCTTCAGTTGGTCCTGTTAAAAATGATACCTCAGGTGTTCATACCAAACAGTGTATGTGTGTCAACTCTTATGACAAGGTGGTAGAGACTGGAGGGTTTAGGACCTTGTTGGAATGTGCTGGTGGTGGGGGTGGGGGGTTCATAGGTGTAGCAGGTCTGGATGTCCCCTGCAGGGTTCCTGAGGTTTTAGACATTTGTCATTGCCCCACACTGGAGACAGGGGTAGGACCTGCCCACTAGTTACTTGGCTGCCCTGATCCAAACATAGCTTTCCCTCCTTCCTGTGCTTTTTATAAGCTGTAGATGAGGCACCTACTGGAGGCAGAACCCAGGGAAGAGAGTGGTGGCTAAGAATGGACACTATTGCATCTAAGAGCTCTGGGATTATCTTTAACCTTTTTTTAAATTTCCTTAAAAAATTTCTTTATCTCTTTTACTTGTTAGGAAAGAGAGAAATTGAGAGAAGTGGAGGGGAAATGGAGAGAGATATCTGCAGCATCATTTCACCACTTATAAAGCTCCCCCACTGCATGTGGAGACTGGGGGCTTGAACTCAGGTCCTTGCACATGGTAACACATGCACTCAACTAATGGTGCCACTGCCTGGTCCCCATCATTAGCTCTTTATTGGAAAACAATGTTTAATTATGCATAAATCCACAGAAAGATAATAGGAACCGGTATTCCAGTTATTTTTACTAAAGGAGATATAGGTCCAGGATGAAGAATTACCAGCCTGTATTTGTTTAACTACGACAATTGACTACTTAGTGTACAGAGAATTGTTTTTAAAAGATTTTGAAAGTGACACTGAATCTTCAGCTAGCAGAGATGGTTTGGGTTAAGGTTTCCTTTCTGTGATGTTTCTGATTAAAACCTCCCAATTTCTCTGGCTGAATTAGGCCACTATGGCTTCTTGTTATTTTGGTATTTCCTAAGAATCCAAGCTGGAGCTAGCCTGTTACCCATGACAAATGCAGTCCTCATACTGTTGCCCACGAACTTTGGTGGCCTGAAATGACACTCAGCTAACTCCTCCTTTGCCAGAGGAGGGATGAGGTAGGGTGGATGGTTGGTGCTGAAATTAGTGAGTCCACTGCTTGGGATGCTCTTTTCATGACCCAAACCTGACTTTGTCATGAGTTTGCTTAAAACCTCCAGACACCTTATCTGGCCATCCCAACAGAGCAGTCGGCTGCTTGCTGTGTTTCTCTCAGTGCAGGGGGCTTTGCCCCTTGCCCCCTGATATCAGGCTGCTCATCCTGGTCTCATTAACAGTCACTCAGGTGGAAGCAGACCCCTCCGTTTTCCTGTTGGCCTCCCTCAGCATCTGGAGATGGCATGAATGGTTGAGAAATGTCTCTGAAGACAGACTGTCTGCCCTGCTGGGCTGTGAGCTCTCTGAGAGTGGGGACTTGTCTTGTCCTGCTCCACCTTACAACACACAGCACACAGCACAGAGTGTGGGGCATACAGAAGCACTCAGGAAATATTTCTAGAAGACAGTGTTGTAGCTAACTAACCATAGAATATTAAAAAAAAATTTTTTTTGGCACCAGAGTTATCAGTGGGAATTGGTTCCTGTATAGCGCCACTATTTCAGAGGCCTATCCTCCCCTCCCTCCCTCCCTTCCTCTTTCTTTCTCTCTCCTTTCTCTTTCTTTCCTTCCTTTTTTCTCTCTTTCCTCCTTCCTTTCACTTTTTTCTCCTTCCTTCCTTCCATTTCCTTCCTTCCTTTCCTTCCTTCTTTTTCCTTTCTTTCTTTCTTTCTTTCTTTCTTTCTTTCTTTCTTTCATTTCTGATAGAATTAAGAGACAGAGAGAGACAGGGAGGAGAGATAATGAGGAGAGTCACCTACAGCACTGCTCTACTGCTCATGAAGTTCCCTCTTGCAGGTGGGAACAGGGACTTGAAACCAGGTCCTCTTTAATGGTAACATGGACACTCTACTAAGTGAGACACTCCCTGGTTTCTAAGTTTTGTTCTCTATAGTAATGTGTGCACTCTACTAGATGTGCTACCACTTACTCATCTTTTTATTTTTAATCAGAAGATGGAAAATAGTCTCATATGGAAGATTGGACATCCTCCTATATCCTGCGCTTCAATGAGACATCCTCAGTGTCTTCCTACTAAGCTTCTCTTTGAAATCATCCACTTTCTTTGTCCTTGAAAATATTTGAAATCCTGTTGAGAATTCACAATACTACATGTGTCTTTGTGGGAAAGTTGATCTTGAGTCTGCAGGGAACAAACTGGCCCCAGATTTCTCCAAGTCCACATTTCTTTACCTCCAGTTCTTTCTTTCTATTTACCCTTTCCTCCTCCTCCTCCTCCTCCTCCTCCTCCTCCTCTTCTTCTTCTTCTTCTTCTTCTTCTTCTTCTTCTTCTTCTTCTTCTTCTTCTTCTTCTACTTCTTCTTCTTCTTCTTCTTCCTCTTCCTCTTTCTCTTCCTCTCCTTCTCCTTCTCTTCCTCCTTCTCCTTCTCCTTCTTCTCTTTCTTCCTCCTTCTCCTCCTCCTCCTTCTTCTTTTTGCCTTCAGAGTTATCGCTGGGGCTCAGTGCTTGTACTATGAACCCACTGTTCCTGGTGGTCATTTTTTCTCCATTGTTGTTGTTGCTGCTGCTGTTCTTCTTGGATAGGACAGAGAGAAATTGTGGGTGGGGGTGGGGGGAACTAACAGGGGAGAGAAAGATAGACACCTGCAGACTTGCTTCACTACTTGTGGAGTGACCTCCCCTGCAAGTGGGGAGTCGGGGGCTTGAACCAGGATCCTTGTGCAGGTCCTTGTGCTTTGCACTATGTGTGCTTAACCCTATGCACTAACGCCTGGCCTGGATACAGTTCTTACATATCTAAAGATAGGGAGCCACAGGCATGCCTTTGTGGGCGAGTAGCCACAGAATATAAATACACCAAATAATGGCTTTACAAATATTTCCTGAAAGATGGCCTTAGGAGTTTCCTCAGACCTGGTTTCAAGTCCCATCCCAGCACATTTCTCAGAATCTTCTTCTTCTCCTTTTTAATATTTATTTTATTTTCATGGGAGGGAGGAAGGGAGGGGAGAGATCAGAGCACTGCTCATTTCTGGCTTATGGTGGTGCTAGGGGTCAAACCTGGGTCCTCAGGCATGCAATTCTTATGCTCTAGCATCTTGAGCTATTTCCCTGTGATGTTTTTCATCTTCCAAGAGGGGATAATGATGGGGAAAATGGGGTAATGCACATAAAATATTCAACACCAGGGATGGGTGAGGCTGAGAGCTCCTGACCCACTTAATGGGATGATGCCAATTTGGCAGACATTAAGTTGGCCAGGAGTCCAATGTGCTTTGGCACTAACCTACTGCTGCTGACACTGGTCCAGATCATCAAAGGGGCCAGCGATTGTCACCTATATAGTTAGTTGCCTATGGAGTTCAATAAAAGAGGGTATTTAGGTCAGTTCAGAACATGGGGAACATTCAACCAGGTGTTCTGTGGAAAGCAGAATAGGGGGCACCTGCAGCAGACCAGGAGAGGCCTGATGGACCTGTTCCCATAGACATAATGATGGCAACTGGCCTCCAGCTAGAAGCTGGACAAGGATAACCATGGTGGTTTTGGTGTCATGGATTCATATCCTGGATGAGTGCTTCTGCTTAGATAACCTGACTCAATTTTCATGAGAGGTTAATTTCAGAGAGGTGAGGGGTACAGATTTCAGGATTAGTTCTGGGGCTCAGATCCCTGTTCTGAGGCCCAGGTTGTGAAACACTGGTTGAGTGTACATTCTGCAATGTGCAAGGATCCTGGTTCAAATCCCTGGTCCCCATATGCAGGGGGAGCTTCAGGAGTAGTGAAGCAGTGCTGCAGGTGTTTCTTTCTCTTTCCCTTCTCTACCAGTTTCCTCTGTCTCTATTCAATAAATAAATGAACAACAACAATAATCCCTGTTCTGTCACTTACTAAGAAACCTTAGACCAGGCTCTTAAACTATGGACCTCAATTTATTAGTTTACTAAATAGGAATGAATGTAATAATACACTTACAGGGATGTCACTAGGATTAAGTGGGCTAACAGATATAGAACAGTGCTGGGTTCTAATAAGGATCATATTGCTGTATGTTACCAAATATAAGACGTCATCAATTAGAAATGCAGTCACTTTAATTTTTTTTTTTTAGGAGATGTGAAATAACTCCTTAACCCAGGTTTGAGCCCTAGCATCAAATGAATGACACCAGGATTATTCCATGGATGATGGAGTGGTATGTGGTGTCTCTTCTCTGTGTGTCTGTCTGTCCCTTACCAAATAAAGATGGAAAAAATTGGACCTGGGGAGATACTTAGTGGTGGTATTGTTCATGTATGAAGCTCTGGCAACACACACACACACACACACACACAGAGAGAGAGAGAGAGAGAGAGAGAGAGAGAGAGAGAGAGATTTATATTATGTACAAGCAGAGCAGAGCTCTGGTATATGAGGTGTCAAGGATTGAACCTAGGACCTCAAACCTTTCATCTCTGTGCTCTACCAAATCAGCGACATCCCTTCCCCCAAGCACTGTATCTCACTTTTAAAATGCAGAAGTGATGTGGGGGCAAAATAGGAGAAGGTCATAAAGTGCTCATTTCTAGTTATAAAACAAATAAGCCACAAGACATAATGTAAAGTATGGTGACTGTAGTCAGTAATGCTATCTTGTGTATTTAAAAGCTTCTTAGAAAGTATACCTTGATAGCTTTTATCACAAGAAAAGTGATCTTGTAAAAAGAAAGAAAAATAATTATCTATGTATAATGATATAATAAAATATTCTTATTGTGATGATCACTTCACAGTGTATACAAATGTCAAGTCATTATGCTGTATAGTTGAAAGTAAGACAACAATTACACCTCAATAAAAAATTGCTCAAACTGTGCATCCCTAGGCTTGAGAAACATGCATGATGTAATTGTGAGATGTTACATAGAGTATATTATTTTAAGGGCTGGGTGATGGTGCACTTGGTTGAGTGCACATGTTATAATGCTCACGGACCCAGATTTGAGCCCCTGGTCCCCACAAAGCAGGGGGACAGCTTTGTGAGTGGTGAGGCAGTGTTGCTGGTGTCTCTCTGTCTCCTTTACTCTACCACCTCCTTCCCTCCCAACTTCTGACGGTCTCCATGAAGTAAATAAATAAAAATATAATAAAAAATTAAAAAAGAGAAAGAATATTACTTTAAACTCACAAGTATTAGGATAATGGTAACAACTAAGATACTGGGTCTTGTCTTTGTGCCAGATACTATGCTCAGGCCTTACAAGAATTGTCTCATCAATTCAATCCTTAAAATAGCCTTATGAACTAAGATCTAAAATTATCTTCACAATATAGAGGACACAGAGGATCCAAATGCTTAGGTAACTTACCCAAGATCATACTGCTTTTTCTATAGAAATGGTGGACATTCATCACCACAGTGACAGTTGTTTTACCCCTTCCTTGGATTTATATGATTTAAAATGCTTTACTATCAAGGTCCCCAAATTTAGAGAATGGATGTTAAAATCTAAAAGGGGTTTAAAATAATAATAATAAAAAATCTAAAGACCCAAGTCCCAAACCTAGGAATTCTGCTGTAAATGATTTGGGGTGTGGCTTTCAAGTGACTCCAGCTTATTACTCAGTGAGAAGGTGGCTCTGCTTCAGGTATGACTACAGGGGCCTCATTCCTTTTCTTTTATCATATTATTGATAGGTTAATGATTTATGGTACAGTTGTTGACACATGCATATAATTTTTCGTCTCTGTGGTAGGCAAAACACTCAGCCCCCAATTTAGGTCCTTTTCCACCATTATGCACCAGGACCCCAAGGCCCCCTCCCTTAACCCCTTCCCTACCCTTTTTCTTTGATGCAATATAACAAACTTAATGCAATTTTTATATTGTGTTTTCCCTTTCTGTCCTTGTTTCTTGAGCTCCACCTATGAGTGAAATCATCTCATATTCATCCTTCTCTTTTTGGTTTACCTCACTCAACATGATTCCTTCAAGCTTCATTTAAGATGAGGTGAAGGAGATTACTTCATCATTCTTAACAGCTGAGTATTATTCTATTGAATATATACACAGCAACTTCCTTAGCCACTCATCTATTGTTGAACATTGGGGTTGCTTCCAAGTTTGGGCTACTACAAATCGTGCTGCTATGGACATAGGTGTGCATAAATCTTTTCGGATGGATGTATATGCTTCCTTTGGATATAGCCCCAGGAGCAAAATTGCCTAAGTTTTAAAGACATCTTCAGTGACTCATGTCCAATTGCAAAGGAAATAAACACCAAAATAAGCCAATAGGATTACATAAAACTGAAAAGCTTCTGCAGAACAAAACAAACCATCATTAAAACAGTGACTCCTTACAGAATGGAAGACTATCTTTTTATGCCATATATCTGACAAAGGGATAATAGCCAAAATATATAAAGAACTCACAAAACTCAGGAAAAAAATAAACAAAAAGCCAATATAACCAGCCCCATCCAAAAATGGAGTAGGGGTAGGATAGATAACAGAATCTTTACCAAAGAAGAGATACAGTGGGCCAGCAGACATGAAAAAAAATGCTCAAAGTCACTGATTGTCAGAGAAGTGCAAATAAAGATAACAGTGAGATATCCCTTTACTCCTGTGAGAATGTCATACATCAGAAAAGGTAGCAACAACAAATTCTGGGGAGGGTGTGGGGACAAAGGAACCCTCCTGCACTGCTGCTGGGAATGTCAATTGGTCCAGCCCCTGTGGAGAGCAGTCCGGAGAACTCTCAGAAGGCTAGAAGAGGACCTGCCTACCCTATGACCTTGCAATTCCTCTCCTGGGGATATATCCTAAGGAACCAAACACACTCATCCAAAAAGATCTGTGTACACCTATGTTCACAGCAGCACAATTTGTAATAGCCAAAACCTGGAAGCAGCCCAGATGAGTGGCTGAGCAAGTTGTGGTCTGTATACACAATGGAATACTACTCAGCTATTAAAAAATGGTGAATTCACCTTTTTCACCCTATCTTGGATGAAAGTTGAAGAAATCGTGTTAGGTGAGATAAGCCAGAAAGAGAAAAATGAATATGGGATAACCACACTCACAGAAAGAAGTTGAAAAATAAGAACAGAGGGGAAAGCACGAAGCAGAACTTGGACTGGAGTTGGTGTACGGCACCAAAGTAAAGGACTCTGGGGTTGGGGTGGGGGGTCAGGTCCTGGAACAGGATGGCAGAGGACCTAGTGGGGGTTGTATTGTTATGTGGGAAACTGGGAAATGTTATGCATGTACAAACTATTGTATTTACTGTTGAATATAAAACAATTCCCCAAGAAAGAAATTAATAGTGGCCAGGTGGTGGTGCATATGGTTGGGCACACATGCTACAGTGCAGGGGAAAGCTTTACAAGTGGTGAAGTGGCTCTGCAGGTGTCTCTCTGTCTCTCTCCCTTTCTAGCTTTCCTCCTCCTCTCAACTTTTGGCTGTCTCTATCCAATAAATAAGTAAAGATAATAAAAAACATTTTTCCCACCTGCAGGAGAGTCGCTTCACAGGCAGTGAAGCAGGTCTGCAGGTGTCTTTCTCCCCCGCCTTTGTCTTCCCCCCTCTCCATTTCTCTCTGTCCTATCTAACAACATCAATAACAACAACAATAATAACTACAACAACAATTTTAAAAAGGCAACAAGAGCAACAAAAGGGAAATTTTAAAAAAGAAAAAAGCTATTTTAAAAAAAGGATCTCTTTGGTATAAAGGCACTGGAACTTGGTGGTGGTTGTGGTGATTGTTATGCAAATGTATTAAAATGAAAAAGTATACTTTTAACATTTTAAATATTTTAAATTAATGTTAAATCTATTAAAAATGCACAACTATTAATACACAAAACATAAAGAAAATGGTAAGTAGTCATCTAATAGAAAAACTAGTCTAAACATATTTGCTGCCAAAAGTAAATAAAGCAGATTCTTGTATTCTGACTCCAGAGACTGTCATAAAGTCTATAGCAAGGCTACATGCCTGTCTTTCTTGTTTTAAAGGATTTTAATTCATCTGAGGGTTAATTAACTTATTAATTAATGAGATAAATCAAGGGAGAGAAAACCAGAGCATCACCCTGGCACATTTGATGCTGGGGATTAAACTCAGGACCTCATGCTTGGGAGTCCAGTACTTTATCCATTGTGCTACATTCCAAGCTGCAGCAAGGCTATATTTCTAATAAGCACCCCAAGAAATTCTGAGATGAAAATCTTCTTGTTTTACTTTAAGAAATGTGATTGTGGGTCTAGAAAGACAGCTCACCAAGCTGGGCATCTGACTTGTCATACATGCAACTCAGTTTTGAATCCCATACTGGAAGTGTGGGATTCATCCTAAATGAAAAAGTGGCCTGGAATAGTGAAATTGTGCATACACAAGGCCCCAGTTCTGAAAGAAAATGAGAATAGAAATTGATTACGAAAGGCTGGGAAATAACTCACCCTATAGAGTATATACAGTACCAATGTCTTGGCTTTGAATTCCTGTACCATATGGGCATCCATGGGAAGATCCACAGATGGAGTATGGGACTGTGTCGTCTCTCTTCTATCTCTGTCTCTCACTCATTCCTCCCATTATCTTCTCTCGAAAATAGATGAAAGAGAAAATTGGACCAAGGACCACATTGTGCTAGTTTAGCTCCCAGGTGCCACATTAAAAAAACAATAACAACAACAATGACAAAAGGCATGTGGCTGGGGAGTTTGCTCAGTGGCTAGAGTGCATACTCTGCAACATGTGGCCCTGGGTTCAATCCCCAGCACCACATCTGGCCAAGCAGTATTCTAGTCCTCTCTTTCTTTCTTTTATGTCAAATATATATGTCTTTAAGTGGGTGTTGAAATTCAATAGACTCATTCCAAAGCAATATTTCACCAATAAAGGAGTCTAAGAGTCTTTAATGTGTTCATGCCCACTGTTAATATCTAATGGGAGATACAGAGTATTTAATATTTCCCAACTTCATTTATCCACATAGTGTGTGTGTATCTCTCTGTGTGTGTCTCCAAAGTACTACTCTGTCATTTATGATGTTCTATGTTTGTCGTTCTTATTTTTTAAGCAGTGCCAAGGACTGAATGAACCCTAGGCCTAATACATACAACGTATACACTACACAGCTGAACCACCGTTCCAACTCCAGGAAGCCTTTTATATTTTGGAGAAGCACAGAATTGATGTTCCACAAGGCAGACTTTAGGAAATTCTGCCTCAGAATTACTCGAACACCCCTCTGAACTCTCCAGGGGCTTTGCTCTAAAGACTCACCCCTCCAACCTGCAACTGCTCATACATGTTTCACCATCAGAGAGAGGTCTGTCAGGACATTGATTTAGACTAGATGAGTTGGGTATTTGGTCCCAGAACAAAAATTTTGGAGTGCCAAAAAAATTCAGAAAGCAAGATAAATAAATTATTATTTGGAGACTAGGTCAATGAGAAAGCCCAATAGGCTGCAATGTTTTGGGGTAAGAGGAACACAGTGTAGAGGGAATGTAATGATCATGGAGAATAGGACTAACAGGGGCCCCAACCCTGGAGGCAGAATACAGTCAAGCCAAGACTGTTTTCCGTCCAATCCCTCATGATCTATGAATATCTCCAGAGGAGGACTGGTTCTTTCTCACCTCTGAACACCATATCTAAAAAGAACTGTTCAGTTCTCTTATCGGGATGCATTGGATCGACCTTCTCATGGTGCATCCCGTGAGTACCCATTCATTGGGGAAACTGACGATCCTTTCTAGCCGACTGAATCCACATGGATCCCAGTCACTTTCAAAGCCAGCAACAAGCAGCTCCTGACAGCTTTCAACCTGACCTGTTGACTGGCTACGGAAGAAGGGCAAACGCTAGAAGAAGAATAGGGGAGAGTGCAGGGATGATGCCAAGTTTACTTACCTCCACCTCCTATTTGAACATTTAACTAAGTGCAAGGCATAAAGAGGACCCAGCCAATGCATGTTTTGAAGTGATGAATAGTTTTCATCTTGAAAGCTTCCCCAATGTATCTGATAAGTCCCCATGATGCTATCTCACTTTGGATGTGTTCCCAAATGTGAACTGGGGGATAAGGGGCTGGGTGCCAGAGAGTTTCTGGAAAAAGTCTGTCCTTTCCCGAATAACCTTCCTTTCTATGTCCAACAGGACTTGACCTCAAATGAGCAAGTTATAACATTCAAAACAGTTGGGTTTGAGCCTGATTGGGTTTGTACTAGATGTTTTGATTTGTGCAATTATCATCATGGTCTGATTGGGCCCTGTAACTGGGAAGCCCTCAGCCCTGATTCTGGGAAAACATCTGAAAGTCCAGGTTGTCCAGGGACACCTTCCTGGGCCCACCATTTAGGGTGGCCCCAGACATTCCCTACTTCAATCCTACTGACTCCTGTGCCTCGTTAAAAGTACTTTATAGGGGACAGGGGAAATGGCACAGTGGTGTATGCAATAGACTTTCATGCCTGAAGCTGGGAGTCCCAGGTTCAATCCCTGACACTATAAAAATCCAGAGCTGAACAGTGTGGAAGTAGGAAGAAGAAGAAGAAGAAGAAGAAGAAGAAGAAGAAGAAGAAGAAGAAGAAGAAGAAGAAGAAGAAGAAGAAGAAGAAGAAGAAGAAGAAGAAGAAGAAAAACAAACTCTTTATAGGTCTCTTGACTCTTCCTTGGAATTTCCATTTCTCCTTTTTTTCAAGGACTCTGAAACCTTGTCAATTAATTGGTAACTACAGAAACAAGAGCAAGGTTCCCTTTAAATAACTAGGATAAAAAGCTATGTCAGTGATTCCACACTGACCTGCTCAAGAGAGGAAATGCTTTCAGTCTCTTAGGCAACATCTAACTGCAGATATGCCTCCAGCTGATTGTAGAAAATTCTCATCCATGCAATAAAAAGCTGATTTCCCCCATGACCTCTATTTGTCAACACCTCATAAGTTTATTGAAAGTTGCTTCATAACCTCAAAAGTACAGTGATGCCTTCTGGGAACTGAATTTTTATAATGGCTTGATTGTGTTAAATAAACTTCAGAAAACTGGACACATGAAAGCCCAGGAATTCTGCATGGTTGTGCAGGACTTAGAATTTCTGGAAGAAGGCTGGTTCTTAGGGATTGTGTAATTGGCCCTATTTGTAAGGTGCTGAATTCAAAGGAGAGGGTGCTAAGATCCAGAGTGAAGGTAAAGATGACTTGTGCATATTTACACTGTGACCAAGCTGAGGTTGGGACATGAGTCTCCAGGCACCAAATCGTAACTCTCTTTCCCTTCCCACTCCCAGGCCCTAGATGTTCTACCCTGATCCCCTTCCTGCCAGGAAGATAAAAAATACTCTAGTAGCTGAGAGCAGTAGTCTGTATAGGAGAGTCAGATATCTTGTCTCCTCAATTTAGTTATCTTTAATGTGTCAAAAAAGTCCTTGTGCTGAGTCAAATAAATGCTAGGCAGGTGGAAGGGAAATGGTGAGAAGCAGTATCTCATTGTTGTCTTTTTTTTCTCCTTTCTTTACTGGTGGGATTGATTACTTACAGTCTATAGTAAAATACAGTCATTGGTACATGTGCAACATTTCTTAATTTTCTAAAAATATACTCTAAAGCACCCCCCGTTCTTCTCCACAATCATACTCCAGGAAATGAACACTCCCCCCAGGCCAACCCCAGAGTCCTTTACTTTGGTGCCGTACACCAACTCCAGTCCAAGTTCTGCTTCGTGCTTTCCCCTCTGTTCTTATTTTTCAACTTCTTTCTGTGAGTGTGGTTATCCCATATTCATTTTTCTCTTTCTGGCTTATCTCACCTAACACGATTTCTTCAACTTTCATCCAAGATAGGGTGAAAAAGGTGAATTCACCATTTTTTAATAGCTGAGTAGTATTCCATTGTGTATACAGACCACAACTTGCTCAGCCACTCATCTGTTGTTGGACACCTGGGCTGCTTCCAGGTTTTGGCTATTACAAATTGTGCTGCTGTGAACATAGGTGTACACAGATCTTTTTGGATGAGTGTGTTTGGTTCCTTAGGATATATCCCCAGGAGAGGAATTGCAAGGTCATAGGGTAGGCAGGTCCTCTTCTAGCCTTCTGAGAGTTCTCCGGACTGCTCTCCACAGGGGCTGGACCAATTGACATTCCCAGCAGCAGTGCAGGAGGGTTCCTTTGTCCCCACACCCTCCCCAGAATTTGTTGTTGCTACCTTTTCTGATGTATGACATTCTCACAGGAGTAAAGGGATATCTCACTGTTATCTTTATTTGCACTTCTCTGACAATCAGTGACTTTGAGCATTTTTTCATATGTTTGTTGGCCTTTCAGATCTCTTCTGTAGTGCATATTCTGTTCATATACTCTCCCCATTTTTGGATGGTGTCATTTGTTTTCTTGTTGTTGAGTTTGGCAAGCTATTTATATATTTTGGTTATAAGTCTCTTGTCTGATATATGGTATGTAAAGATCTCCCACTCTATGGGAATTCTCTTTGTTTGAATGGTGGCTTCTTTTGCTGTGCAGAAGCTTTTTAATTTGATGTAGTCCCATTGCTTTATTTTTGCTTTAGTCTTCTTCATAATTGGATTAGTATCATTGAAGATTCCTTTAAATTTTATACAGAAAAGAGTTCTGTCATTATTTTCCTCTAAGTATTGGATAGTTTCTGATTTTCATCCAAGTTCTTGATCCACTTGAAATTTACTTTTATGTTTGGTGAAATACAGTGGTTTAGTTTCATTCTTCTGCATATTTCAACCCATTTTTGTCCAACACCATTTGTTGAAGAGACTCATCTTTCCCCATTTAATAGTCTGGGTACCTTAGTCAAAGATTAGATGTCCATATGTATGGGGGCTTACTTCTGGGCTCTCAATTCTATTCCACTGGTCAATGTGTCTGTTTATGTTCCAGTACCAAGCAGTTTTGATTATAATGTCCCTATAATACAATTTGAGATCTGGTAATGTGATGCCTCCAGTTCTATTCTTTCTTTGCAAGGTTGTTTTTGGCAATTCTAAGTCTTTTCTGGTTCCAGATAAACATTTGTAGCTTTCGGTCTATTCTCTTAAAAAATTAGTGGAATCTTGATGGGGGTTGCATTAAATTTGTATGTGGCTCTGGGTAGTATATTCATTATGATGATGTTAATTCTTCCAATCCATGAACATGGGATATCTTTCCACTTCTTTGTGTTTTTTTCTATTTCCTTGAATAGTGACTCATAATTTTTAGTATATAAGTATTTCATTTGTTTTGTCAGATTTATTCCTAGATATTTTATTGTTTTTGTTGCTGTAGTAAAATGGATTAATTTTTGCATTTCTTCTTCTAACTTAGTGTTTGCATAGAGGAATGCTACTGACTTTTGTATGTTAAATTTGGAGCCTGGCACCTTACTATATTGTCTGATAATTTCCAAAAGCTTCCTGTTGGATTCTTCAGGTTTTTTCTGTGTATATTATCATATCATCTGCCAATAGTGAGAGTCTATCTTGTCAGATATGAGAATAGCTGTTCCTGCCCTTTTTTGTGGTCTATAGTTTGTATGATAGTTTTCTTTCTTTCTTTCTTTCTTTCTTTCTTTCTTTCTTTCTTTCTTTCTTTCTTTCTTTTAATTATATTTTTGCCTCCGGGGTTATTGCTGGGGCTCAGCACCTGCACTATGAATCCACTCCTCCTGGAAGCTATTTTTTCCCTTTTTGTTGCCCTTGTTTTTTTTATTGTTGTTGTGGTTATTGCTGTCACTATTGTTGGATAGGACAAAGGGAAATCGAGAGAGGAAGGGAAACAGTGAGGAGGAGAGAAACATAGACACCTGCAGACCTGCTTCACCACTTGTGAAGAGACCCCCTACAGGTGGGCAACCGGGGTCTTGAACCAGGATCCTTGAGTTGTTACTTGTGCTTTGCACCACGTGTGCTTAAACTGCTGCACTACTACTGCCTGGCTCCCGTATGATAGTTTTCTATCCTTTCACTTTGAGTCTGTTTTTGTCTTGTTGAGTTAGGTGGGATTCCTGCAGACAACATATAATTGGGTTATCTTTTCTGATCCATGTTTCTACTCTGTGCCTTTTAATAAATGAATTCAGGTCATTGACATTTACTGATATTATGGATTGAAGATATTCTAATGCTATTATTCTAGCCTTTTAGAATGTTTTGCTATATGACATGTTCATGGTGATGCGATTGTTTATATGAGACCTTTCATAACTTCTTGCAGGACAGGCTTGGCGATAGTTAATTCCTTCAATTGTTGCTTGTCCGAGAAGGTTTTTATCCCTCCATGTGGTCTGAATGACAGTCTAGCCAGATACAAAAGTCTTGGTTGAAAGCCTTTATCACTGAGAACTCAATGTATATTTTGCCATTCTCTTCTGGCATTTAGTGTTTCTGCTGGTAATCTTACGGGTTTTCCTCCGTAAGTGTTTGTTTTTTCTCTTGCAGCCTTCAGGATCGTTTCTTTCTTTCTTTTTTTATTTTATTTAAGAAAGGATTAATTAACAAAACCATAGGGTAGGAGGGGTATAACTCCACACAATTCCCACCACCCAATCTCCATATCCCACCCCCTCCCCCGATAGCTTTCCCACTCTCTATCCCTCTGGGAGCATGGACCCAGGGTCATTGTAGGTTGCAGAAGGTAGAAGGTCTGGCTTCTGTAATTGCTTCCCCACTGAACATGGGTGTTGACTGGTCGGTCCATACTTCCAGTCTGCCTCTCTCTTTCCCTAGTAGGGTGGGTCTCTGGGGAAGCAGAGCTCCAGGTCACATTGGTGGGGTCTTCAGTCCAGGGAAGCCTGGCCAGCATCCTGATGGCATCTGGAACCTGGTGACTGAAAAGAGAGTTAACATACAAAGCCAAACAAATTGTTGAGCAATCATGGACCCACAGCTTGGAATAGTGGAAAGGAAGTGTTAGGGGGATACTCACTGCAAACTCTAGTGTACTTCTGCTTTCAGGTATATATTTTGCAGTAGTTTATGGATATGTGTGATCATATGCTCTCTCTCACAGAAACTGGTGTATATCTAGGTTTTGGGACTTTGTTAGAAAGTGAACCACCTGAGATGGAATTAGAGTATACTATGAAAGGAAAGGTCTCACCCGAGTAATGAAGCTAAAGGGTTGTCATTCCACACCTGAAGTCTCTGGACACAATCTGAGCTGAAGCATGTTTAGGTGGCAATCATTGTGTTGATTAGGTTGTGATCGGCAGATGCAATATTATTTGATATGGATTGGGAGAGGCATATGGGAAAGTGGGCCCTATCCAAGGGTTCCAGAACTGGGGGAAGTAGAGGCTCTATAGTGGAGATGTGAGGTTCCTGCTGTAATTTGGTCAGGTCCTGCTTTTAGTTTCCCTTTCAGATCTTCTTACTCAACTTCTGTTGATGAGTGGGATCATCCCATACTCATCTTTATCTTTCTGACTTAGTTCACTTAACATAATTCCTTCTAGGTCTGTCCAAGATGGGTCAGAAAAGGTGGGTTCATTGTTCTTGATAGCTGCATAGTATTCCATTGTGTATATATACCACAGCTTTCTCAGCCACTCATCTGTTGTTGGGCACCTGGGTTGCTTCCAGGTTTTAGCTATTATGAGTTGTGCTGCTATGAACATAGGAGTACACACCTCTTTTTGGTTGGGTGTTATGGAGTCCTTGGGGTATAACCCCAGGAGAGGAATTACTGGATCATATGGAAGGTCCATGTCTAGCCTTCTGAGAGTTTTCCAGACTGCTCTCCACAGAGGCTGTACCAATTTACATTCCCACCAGCAATGTAAAAGGGTTCCTCTGTCCCCACAACCTCTACAGCATTTGTTGCTGTTGTCCTTTTTGATGTATGCCATTCTTACAGGAGTGAGGTGGTATCTTATTGTTGTCTTAATTTGCATTTCTCTGACAATCAGTGACCTAGAACAGTTTTTCATGTGTTTGTTAGCCTTTTGGATCTCCTCTGTAGTGAATGTTCTGTTCATATCCTCTGCCCATTTTTGGATGGGATCATTTGCTTTTTTGGTGTTAAGTTTGCTGAGCTCTTTATATATTTTGGTGATTAGTTTCTTGTCTGATGTATGGCATGTGAAGATCTTCTCCCATTCTGTGAGGGGTCTCTTTGTTTAATAGTTTCTTTGGATGTGCAGAAGCTTTTCAATTTGATGTAGTCCCATTGGTTTGTTTCTGCTTTAGTCTTCCTTGCAATTGGGTTTGATTCATCAAAGATGTCCTTGAGGTATAGGTGGGAAAGTGTTTTACCAATGTTTTCCTCTAAGTATTTGATTGTTTCTGGTCTGACATCCAGGTCTTTGATCCATTTGGAGTTGATTTTTGTTTCTAGTGAGACAAAGTGGTTCAATTTCATTCTTCTGCATGTGACAACCCAGTTTTCCCAGCATCATTTATTGAAGAGAGCCTCCTTCTTCCATTTAATAATTTGGGCCCCCTTATCAAAGATTAGATGTCCATAGGTGTGGGGATTTATTTCTGGGCTTTCAATTCTGTTCCACTGGTCTGTGTGCCTATTTTTGTTCCAGTACCATGCTGTTTTGATGATGATGGCTTTATAATATAGTTTAAGGTCTGTTTCTTTTCCTCAAGATGTTTTTGGAAATTCTAGGTGTTTCCATGTTCCAGATAAATGATTGTAGTGTTTTTTCTATTCTCTTAAAGAAGCTTGGTGGAACTTTGATGGGTATTGCATTAAATTTGTATATGGCTCTGGGGAGAATATTCATTTTGATGATATTTATTCTTCTAATCCATGAGCATGGGATATCTTTCCATTTCTTGGTATCAGTTTCTATTTCCTTGAGTAGCGACTCATAGTTTTCAGTATACAAGTCTTTCACTTCTTTGGTCAACTTTATTCCTAGGTATTTTATTGATTTTGCTGAAACAGTAAATGGGAGTGACTTCTGGATGTCTTCTTCTTCAGATTTAGTATTTGCATAAAGAAATGCCACTGATTTCTGTACATTGATTTTGTAGCCTGACACCTTGCTATATTGCCTAATAACTTCCAGTAGTTTTCTGCTGGATTCTTTAGGTTTTTCTATGTATACTATCATATCATCTGCAAATAGTGAGAGCTTGACTTCTTCCCTTCCACTCTGTATTCCTTTGATTTCTTTCTCTTGCCTGATTGCTATGGCAAGAACTTCCAATACTATGTTGAAGAGTAACGGTGATAGTGGACAGCCCTGTCTAGTCCCCGATCTGAGGGGGAATGCTTTCAGCTTCTGTCTATTGAGTATGATGTTGGCTGTAGATTTGCTATATATAGACTCCACTATCTTGAGGAATTTCCCATCTATTCCCATTTTTTGTAGAGTTTTGAGCATGAATGGGTGTTGGATTTTGTCAAAGGCTTTCTCTGCATCTATTGAGATAATCATGTGGTTTTTGGCTTTGCTTTTACTGATGTGGTGAATGACATTGATTGACTTATGGATGTTGAACCAGCCTTGCATTCCTGGGATGAATCCCACTTGGTCGTGATGAACAATCTTTTTGATATGTTGCTGTATCCAGTTGGCCAAGATCTTGTTTAATATTTTGGCATCTATGTTCATCAGAGATATTGGTCTGTAGTTTTCCTTTTTTGTTCTGTCCCTATCAGCTTTTGGTATCAGGGTGATGTTGGCTTCATAGAAGCTGGAAGGGAGTATTTCTGTTTCTTCAATCTTATGGAAAAGCTTAAGAACTATGGGTACTAACTGTTTCCTGAAAGTTTTGTAGAATTCGTTTGTGAAGCCATCTGGTCCAGGACTTTTGTTGTTTGGGAGATTCTTAATAACGGTTTCAATTTCTTTGTCTGTTATTGGTGCATTTAGATTTTGTAGTTCTTCTTGGTCAGGATCGTTTCTTTATCCTTATTCCTTTTCATTCTAAATACGATGTGTCTTGGTGTCTTTAAATCTGGGTTAATTCTGTTTGGGACCCTCCGGGCTTCTTGAACCTTTATGTCTTTTACATGGTCTAAAGTAGAGAAGTTTTCAGGTATCATGTTCTATATAATGCTTTCTTCCTCTTCCTCTTTCTTCCTCTGGTAAGCCAATAATGTATACATTAATTCTTTTGAATTCATATCATATGTCTCTATTGTTCTTAATATCTCTTTTTGAGATCTCTTACTTCTTTCTTAGTTTTCTCTAATTCATCCTTGATCTTACTAATTCTGTTTTCTGCCTCACTTATTCTGTTCTCTCTCCCCTCTGTTGTTTTCTGTAGCTCAACTATTTTGTTAACCTGTTCTGATACTGTATTAACTTGATCAGCTAGTTGTACTCTTAGATCAGCTACTTCAGCTTTCAGTTCTCTAATTGCCTCAAGATAATTAATATTTTCTTTCAGAGTCTCATTTGTTGTTTCCCTATTTCTGATGACATTACTTTCAATAGCTTTCCTCACTCCTGTAACTATTGCCTCAATTAGTGTTTGGATGTTGTCTTCATTCTTATGTGCTTCAATATTTTTGGATCTTTTATCTGGACTTTTGTCCTGGTTTATTTCTTAAATGTTTCTTTTTGGTTTAAGCATTGTATTTGGTATGATATGAGGTCCCTCTCTCAGTACTTTTCAGTCAACACTAATCTCCCTTGCCTGGATCGACTTGTATCTAAGTAAGATTTCACAGTTTTGGAAATTAACAATTATTTTAATGTTATCTCAGTGCCTTAGGTGAAGCACAATGGTTGTTAAGCCCTCTGTTAAACCTTCCAATCTTCTTTATTTTCTCTGCAGGCTATAGGAGCCTGAGGCCTTTTTAACTATTAGTGGATTGTTTATCTTAATCACTTTTGAACAAGAGATAAAACATAGTGGGGGATAGATAACACAGTGGTTATGCAAAGTGACTCCTATGCCCCAGGGGCCCAAAGTCATGGGCATAATCCTAGCCTCACCCCCAGCTGGAGCTGAGTCAAACTGTGCTCTGTGGCCCTGTGTTTCTGAATAAATCCTGATTTCTTAGGGTATTATTCACCCTCTTCCCTAATTTATCATGAGAACAATGTGAAAAGGCTCCTACTATATAGCCACACCTCCTGACCACTGGGTGTGTAGATTGTCTCCTGAGTCATCCAGCCAGCTCTCTGTGCCCGCCCCTATGTCAGTATAGGGCTTCCTTGCTCCTGTTCCAGCCCCTGAAGGGCAGCAGCAGTGGAGAGCCACAGCTGGAAATTGTTGGGTTTTTAGTTCTCCTCCCTTCAGCAGTCTTTATTGATAAAACTCAGACCAGAGGTGGTGTTTCTACTGGTTGACTGTTGGACTGGTACCAGCCACTCCTGAGTAGGTAAGGACTTTTAGCCCTAGGAATCAATCCTTAAGTCCTCTGTCCATGAGCCACATGTGTTGGCACTCATCTGTGGCTTGGTGTGTTCCTGGAGTGATCCTAATCTTATCTTGTTGCATTCTCAGGTTATCCTCCTTACTATTCCTAGTTGAGTCAGGAGAGCAAAATGCAGTTGCTGCCACTCTTTAGCCACACCTCTGGAAGTCTCTCTCATTTGTTTTTCTAAGAAATGTCCCAAAGAGATCCTTTTATGAATTTTTTTTTTTGCCTCCAGGGTTATCGTTGGAGCTCAGTGTCTGCACTACAAATCCACTGTTCCTGGAGGCCATCTTTTCCCCATTGTTGTTGTTGTTGCTGCTGTTGTTGGATAGGACAGAGAGAAATTGAGAGAGTGGGGGAAGACAGAAAGGGGAAGAGAAAGATAAATACCTGCAGACCTGTTTTACTACTTGTGAAGTGAGCCCCCTGCAGGTGGGGAACTGGGGGCTCAAATTTGGATCCCTCAACTTCACACTATGTGCACTTAACCTGGTGTGCCCCCCCCCCCACAAATCTTTCTCTCTTCCTTTCTTTATTACCTCTGATAACCACCACAGAGTCGAAGAGTTAGTTTGGTTATTACTAATTTTTTTTCAAATTCAATTTTTTTATTTATATAGAATTGCTTTAAATGAGCTCCCAGTTGACTGTAATGCATGCTAAAGTTGAGAAATACAGATAAAGTCCCCTAGAACCTGGCTTTTTCCCAGAGCACTGTAAAGATCAAGAGGTAAACATGACCAAAAGATTAACAAGAACAAAAAAAAAACTAGAAAGACATATTCATATTATTATATCACTATTACCCTGATAACAAAACCAGGCAAAGATCACACAAGAAGAGAAAACTGCAGATCAATAGATATAATGAATGTAGAAAACAAAATCAGGAGCATATCAAGAGGATTATATACTATAATTATGTGGGATTTAGCCCAGAAACACAAGGTTGGCTTAATATTACAAAGTCAATTAATATTATAGACTATATCAACAAAAGGCAAAAAAAGCCCATGATAATCTCAATACATATAGGGAAAGCCTTTGACAAAATGCAGCAACTTTTATGAGAGACAGAGAGAGAGAAAAAAGAAGAATAACAAATAACTCCTAGCTTAATAAAGGGCACCTGCAAAAATCCTCAAAGTTTAATTATAGTTACTGGTGTAAGACTGAGTGGGTTCCCTCTAAAATCAGGATCAAAACAAAGATGTCCATACCTGCCACTTCTCTTTAACATTGTGCTTTAGCTAAGCGAAGAGTAGAATGATTGACAGGCAAGAGGAGGGGAAAATAGGTTTATGTTGTTCAGTGGACATAACGTTTTAGTTATGCAGATTGGGGGGTACCAATGCCCAAGTCTAGCAGAAAAGCGATTACAGAAGCCAGAACTCCTAAAACAACTTTGATCTATACTCCCAGTGGGGGAGAAGTGATAGGAAGCAGAGGATAAGAGGACTCTGAACTCCAGCTCCATCAGGTCCCAGAAGAAGAGGGCAACAAAAGGAGAGATATTTGGATGTAGTAATAGGGTTATGTGTGGCTTGAAAGGAAGAGAGGATTGGACCTGGAAGAAAAAAGAAAGGAGGAAATTATGTACAAATGTAGAAAGATAGTTGTAGGGATGACAGTTAACCCATGTCTGCAGCCTTGGTGGTTTGTAATGGAGGGACTTGGGATTCAGAACTCTGGTGGTGGCAACAGTGTGGAATTATAACCCTGTTGATTGTAACCAATATAAAGATATTAGAGAGAGAGAGAGAGAGAGAGAGAGAAATCCAAACCATATAATTGAAGTTTCTAACTAGTGCAAGTGGGGAAACTAGGAGATAAAACTCATCCAGGTTGGAAGAGAAGGCATGAAACTGTAATTTCAGATAATATGAACATTTGTATGGAAAAATCTTATAGAATCCATTTATAAGTTATTAAAACTGATAAGTAAGTACAGAATGGTTATGACATACAAAACTTAGTTGTACTTCTATATATTTGCAATGAACAATCTGAAAATTAATATTTCTACTTATAATAGTACCAAGAAAACAAAACACTGAGGAGTAAATTTAACAATAGAAACTTTTCACATTATTAGAAAGTGTAAAACATTGCTCAGATGTGTTAAAGATCTATAGATTCAGCACAATTCCCTGTGGAGTTTTAGCTGACATATTTTCAGAAATTAGCAAGATGATTCATATGAAAATTCAAAGGATTCAGAAGAGCCAAAACTATTTTTTTTAAAAAGGACAAAATTGGTAGACTTGTGCTTCCTACTTTCAAAACTTATCACTGCAATGCTACAGCCATCAAGACAATGTAGTACTGATATAGGATAGATACCTAGAAAAGTGGGATAGAATCAATAATTTCAGAAATAAGACGTCACAATATTACAGATGCCCAAATAATTTACTGTGGAAAGAATTTCAACAAAGGATGCTGGGACAGCTGAATAACCAACTGCACACAGAAGAATACAGTTGGATCCCTTCTTCAAACTGTATCTGCAAATCCATTCAAAATGGAGCAAACTTAAATATAAGTGCTAAAACTGGCAGCCAGGGAGTTAGATCAGCTGGGTAGAGCACAAGAATCGCATGTCTGAGGTTCCTGGTTTGATTCCTAATGTATAAGAAAGATACTCTGACCTCTCTCTGTTCCTCTTTCATATGAAACATTCTCAATCTCATATGAGATAAGTGAAATAATAATTTTTTTAAGAGCTAAAACTCTGGTATGACGGTGGCTTTCTTTTTTCTGTGTCTAGGTTAACTATAATAATAATAATAACAGCAATAATAGACAATAGCAACTGTTGGTAAAGATATAGAGAAATACACTGGATAGTCTGGGGCTACTTGTCCTGCTTCTTGCTCTGGGGGTGGGGTCCAGCCTGACTCTGGGAAAAAGGGCCCTGCCTTCCTTTCCCCCTGGAAGGGGTACACCTGTCAGAACACCCCAAGACCAGCAGGGCCCAAGCTGTGGTCCCTCCCCACAGAGGGTACCTTGGTGCTTCACTGTGCTGATGCCCGGGAGGTGAGGCTGGATGTGTGTGCTGGGCCAGTGAAACAGGTCACTTGGGTAGTGTGCTGCTTTGCCATGTATACAACTTGGGTTCGAACCCAGCCACCACCACATGGAAAGAAGCTCTTTGCCTCTTTTTTTAATTGATTTTTTTTATTGAATAGAGACAGCCAGAATTAGAGAGGGAAAGGAGTGGTAGAGAGGGAGAGAGACACCTGCAGTCCTGCTCCACCATTCACAAAGATTTCCCCTTGCAGGTAGGGGCCAGGGGCTTGAACCCAGGGCCTTTCACAGTGTAACATGTGCGCTCAACCAGATGCACCACCACATGGCCCTGCCTTTTCTACTTTATTTACTTTTTGAAGATTTTATTTATTCATGAAGAAGATAAATGAAGAGAGAGAAAGAACTAGTGGGCATAGGAGACAGCATAATGATTCTGCAAACAGACTCTCATCTCAGAGGCTCCAAGGTTTGGGTTCCATCCCTTGTACCACCATAAACCAGAGCGGAGTAGGGCTCTGGAAAAAAAAACTACAAAAAGGAAAAAAGAAAAAAGAAGCAGATTTCACTCTGGTACATGTGCTGCTGGGGATTGAACTCATGCTTGAGAGTCCAGTGCTTTACCCACTGTGCCACCTACTAGACCACACTCCTTCTCTAAGTAAAAAAAAAAAAATGAATAAATGAAAGTGAATCAGAGAAAAAAGTGGGAGGGAATACACTGCTAGTGGCAATATAAACAATGAAGCTGCTCTTGAAAACAACTACAAATTCATCTAACTGAGATGCACATCCTCTGAGTGATGAGGCAACAACACACAGAGACTCAGCAGCAGGCCAGTGAGATGAGTCCCCAAAAGGTAAAGCACAGTTAGCAGATAATCCAGTAATTCCCCTCCTAGGTATATACTCAAGAGAGTCAAACCCATACAGATGACAAAATCTTGTACATGAATGTTTATGGCAATATTATTCATAATGTCCCCCACATTTTTGGGAAAAACGCAAAGATCTATCACTTGATGAAAGCATAAATCAAATGTGGAATATCCATGCAATGAAAAATTATTATTCAAAAATAAAAAGGAATAAAGTACTGCTAAACACTACAATATGAATGAATCTTGAAAGCTTGTACTAAATGGAAAGAGTTAGACACCCCCCACCACCTTTTATTGCCACTAGAATTATCAGTGGGGCTCACTGCCAGCACTACAAACCTACTGCTCCTGGCAGTCATTCCCCCCCTCCCTGTCTTTCTATTTTATTTGATAAGACAGAGAAAAACTGAAAGGGGAGGAGGAGATGAGGAGAGAGAAAGATAGACACTTGCAGATAGACCTACTTTACACTTATGAAGCCTCTTTCTTGCCTTTAGGTGGGGAGTGGGAGCTTGAACCTGAGTCCTTACACATGGTAATGGGTATGCTCAACCAGGTGCACCACCACCTGGCCCCAGACATTCCTACTGATGACACCGTTTAAATAAATCTATAGAGACAGAAATAGATGAGAAATCACTTAGGCTGAGGTGAGTGTGGAGGAACAGAGAACAATTGCTAAAGGGTATGGGGTTTCTCTTGAGGTGATAAAAATATTCTAAAATTGATTGTGGTGCTGATTGCACAACTGTGAATATATTGAAAACCACTGAATAGTACATTTTTAAATGGGTGAATTGTATGGTATGCAAATTATATCTCAATGGAGCTGTTTGAAAAAGAAAAGAAACTGCTAGAGGTGGAACTCCAGCTGCACCCTCCGATGAATAAAGTTCACCAGCCAAGACACAAGCAGAATGAAACCCAACATGAATCATCATTACCTACAGCCTCTCACTTCCTCTTATTTCCTCAGTTTGTTTTCCCTTGCCTTGCCCATCCCACACATGACCCCACTTGCTGGAGCAGCAGTGGAACCCTGGCTACAAACCCAAATTTGCTGTTCACAGTTGTCCTCTGTTTTATATATTGGTGCCTCTGGTTAATTTTCAAGACTGTGTGCACCCTAAGAAGCGTTATTTAGAGACTCTCTTGCAAAGCAAGAGAACAAGAGAACTAAGAGAAAAGAACTATTGCTCTCAAGTTGCTTGCAATCTGGAAGGAGAGATAAGATCAATTATTCAGAAATCATTCTGTCAATATAAATCAGAGAAAAAAATCCCAAATACCAATGACTTAAACAACTTAGAATTTATTTCTCTCATACCAAGTATAAACCTGGAGGCAGGCAATTCAGGACTGGTGCTGCCCTTCCTTAGGGCCACTGGGGACCCAGGAACTTGATGTCTTTCTGATTTGTTCCAGCACATGAGTTCTCATTCTAAGAGTTACTTCTTGGACCAAGTGGTGGCTGGTGTGGATTGAAGAATGAAGAGGAACTGAGGCAGAGGGAGTAAAGAAATATGTAGTAGTTGAATGTGCATATGGGGTAATGAGAATAGCTTGGAGAAATCATAGGTAGTAGAGGAAAATGACATGATCTGAGTCAGAAAGAGAAATTGTTGATGGCAGAGAGAGCAGAACATCACAAGAGTTCAGTTGTTGAGGAGAGAGGGGAAGTGATATCCATAGTCTGCAAGGTTTTAGAGAGGAGTTTGGACACTCTTCCAATTGTTACAGGAAAAGAACATGGTATGTATGGGGCAGGAAGGTGGGTATTCCTGAAAGATTGCTTGTGCTTTCTCTAAGCCATTGTCTCTCTTTTTTCTTCTTGCAAGTGATAATGTTCTAGGTGCTGAGTTCACAGCAGTGAATAAAACAGACAAAACCACCTCTCCTCACAGAGTATATATTCTCCTAGGTGGACAGAGACAGCTAATACAATAGCTTTGTAAATTTAATTGATGTTAGAAGGTGCAAGTGATAAAAAGAAAACTAAAGCAGGAAAGGAGGCAGGGTATTTTGGTAGGAATGAAGGGAATATGAGGGGCTGAGGAGGAAGGGGCTGAATGAATTGAATTGGCCCAACAGGAGAAGGTGAGTCAGAGCTCCAGGGAAGGGTGACCATATCTGAATGGGATGCTTGATATCACAATGTCAAAGAGGAGAGACAAGGTGTAGAATGTAGGTGGGAAATGACCCTGGGTCTCTACACACACATGGTTAAAGAATAGAAAAGCTATCACGGGAGGGGATGGTATACAGAGCTCTGGTGGTGGGAACTGTACCCCTCTTATCCTATGGTCTTGTCAGTGTTTCCATTTTATAAATAAATAAATTAAAAAAAAAGAATGTGGTGAGTCGGGTGGTAGCGAAGTGGATTAAAGTTTACTCAAGTGGTGCAAAGCACAAGGACCAGCCTAAAGATCCCAGTTTGAGCCCCTGGCTCCCCACCTGCAGGGGAGTCGCTTCACAGGCGGTGAAGCAGGTCTGCAGGTGTCTATCTTTCTCTCCCCTTCTGTCTTCCCCTCCTCTCTCCATTTCTCTCTGTCCTATCCAACAACAATAATAACTACAACAATAAAAAACAAGGGCAACAAAAGGGAATAAATAAATAAATATTAAGAAAAAAAGAATGTGGGTGGGAAAGGGGGATTGAGTTGACATGGAGGAAAAGATCTTTGGAGGTAAGGTCAAAGTACTGAGGGGTCATCCATGGTAGACCATAAAGTCACAAGAATACTGACAGCAGTTGGGGCTACAGTGCAGATGTTGGTGATGAACTAGGTTAAAGGTTGGTTGCAGGTTGGATGTTGGTTGCAGATGTAGTGCAGATATAGTTTGGAGGTTGGTTTCAAGGCATACAGATGCACTGGGGAGGGTACTACATCTGGTTTAGCAAATTGGTGTGAACTACACACACACACACACACACACACACACACACACACACACACACACACACTAGAATTTTTGAGGAAAGAAGAGAAATAATTTGGAGAGCAAGGAAAACACCTCCCCACACCATTCACATGAAGGTTACTGAGTTACCTGGAATATGATAGGGGAAAAGTACTTCCTCTTGAACAGGGAATCTAGCCTCAGAAGCTAGTTTGATTTTTAATAGACTACAGAGGTCAAGGGAAGTTTCTAGAAGAGGTTGAGGGGGTGGTAGAATGGGTGCTTCACAGAAGTTTGGGATATTGAGGAGAGGAGTTGGGCAGCTTTGGGTGATGATGATGTTCAACAGTGACTTCTTTTAGTGACCAAGTGAGTAAGGATGCAGACTCAATGGCCTAGTCACAGTGGTTTCTTGGAAGGTATGTGTGTGTGTTGGCGGGTGGGGGGGTGGTCCAGACTGTATCAATGAAGATAGATTTGTTTTGCCTCCCCAGCTTTTTATTGTTAAAAATTTGAAAGAACTGTACTCGAGCACTCATACACCTACCACCTCGACGCTATAGTTGATATTTTGTTCTGTCTGCTTAACTGCCTAGCGATACACCTCTCTTTCTCTCTCCATCTTTTATACTTTCTTTGGGGTGTCATTTCATACTGTGTGCACTTAACCTGGTACGCTACCACCCGGCTCCCTCCATGGGGTGTCATTTCAAAGAAAGTTGCTGACACCAGTGTATTTTACCCCCTGATACTTTAGGATGTTTGAAATAATACACTAGAGTTCAGTTTTCAAAAATATTTTTCTAAATATCTTATCTTATTTTATTTTATTTTATTTTATTTAATGAATGAGAGATACAGAGAGAAAGAGAGGTAGAAAGACTAGAGCACTGCTCAGCTCTGGCTTATGGTGGTGCTGGGGAATTGAACCTGGGACCTCAGAGCCTTGGGCATGAAAGTCTTTTTGCTCAACCACTATGCTTTCTCCCCAGCCCTACAATGATAAATTCTTGAGGAGAATTTATATGCATGAAGTATACAGATCTTGATAAAACATGAGGCATTTTGTCAAATACCTATACTTTTATAACTCAACCCCCTATCAAGATATAGTATACTACCATCATTCTAGAAAGTCCCCCTGACTTCTTCCTGTCAATTCATTCCTCCCCTCTTCACCCAGTTAACCACTATACTAATTTTTTATCACTCTAGACTAGTTATACCTGTCCTTGGACTTCATATAAATCGAATCATATTATACAGACTCTTTTATGTCTACTTTGTTTCTCTCAGCATAATGGGATATTCATTTGTAATGTTGTGTGAATTTGTAGTTAATTCCTTTTAATTAATTAGCTTATAAATATCCCATTATATGATTTGAACAGAAGAATCATTACTTTTTGGTAGCCATGGGAACTATTTCTAATTTTTAGTGACTGAATAATGCAGTTATGTGCATTCTTTTGTTCTTTTTCTTCCCTGTAGTCTGTGGGAGCCTTTTAACTATAAGTAGGTTTTTTTTTTTTTTTTTTTTAGCTTAATCACTCACTTCTGAGCAAGAGATAAATCAGGGTCAGGGAGATAGCACAGTGGTTATGCAAAGACACTTCCATGTCTTGAATATCCAAATTCAGCTCTTCTGCTAGCAGCCAGAACCAAGCTGGCAGTACTATTTGGCCCTGTGAGTTTCCAAACAAATCCCGTTTATACTCTGTGGGTTCTGCGGCAATTATTCACCGTATCTCCCAATTCATCAGGAGAACAGTGTGGAAAGGCTCCCACTATACAGCCTCACCTCTAGTCCAGCGGGGTGTAGATCTTCTCCTGAGTTTCCTGGCCACTTCTCTGCCCCCACCCCCCAATCCCCCATGTCAACACTGGGCCTCTCTGCTGCTCCAGCCTCTGAGAGCAGTAGCAATGGAGACTCACAGTTGCATTTGGTGAACCTTAAGGGAGTCCTTTCCTCCCCTCAGAAATTTTTTTTTTTTTTTTTTTTTTTAAGTAAAGCAGGCTGGAGGTGGTGCCACAACCGGCAAACTGCTGGACTGTTACCAGGTATTAGCTGTATTTCTCCTTAGGGCTTCCTCTCTGTCCATGAACCATATGTGTTTGCACTCACCAGTGATTTGGTGGGTTCCCAAAGTAGTTCTAGTCCTACCTTGTTGCAGTCCAAGGTGATCTCCTTTGATAGTCCTAGTTGACTGGGGAGAGGAGGAGAAAGAAGGGGAGGGGAGGGGAGAGGGGAGAAGAGAGGAGAGGAGGGGAAGAAAGGGGAGAAGAGAGGAAAGGAGGGGAAGAAAGGGGAGAAGAGAGGAAAGGAGGGGAAGAAAGGGGAGAAGAGAGGAGAGGAGGGGAGGGGAGGGGAGAGGAACACAGCTGCTGCTACTCTGTCAGTTATGTACATTCTTGTGTGAACATTTTTGTTGTCATGTGCTTTCATTTATTTCATGTAAATACCTAGAAGTGGTAGCCAGGAGGGTAGAACACAGGGTTTGCATGAGTAATGTCCCAAGTTTTATCCCTGACATGACATATGTCAGAGTGATAGTCTCATTCTCTCTCATAGATAAATAAATGTAAGGTATATTTTTAAAAAATATCTAGATGTGGAATTGATGATCACAGATAGACTTTGTTTTAAGAAACACAGATCTTTATCTAAAGTGGTTGTACTGTTTTACATTTTTACCAACAATATGTGAGAGTTCTGATTGCTCCATCTCCTTGCCAACATTTCATGCTATCAGTCTGTAATTTTAGTTTTGCTGGTAGGCACATGTTGGTGTCCCATTGTTTTTTTTTTTAATTCTTCTTCTTTTTTAAATTTATTGATGATAAAGATAGGAGGAAAGAGAGAGAGAGAAAGAACCAGACATCACTCTGGCACATGTATTGCTGGAGATGCAACTCAGGGCCTCATACTTGAGAGTCCAATGCTTTATCCATTGCGCCACCTCCCAGACCACTCATTGTGGTTTAATTTAGCCTTTTTCTAATAACTAACTATGGTGGGCACCTTTTCATGTTCTTCTTTCCCATCTATATATTTTCCTTTGAATTTTTTGTTCAGATCTTTTCTTTGTTACAAAAATTGGGTTCTTCATTGTTTCATCTTTAAGCTACAGGGACTCCATAGCCCATTGTCAGGATATTTTGCAAATATTTTTTCCCAGTATGAGGTCATCCATTTCTTAATGGTATATTTTGATAAGCAGAAGTTTTACATTTTGATGATGCCTCGATTTATTACTCTTTTTTTAAAAATAATTTTTGTCTTTCATGATATATTATAAAATACCTTTGCCTATGGTTACACCTCAGAGATATTATCCTATGTTTTATTCTAGAAAGTATGTGATTTTAGCTTATGCTTAAGGCCTATGATCCATTTCAAATTGTTTGGTTTTATAAAGTTTTTTAATAGAAACTTTAAAAAATATTTTTATTTATTAGATAGAGATAGAAATTGAGAGGGAAGGGGGTGATAGGGAGAGAGACAGAGAGACACCTGCAACACTACTTCCCCATTCGCAAAGCTTTCCCCCTGCAGGTGGGGACCAGGGGCTTGAACTGGGCCTTGTGCATAGTAACATGCGCTTGACCAGATGCACCACCACCCTGCTCCTTTTTTGTTTGTTTTTAGATAGAGACAGAAAGAGCAGAAGAAACTATAGCAGCAAAGCTTCCTTCACTACAGGGGATCCGGCTTGAATCTGGGTCACATACATGACAAAACAGCACACTATCCAAGCGAGCTATTTTTCTGGCTCTCAAATCAGTTTTTATGAATGGTGCTAGGGAGGGGTTTACTTATTTATTTTTTTCTATGCAGCTATTTAGTTGTTCTGGCTCCATTCATTGAACAGACATTCCTTTTCCCATTGCATTGCCATAATGATGGCATAAAAATTAAATTATTGCTTAATTAAGAATCTACTTCTGGGTACTCTTCCATTCCGTTGAACTATTTCTTTATGCTTCAATGTCTTGATTCCTTTTTTTTTTTTTTTTTAAACCAGAGCACTGCTCAGCTCTGGCTTATGGCAGTGTAAGGGATTGAACCTGGGACTTGAGAGCCTCAGGCATGAAAGTCTCTGCATAACCATTATGCTATACCCCCACCCAATGTCTTGATTCCTAAAGTCTTATAGTAAATTGGTAAAGTTAGAGAGAAATTGGTCTATAGCTGGCGGCCAGTGTTGGGTCTTTCTTTGGTTTCAAAACCGCTATTATCTTCGCACGACGCCAAACTTTGGGCATAGACTCAGATTCCAAGATGTGGGACAGGAATGAAGCGAGCCACTTCTTTGCTGTGGGACCCAGGTTAAGAATGAATTCTGGGGTGATGTTATAGACCAATTTCTCTCCTTTCCGTGTGTTACAAACTCCTTGAGAGGCTGCTTCTGTCACGTATTTCTCATCTTACAGAGAAATTCCTATCACCCGCCCAAGCTGGTTTCTGCCCAGGAAGATCTACCTGCGAACAAGCCCTGACCCTCTCAACTTACACTGAAAATGGATTCCAGAAGAATTTAAAGACGGGTGCTGTCTTTGTTGATCTCACAGCAGCCTATGACACGGTCTGGCACCGTGGTCTCCTAGTCAAGATCTCAAGATGCCTGCCTCCATGGGTGGCCAACACTATATCGTTTCTTCTCCAAAACAGAAGATTCCGGGTGCATCTGGGTGACAAGTCTAGCAGATGGAGACTTGTCTCAAGTGGCCTCCCTCAGGGCTCTGTTCTGGCTCCTACGCTATTTAATATTTACATCAATGACCTCCCAGAAACTTCTTCAAGGAAGTTCATCTACGCCGATGACATCTGCTGTGCAACTCAGGCATCCAAGTTCGACATCCTCTAGGAAACACTCACGAAAGACATGTCTCTGATATCTGATTACTGTAAAAAATGGCGACTAATCCCTAGCACTGCAAAAACGGTATCATCTGTTTTCCATCTACACCATGCCTCGGCCTCGAGTGAGCTTAATGTGCAGCTTGGCGATACGAGAATCCGGCATGAAGCCCAGCCAGTCTATCTTGGTGTTACTCTCGATCACACTCTGTCATTTCACAAACATCTCATAAAAACTGCAGCAAAGGTGGGTGCGAGGAATAACATCATTGCAAGACTGGCCAGCTCCTCATGGGGCGCGAGTGCTTCCACACTACGATCATCATCTCTGGCATTATGCTATTCCACTGCAGAATACTGTGCCCCAGTATGGTTCTGTAGCCCCTATGTCCACTTGGTCGATTCCAAATTATATTCCTCCATGAGGATAATTTCTGGAACCATCCGTTCCACCCCGGTTCCATGGCTGCCAGTTCTTAGCAACATCGCCCCGCCAGATATTCGTCGGGATGCGGCATCATCTAAGTTCATTTCCCACATCTACGCTCGACCGGACCTGCCAATATACGCGGATATCTTCGCCCACCCTGTCCAACGCTTGACATCTAGTCACCCAATCTGGTCCCCTACGCCTACACTGAACTTCTCTGTTCCAGACTCTTGGAAACAGAGTTGGCAGTCAGCTGAGGTAAAGAACAAACACCTCGTCACAGACCCCTGCAAGCGTCAACCCGGCTTTGACCTAGCACGTCATGATTGGGCCCTCCTCAATCGCTATCGAACAGGCCATGGCCGGTGCGCTGCTATGTTCCATCGCTGGGGAGCCAGAGATGACCCGAACTGCCCCTGCGGCTACAGACAGACTATGACCCACATAGTCAATGACTGCCACCTCTCCAGATTCAAAGGAGGTCTCGAAACTTTACATCAGGCTCAACCTGATGCTGTTGACTGGCTACGGAAGAAGGGCAAACGCTAGAAGAAGAAGGTAAAGTTAGATGCTTTGACCACTACATATCCTCTACATTTCCATAAAATTTTAGAGTCGGAGGGTTCAGGTCCTGGAACATGATGGCAGAGGACCTAGTGGGGGATGTATATTTATGTGGAAAACTGAAAAATGTTATGCATGTACAAACTATTGTATTTACTTTCGACTGTAAAACATTAATTCCCCAATGAAGAAACTAAAAAAAAAAAAATTAGAGTCAACACATCATTTCCAAAATATTTAGATTTGGTGGGGCTAGGCGGTGTCTGAACAGCTTAAGTACCCATGGTACAGAGCATAAGGACCCATGCAAGGATCCTTGTTTGAGCCCCTGCTCCCCACCTGCAGGTGGGTACTTCACAGGTGGTGAAGCAGGTCTGTAATTGCCTATATTTCTCTCCTTCTTTGTATTTCTTGACTCAATTTCTCTCTGTCTTAGCCAATTAAAATGGCTGCCAGGAGCAGTGGATTCATAGTGCTGGTACTGAGCCCCAGTGATAACCCTGGAGGCAAAAAAAAAAAAAAAAGATTTGTTTATTTGTTTATATGAAAGAGTGGGGAGGGCACTGCTCAGCTCTGACATAGGGTAGTGCTGGAGATTGAACCTGGGATTTCTGGGGCCTCAGGCATGCAAATCCTATGCTGAAATGCTAAGCTATCTTCATCTCAGCATGTCAGTTTCTCAAGTACATCTATAGTGATTAAGACTGAAATTGAGGACTGGGGAGACAGCATAATGGTTATTCAAATGACCTTCATGCATGAGGTTCCTAGGTTCAATCCCCAGCACCACCATATGCCAGAGCTGAGAAGTGCTCTGGTCTTTCTCTCTGTATCATTCTCTCTGTATTTCTTTCTTATTAAAATAAAATATATTTAAAAAACTGAAATTGAGTCATATCTAGATATTGCTTTGGAGATAACTGACATCTTGAAAATATGGAGTCTCCCACTCGATGAATGTATCAATCCCATTTCTTTAGGGATTGATATTCTCAGTAGTATTTTGTAGTCTTCAGTGAAGAGATCTTTTGTGTTTGTTGTGACATTTATTCCTGAGTGTTTCATGAGGCTGGGGAGGTGGGGGTGGGTGGGAGATACTATTTATTGTAAATGGACATTTTTCAAATTTCCTTTTCTGTTACTGGTAGCGGAACAAAACATTAGAAAAGACAATCTATAAGGTGACCCTGGGTGTGGGGAAGTGGTTCCATTTATTTGCTGACAATCCTAGAAGGTTCAGGGAGTGGGAAATAACATGGCCTTGTTGTTATGGGAGGGGAGCTGCATGTACAACACACTGCCTCTCTCTCTCTCTCTCTCTCTCTCTTTCTCTTTAGTGCCTCCAGGGTTATCACTGGGGCTGGGTGGCCATTTGTTTTCCCATTTTATTTGATAGGACAGAGAGAAATTGAAAGAGAAGGGGAAGGGAGAGAGAAAAACAGATACCTGCAGACCTACTTCACTGCTTGTAAGGCTTACCCCTTGAAGGTGGGAAGCAGTGGCTCGAAGAACCAGAGTGGTTCTTGCACTTAGTACTATGTACATTTAACCACCACCCAGCCTCCACAGCTGGGTGTGCTTTCTTTCTCTGTCCTGTTCCTGAAAGGGATGTCCTTCATTTGAGATGCATTTTGGGAAGGGCTCTTGAGCCCCTCCTCCATGCAGCTTTGCTACATCTTGCAACCAGTACAGGGCTGCCATTATGGCCTGTGACAAGCATGGCCCTCTGTGAGCCAGTGAGTTGGCCTTAGTGGCACAGGTGACCTATTCAGTAACAGCCACAGCCTCTGATTTTTTTCCCCCAGGATTATTGCCACAGCCTCTGATCTTTAACCATCCCAACCTACAGGGAAGAGATAGAGGCACAAACAAATTTACTCTGCTCCAAACATCACAGCCAGACTCCTGGGCTGCCTTACCACTTCCAAGGAGAGTCCTCAATGCTTTCTCCAGGCCAGTTTCTTCCTGCTGCCCCACCCAGTGAGAATCAGCTGCCCACACTTCTACAAGGGCCAAAGTTTCCAACTCACCCTCTGAGAAAAGATTCTCTAGAAGCAGAAAACTGGACAAGCCAAAACACCACCCATCCTGGGGCCTGCCTGTTTGGCTAGAAAGGGTGTGTAAAGAGAAGTGAGGGGAGGTAGATGTGGGGGCAGCCCTGTTGCTGAGCAAAAACACAGGGGTGGGACAATGACAATGTCAGGGAAGAAGGCAGTCACTCTTCTTGATCTCCCAGGAGATTCCCAGCATCCCCTGAAAGGACGATGTCTTTGCCACTCTGTGAAACAGTGCTTGCTGCCCTCCCTTAATATGCTGTGTTTCTTCCTCACCCATGTACCAGTTCATGGAGCTGTTCCTGGTTTTGCATGTGATTTTTCCTCCATGCACTTAGACAGGCATTGGAGACCAGTGCTTTAGAGGCAAGGTCTTTTGCAGTTTGGGGCTTTACCATCCTTAGTCTGAATGTGGCCCCTGATTCCAAGTGACAACAATTAAAAGGAGAGTTTGAGACTTGCTCGTCCCTGCCTCTGAGTCCTGCTAAATTTTAAGCAATCATTGACCTTTGTTTGTATATGAGGGGTTGTCCGGGTTGTCCCCACCCATCCCCAACCTTGGTTTCTCAGGACTTCCTCTGTCTCTGAAGTTGCTTTTCCAAAGACTCAGCCCCTCACCCCCGACTTCCACACCACTTCCCCTGCTTTTGACTTTTACTTAAATCTGAATTGATCCAAGATGCTTTTCAGGCATCTTCATAACTACACTGAAGTCCTCATCCTCTGTTTTTTTTTTTTTTCTATAAACATGAACAGGAACAACATTGGTGTGTGTGGAGTAACTCCCCTTCTTTATCTGTTCATAAGGTTGGGGGTTTCTTTCTTTTTTTAAGATGCTTCTTTTTTAAATTTTTTAAATGTTTATTTATTTGTTGGATAGAGGACAGTCAGAAATTGAGAGGGAAGGGGATGGTAGAGAGGGAGAGAAACAGAGAGACACCTGCAGCACTGCTTCACCACTTGTGAAGCTTTCCCCCTGCAGGTGGGGGCCAGGAGCTCGAACCTGGGTCCTTGCGCACTGTAACATGTGTGCTCAACCAGGTGTGCCACCACCTGGCCCCTAAGGTTGGGGGTTTCTTCAACTGAGGATCAAGGCCTTCTCACAGCCAACACTGCAACTTCAGAGGCCTGTGCCCTGGGAAAGGGGCTGGGTTCTCACATACTGTGTTCGTCTATTGGGGAAGGCAGAGGTTGGTGGAGAGGGGAGGGGAATGGAACATGGAAACCTGATAAATGGAGAAGGCAGGGGCCATGGAGGGTCAGGAGAGATCCCACATAGTAGAACATGTGCCTTGCTGTGTTGAGCTCCTGTAACCCCATGGGAGCACCATGGAAAATACAGGGGATCTCCAGGGATGACGGAGCAGTGCTGCAGTGTCTCTCCTCTCTCTGCCTATCTTTTCTTCTCTCTCCTTTCTCTCTTCCCCTCCCTCTCTCAAAGTGAGAGGTAGAGAAAGAGAGAGAAGAGAAGGAAATGAAAGGAAAGGAGAGGAAAGGAAAGGAAAGGATGGGATGAAGTTCAGGGAGATAGCATGGTTATGTAGAAGAATTCTATGCCTTAGGTTCCACACTCCCAGGTTCAATCTCTAGCACCACCATAAAACACAGCTGAGCAGTACTATAGAAAACAATAATAATTATAATAACAGAAATAATAATAATAATAATATGAATAATTGTGTCAGAAAGGCCTCTCAGTGGTAGTCCAATTACATAAGGCCCTGGGATCTTTCTCTGGGCATACATGGCATTAAAAAACAGAAAGAAAGTGGTCTGTGGGGGGCCATGTGGTGGTGCACCTGGTTAAGTGCTCACCTTACAGTGTGCAAGGACCCAAGTTCAAGCTCCTGGTCCTTAACTGCAGAAGGAAAGCTTCACAATTGATGAAGCAGAGCAGCAGGTGTCTCTCTGTCTCTATCTCCCCCACTCCTCTCAATTTCTCTCTGTCTCTATCCAGTAATAAATAAATAAATAAAACTTTAAAACATGTTTTGTGGGTATGAGGCAAGCTTTGATGAATATATACACACATATGTACATATATATTTGCATTCAGTGCCAGTGATTGAACCCAGGGACTCATGGATGCAAAGCATCCATTCTACTACTTAGTCATCTCCCTAGCCCCAAATATAAGATGAGAGGTCACATAGGCTCCTAAGATGAATTTGGGCCCCAGATCAGATCAAATCGATGGGGTTTACAGTCAACAATATTTATATACCTTTTCCATATTTGAGAGCTACTCTCTTTCCTGATCCAGTTTTCTGGTCCTTTCTCCAGCCATCATATCATTTCCCCAGACAATAACTTGGGTACACCTGCATATCAGATGGCAGGCTCAGAAAAAACAAACAAACAACAACAACAACAACAAAACAAATGAAAACTATTATAGTCATGGGCCCTTTGGAATATAACTAAAATAGGCCTACTAACTATCTACAGAACGGAGACCCCCAAATCTTCATCTGCACTATTCCAGCTTTTAGGTTCATGATTAGTCAACAATTTGTTTGGCTTTATATGTTAACTCTTTTTTCAGCCACCAGGTTCCAGATGCTACTGTGATGCCAACCAGACTTTCCCGGGCAGATGACCCCACCAATGTGTCCTGGAGCCCTGCTTCCCCAGAGCCCCACCCCATCAGGGAAAGAGAGAGACAGGCTGGGACTATGGATCAAACTGCCAACACCCATGTTCAGTGGGGAAGCAATTACAGAAGCCAGACCTTCCACCTTCTGCACCCCATAATGTCCCTTGGTCCATACTCCCAGAGGGTTAAAGAATAGGAAAGCTATCAGGGGATGGGATGGGATGGGATACAGAGTTCTTGTGGTGGGAATTGTGTGGAGTTGTACCCCTCTTATCCTATGGTTTTTGTCAGTGTTTCCTTTTTATAAATAAAAATTATTTTTAAAAAGATAACATTTTCAGTCAATTTAACTTCTAAATAAGTAAAGACAAATCAAAATGGTATCTTAGTGCCTACCACATGGTGGCATTACTAAACATTTTTATGTGATTAATCTTTCCAACCATCTAAATGAGTCAAGGACTTTGATTTTTTTATAATCACTTAGTAGACAAGGAAGGCCAGAGAAATGATGTCTCCTCTGTAGTGCCCAGGTAAGGATGGGATGAAGGGACTGCTTACAGAGAAGCTGCCAGGGACAAGTGAGAAAACTTGGGGGGAGGGTCTTCCCCCCCCCCGGCCAGCCTCCACCTCTGGTAGCAGGGTACTCAGACCTGGCCTCTTTCTTGTTCCTGCTCCACCTAGTAGCAGACTTCTTTTCTTGATGTTTTCCAAAGTGGCTTGCCTTTGGCACAACCTCTGTGTTTCCACCCCTAGTAGACAGCTTCCAGAAGTCCAGATGCCGTTGGCCCCTCTCCAGATGCTGGCCAAAGGGCCTGCAAGTCTCTTGGAGTCTTCCATTGTTTTGCATATGTATCTCTGGGGACCTAGCACTCTTGCAATCTGGGCAATCACCGCTTCCCATGTTTGATGGTTGTTCTGACTTGGCACCACTGACTGGGAGTGGCAGGCAGGAAGCTGAGGGTATGGCTGCCCACTGTCAGATCAGGCCTGAAGAGAAGTTGGGGGGGGGGCGTCTCTGAGCCCTGGGCTGACACCTGAAGGAAGATGGCAAGAGCCTTCACTTCTCAGGTAGATGGTTCCTTGACCCTCCCCTCTGATCCCCTCTGTGGGCCTGACCCTGTGGAGCATAGAACCATGGCCTTGGCTTCCAGGGGCTTCTATGTTCTTGGCCCAAGCAGGACAAGCTCCAGGAAGACAGAGTGCCAGGGAATGTGTAAGGGATTTTTTAGTTGCAAGTAACAGAACCTCTAGAGAGAAAAGAATGTGTGCTTCTCACTTTTGAAAGTAATTCTGATTCAAATATATGGTTTCTTTTAATGGTATTAATTCCCATTTTATTTGTGATTAATAGTATTTTAAGATTGCAGTGTATAGTTCCATACCACAGCCACCACCAAAGTTCTATGTTCTCATCCTTCCTTAATAGTATTTTTGATCCAACAACAATGACATCAATAATAACTACAACAATAAAACAAGGGCAACAAAAGGGAATAAATAAATAAAATTAAATTTAAAAAAAGTATTTTTGAAATATGTGTGTGCCAAAGTGAGCATGACCTTTTAGATATTCTGACTGCAAAATTCTAAAGAACTTTATCAAAACATTTTTTTTTCTTTTTATTCCTGTTGTTCTCCAAAGTTAGCTGGTACCTGAAAGTTTACAGTTTGAGTTATCCAACTCTGAGTCAGTCTCAAAAAGGGAAACTTTTGTTCTCATTTCTAAAAAGATTTCAGCTTCAGGCTTGGTTGGCTCAAGGTGCTTATAATATGTTGTATGAAATCTGACTCTGCCTTTCTCTATTGTGGCTTCATTCTTGGAGAGCACATACTTCTAGGACTATCTCCCAGGGCTTACTGGTCTTGTCTGAAAGAATAAGCTCTGTCTTCTCCCCAACTCTTTTAGATATAAATAAAAAATATTTTAAAAATTAAAAAAAAAGAATAAGCCCACCTCCTAGTCACATCAGAAAGGCCCAGATTGGGCTTAAAATGTCGAGGCATTTCTAAAAATAACCCCCCAATACTAAAATACTTACAACTTTAGACCAGATAGATTAGAATGTGGTCCTCTCCACGTCTAAGATTTAGTTATTAGTAAACAGCCCATTCCCTCTATTGGAAACTGCAGTAGTTTTCCCAAGGTCACAGATTTGGGGTGACTAATATATATATATATATATTTTTTTTTTCTATAGTCCTGTATTCTCATCCTTTCTAAGTCACACCTATACCTGTTACAACTTCTGAATGTCCTTCCTCTTTTCCTCCTCTCTCTCTCTGGGTCCAGATGGAATTGGAGCTCAGAGCCCTCTGGTCATCTTCCCCTAACATTTCTCCCCCTCTGGGAGAATAGATCAAAATTCTTCATGGGGTCCAGAAGGTGGGAGTTCTGGCTTCTGTAATTACTTCTCTACTGGACATGGAAGTTAGCAGGTCAATTCATACACCCAGCCTATTTCTATCTTTCCCTAGTGGGGTAGGGCTTTTACAGAGGTGAGGTCCCTTGGGCACACTGGTGGGGTATTCTGCCCAGGGAGCTCAGGGTAGAATCATAGTAGCACCTGCAACTTGGTAGCCAGTTCAGAGGCCCTGGCCTATATCTAGGGTCTGTAATTTTTTTTTTTTTGGAGAGTGTGCTATTTATAATGGAACTAGGGAGTCCCACATGCTAAGAAAGTTCTCACCAGATCATTGGAACTAGAAGGTTGACATCTCTGGCTTGGCATCTTTGGATACAATCCAAAGCAGAAAGTCAGTGACAGCATAATGGCATGGTGGCACTGGTTGCACTGATTTAGGTGAGGAGAGCAGAAGCAGTATAACAGGGTGAGGGATCAAGATAAGGCATCAAAAAATACAGGTTGAGCGCATGTATTACAATGCTCAAGGACCCGGGTTTGAGCCCCCGAACCCCACCTGCAGGGGAAAAGCTTTACAAGTGGTAGAAACAGGGCTTCAGGTGTCTCCCTGTCTCTCTCCCTCTCAATCACCCCCTTCCCTCTTGATTCCTGGCTGTCACTATCCAATAAAGATTAAAAATCTTAATCTTCCCTTCCCTTCCCTTCTCTTCCCTTCCCTTCCCTTCCCTTCCCTTTCCTTTCTTTCCTTTCCTCTTCTTTCCTTTCCTTTTTTCTTTATTATTTTTTGTGTGTATCTTTTTATTTGATAGGACAGAAAGAAGATGAAAGGGGAAGGGGAAATATAAAAGGAGAGAGAAAGAGAAACACTTATAGCAGTTTCATTGTTGTTCATGAAACGTCCCTCCTGCAGGTGGAAACTGGGGACTTGAACTTGGGTTCTTCTGCATAGTCATGTGTGTGCTCAGTCAAGTGAAGTGCACCACAACCCAAACTCTCTCCCTTTCTTTCCTTCTTTTTCTCTTCCTTCCTTCCACCCTTCCTTCCTTCCTTCCTTCCTTCCTTCCTTCCTTCCTTCCTTCCTTCCTTCTCCTTTCTTTTTTCCTTTCTCCCTTTCTCTCTTCATTTTTTTCTTTCTTACTTTGTTTTGTTTTTTTCTTTGAGAGAGATTGGGGCCAGGTGGTGGTGTACCTGGTTAAACACACATAATACTAAATGAAAAGATCCAGGTTCTAGCCCTGGCTCCCCACCTGCAGCAGGGATGCCTCACAAGTGGTGAAGCAGGTCTGCAGGTGTCTGTCTTTTTCTCTCTATTTCTTCCTCTCTCAATTTCTCTCTGTCCTATCCAATAACCAAAACAAACAAACAAAAAAAAGACCACCAGGAGCAATGGATTCATAGTGCAGTCAGTGAACCCCAGAAAAATAAATAAGTAAATAAATAAATAAGAGAAGAGGGAGAGAAACCACAGCACTGAAGCTACGTGGCTGCACAACAAAGCAATGTACTATATAAATGAGCTACTTTGTTAACCTGTGTTTGTCGCCTTTCAACAATATAATTTAAAGATGTATCCTCCAAATCTATTTATTTGCTTATTTATGTCACGATGTCAGGAACATATTCCACTATACTAAAATACTGTGTCCACAATGCAAAAATTGGAAAGCAGTAGTAATGGGAAGCTAATTATAGCCTATTTATACAACAAATTCATTGTAAAAAATAATGAGGTCTTGTAACACTACAGGACAAAGACAATTAAAATGTGACAAAATATTTGAACAGACACTTTGTCAAAGAATACATATTAGGGCCAGGAGATAGTGCTCACCCAATAAAGTGTACCCCCTACTGTGCTCAAGGCCCTGCCCCCAGTTGAGCAGAGCACCATGGACAGCATGGGGGGGGGATGGGGGTGGGACCTCTCTATGGATGATGGAGTCGTGCTGTTGTGTCTCCTCTCAAATTAAAAGTGAAGATAATTGGCCTGGGAAGGTGATTTGTCATTATCATGAATATGTGAATTGCTGGACTCATTCCTTGGCTCTCAATTAAAAACAAAAAAGAGTAGTAAGCAAATTAAAATACTCAATTTCATTTGCCACTAGGGAAATGCAAATTAAAACCAAATAAAATACCCTTCATATCCTCTAACATGACTATAATCAAAGACATAAATACTAACTAGTTTTGTCAAGGATGTGGAGAATTAGACCCCTCATATTTTGCTTGTGAGAGAATAAAATAGTATAGCCCCTTTGAAAAATAGTTTCTCAGTTTCTTAAAAAGTTAAATGTGTAGGAGAAATATGATTTAATGATTTTTTTTACTTATTCAAAGCATGTCTAGTGGTTTTCAGTACATCATGAATCAAATCATACCTTTATTACTATTTTCTTTGAAATTTCCTTTTCCATCAATTGTACATGTTAATATCCTAACACTTACCAAAGATATTTTTTCCATATCTAAATATATTATCTAAATGTTTCTTCTTTTATGAACTCTTTTTCTATTCCTGCCTTTCAAAATAAAAACATCTTAACTGTTTTGTAAAAAAAAAAAAAAAAAAGTTAAATGTGGGGCCTGGGAGGTGACAGAGTAAAGAAAATTTTGAACTCTCAAATATGAAGTTTTGATTTCAACCCCTGACATCGTATGAGCCTGAGTGGTGCTCTGTAATGGCAATCTCTCTCTCTCTCTCATTAACAAATAACCCCCCTTTAAAAAAAGATAAATATAAATTTATCACAAGATCCAGTAATTCTCCTATGTACCCACCCAAGAGAAAGAAAAATAAATACTAACGTCAAAACTTACATGTGAATATTCACAGCAGCATAAACACCCACTTGTGAGTGGTAAACACAATGTGACACAGCCACACAATGGAATACTACTCAGGAACAAACTCATTAACTACAACACAAAGAACTTAAAGGCATTCTGCTCAGTGCAAGACACCCAAGACAAAAGACCACACACTGTGGGATTCCATTTGCATGAGATGTCCAGAGAAGGCCCCACAGAACAGATGTGTGGTTGGCTGGGGTGAGAGGGTAAGGGTCAAGTTTAAACTGTAAAGGGCCCCAAGGAACTTTTAGGATGATGAAAATGTCCTAAAACTGGATAGTGGCCAAGGTTGCACAACTCTATAAATTTATTAAAAATCATGAAGCAGCATATTCACAATGGGTGGATTTATGTAAATTGTACTTCAAAGCTGTTTTTGAAAAAGCAAAAGGAAGAAACTCCATAAGCATGGGTATGGGAAGATCTCCAAGATATATAAACAAGGTGTAAAGTATGCTGCTGTTTACTTAAAAAATGCGTAAATGAACTTTTATACATTTTTCTGTTTATACATTTTATTCTTTCTGTTTATGCATTTTATGTATGCATGTATGGATGGATCTGTTTGTAGATGCAGACATTCTGTAATAGGATACCCCCCCCACACACACACAACTGGATGATGCTAGGCATCTTGGGTAAAGTCACTGGATAGCAGAGCGTCCTGCACATTTAGATTTCTTTCTCCCTCTTTTGTTTATTTATTTTTCTGTTGCCTGGGTCTCCAACATGAATAGTTCCATTGTTCCCAGGCCAACTGAAAACTTTATTAGTGATTTAATAGTGATTTACAGAATTATAAGACAATAGGGGTATGATTCCACACTGTTCCCACCACCAGAGTTCTGTGTCTACATCCCTCTTCAGCAGAGACTATAATAGTTCTCCCAAGATCAGATATATGGGTTGACACACTCTCTCTCCATATATATTTGCCCATTTTTATTCACTTCTATGGTACTACCCTTTCTAACCCAGTCCATTCTTTTTTCTTTCAGATATACATATACAGAGAAACACACACAGAGAGAAAGAGACATCACAGCACTGCTCCATTGTCTATGAAACTTCCCCTGGTGCTGTCCATAATGCTTAAACATGGTACTGGGATTTAAACCCAGGTCTTCAAGTGCAGTGAGGCATGCATGTGAGTTCTCTTTTGGTCTCAGAATTCTTTGAAATTGTGGCATAGTGGGGTGGAGATAGATAGCAAATGGTTATGTAAAGAGACACTCATGCCTGAAGCTCCAAAGTCCCAGGTTCAATCCCTTGCACCACCATAAACCAGAGCTGAGTAGAGCTCTGGTAAAAAAAAAAAAAAAAAAGTAAATAAAATAAAATAATAAATTGTGCATAGTACACATAATATAAAAGTTACCATCTTCGTTTAAGTGTACAGTTCTCTGGCAGAAAATACATTTGTATTATTGTATGATCATCATTCAAACTCTAGAACTCTTCAGTCTGAAACTCTACATCCATTCAACATTAACTTTCCATTTCCCCTTCTTCAGCCCTTGTCCAAATCTAACTGTCTGTCTCTGTGAATTTGACCAATCTAGGAGCCTTATAGAAGTGGAATTGTGTACAATTGTGTATGTGTTCTTTTTGTAAATGACTGATTCCACTTAGCATAAGTCCCTTATTACTGTGGGAGCATGTGTCAGAATTGCCTTCTTCTAAGAAGCTAAATAAAATTTCCATGTATGTATAGACCACTTGTTAAATTGAAAAATGTATTACCATCAGAGTTATCACTAGGGCTGCACAACGTATTCACCATTTCCAGTAACAATCTCCACCCCTTGCTTTTTTCTTTTTGACAGAGACAAAGAGAATTTGAGAGGGAAAGGGAAGATATAGAGGGAGAGAGAAAGAGAAACACCAGCAACATTGCTTTGCTACCTATAAAGCTTCCCCCTACAGGTAGGGACTGGAGGCTTGAACCTAGGCCCTTATACATGGTAATGTGTACACTCTATCAGGTACATCACTGTCTGGTCCCTAGACCACTCTTTTTTCTCTTCTCTTCTCTTCTCTTCTCTTCTCTTCTCTTCTCTTCTCTTCTCTTCTCTTCTCTTCTCTTCTCTTCTCCTCTCCTCTCCTCTCCTCTCCTCTCCTCTCCTCTCCTCTCCTCTCCTCTCCTCTCCTCTCCTCTCCTCTCCTCTCCTCTCTTCTCTTCTCTTCTCTTCTCTTCTCTTCTCTTCTCTTCTCTTCTCTTCTCTTCTCTTCTCTTCTCTCTTCTTTTCTCTTCTCTGCCTTTCTCTTCTCTCCTCTCACTCTGCTCTTTCTCTCTCTCCCTTTCTCTCCTCATCCCCTCTCTCTTTTCCAAAGTACTTCTTAGCTCTGGCTTCTGGTGGTGCAGGGGATTGAACCTGAAACTTTGGCACCTCAGGCATGAGCCTCTCTTTGTATAACCATTATACTGTCTCCCTCATAATTTTAAAAGGTCATTTGCCCCTCCATAGACAACTTTGCTTCCACCTGTTGTATATTGTAAATAATGTTGCAGTGAATAAGGGTATACAACGTCTTGGAGCTCCTTATTATCTTTTTTTTTTTTCCCCTCAGTGCCTGAGATTGAAAGCAGGGCCTTAGACACCTGTGTTCTACCACCTAATTCTATCCTCAGTCCCATTATTTTTATGTTTTTAAGCATATGAATGTACTACTTATTTGTAGGGGAAAACATGTTAAAGGATGAGATAGAAATAGATAAAACAGGAGGTAGGGGTAGATAGCATAAAGGTTATGCAAAGAGACTCTCATGCCTGAGGCTTTGCAGTCCCAGGTTCAATCCCCCACACCACCATAAGCCAGAGCTGAGCAGTGCTCTGGTGTTTCTCTCTGTGTGTCTTTCTCTCTCTGCGTCTCTCTCAAAAATAATAAATAAATAAATAAATAAAATTAAAAAATGTAAATTTAACTTTATTAAAAAAAAGAAATAGATAAAACAGGGCAAGGGGAGATTGCATAATGGTTAAGCAAACAGACTATCATACCTGAGACTCCAAAGTCCCAGGTTCAAGCTCCTGCATCATCATAAGCCAGACCTGATCAGTGCTCTGGTAAAACAAAACAAAACAAAACAAATTATATATATATATATATAACAAAAAATGGAGTTGTACTATTTTCCTCCACATTCTTTAGGGAGCCCCCACCCCTGCCCCATCAGATTGCTCAACTATTTTCCACCCCCCCCAAGATGAAGTGGGTGACAAGGAAAGTTTGTACTTCTGCCCCCCTACAGGAAGGTAGTCAGACCTGGAGGCCCAGCAGGGACCTTGCAGTCAGGGTCTGGCTTAGTCATGGGCAGCTCAGAGCAGCCTGCCCTCGCCTGCCCACCGCCCACCAGCTGGGGCCATTAGCCAGACCACATTCCTGCACTCTGCCTGCTGCTGGTTGTGGGTGACTCACAGCCTAGACTGCTCAGGAACGCCCGGGCCTATCCTGGGGCCCTTTCTATCTGGAAACTCCTTTACCACCTCCACTCTAGCCAACCAGGCTCCTCCCTGTTCCCCAGCAGACTGGAAAAGAGGGCAGGGAAGCTGGGAACAACCCTCCCAAGTGCCCCTCAAGTCTTAAAGATGCTTCCTTACTCCCAGTTCCAGAATTCCCCAAATGTCTGCAAATGTTACAGGATGGCAAAATCTGACATGAGACACTGGCATGAGACTAAGCTGAATGTCTGTCCCGCTGAATATGCATTGTTTCGCTGTATAAGTGCACATATCCCATGGCAGGTTTCCTTTATCCATGGAGATGCTCTGTGGTACATAACTCATGCACTGATTTATTTTTACCTTCTAAAATCGGAACATTTCTGAATTCCAAAACTCACCCAGGATTTCACATAAAAGACAGCAGAATTGAATTAGACCCATCTTACAAAACAGATCAAGGTTCAGAGAGGTCAGTCACACTGGGCCTGATATCTCTCTCTTTCTCACCTCCTCCCGTCTGCCTCACCTCTTCTTCTCTAAGAAGCTTTTCTTGTCCCATGACAAGTGACTGATTTCTCTCCCTTACCTGTTTCTCACAACACATCCTTGTCCCTCGGCTAATGACCTTTTCTTTTTGGTTCCTAGAGCCCAGTCTAGTGCCAGCCACTTATGGGCGTTTGGGAAGCAGGAGGCCTAGTGTCTGGGCAGGTTGACATGGGACCCCATCTGCTCAGGGCCTTGCCTTGCTTTGGCCACATTTTAGCTATGTGGCCTTGGCAGGCTGGTCAGCTCCTTCACCTGAAAAGGGGCATCACAACACCCCTACCACAGGGTTGACATGAGGATGAGAGGTGTGGCCTAGCATAGAGCTGCAAGGTAAAATCTAGGGTGTCCATATTGCATGGACAGACTCATGAGAAAGAGAGAGAGAGGGAGGAAGGAAGGAGAGAGACAATTTTGTTTGCTAAATTTGGAAACTTTAGCCTGCCGAGTTCAGTCCACAGTAGATGTTAGCTAGTGTATTAATAAACATTGAGCAGCCCAGGAGATAGTACAATGGGTAAAGCATTAGATTTTTTTCTTCTTCATTTTTTAAACTAGAGCACTATCCAGCTGTGGCTCATGGTGGTGCTGGGGTCCGAACCTGGGATAATGGAACCTCAGACATGAAAGTCTTTGGATAACTACTATGCTATCATGTTATCTTCCCAGCCTAGCATTGGACTTTCAAGCCTGAGGTCCTGAGTTCGAGCCCTGGCATTGCCTGTGCCAGAGTGATGCTCTAGTTCTCTCTCTCTCTCCTGGCCCCCTTTCTCATAAACAAATAAATCTTTTAAAAAGTAATAATAAATGTTGAATAATCTGTAGGGCATTTTATCAATAGTATTTCCTTATGCCTCGTTCTCTTTAAAGTCACTTTAAAAACATCCATCCACCATCCATCCAACCATCGATACATCCATCCATCGATATATCCATCCATCCATCCATCCATCCACTTATAAGCAAGACACACTTCCAAGCCTTGGGGATAAATCAGTGAACCAGACTTGGTTTCCACCCTCATGGAGTTTCTAGTCTGGCGATTAACTTTGTGACTATTAACTAACTAAGTATTAATTAACTAACTTTAACTAACTTTGTGACAAACCCACTAAGTCCTAGTTCCCAAATCCTAGGAAGGATGGCTATGCCTCCTACTTTTTCCTCTTCTCCACCACATGCTTCTTTTAGAGCCCCGCCTTGTGGGTGGTGAGCAGCAGGCCTAGTGGAGAAGGGCTTGGCCAGGTTGCTCCTAATCCCTGGGGCAGGAGGGTCAGTGTGTCAATTGGTGTCCCCTTTAGGTGGCCTTCTACTCTCTCCCATCCTTTCTGTGAAGGAAGCCAGATGGGAGACTGTGGGTCCAACTGAGGAGGGATTTGGTCTGAGACCAAGGCAGGTCTGGGTTGGGTGCTCATCCTCTCCATTAGAGATATCTTGTGTGTTTGTTCTGGAAGGAAGCAGGGGGGGAGGGGGGGGATGGGAGGGGGGGATGGCAGTTGGGGTGAAAGAGGTGAAGTGTGAACAGTCTTGAGGCTGGTGATGTCAGGGCAGGAGAGGCCCTTAAAGATCAACTGACCTGACATTTGATGAATGAGGGAACTAAGCACAGAGAGGGAAGTGACTTGTGAAGGTCACACAGATCTTTCCTTGTGGGGATGCAGCCAAAACCCAGGTTGACTCCCAGGCCAGAGTCCCTGCCCCTTCACATCCCTCCCCCATGGTATTAAAAAAAAGAAGAGCCTGTGAGTTTATTACCCTTTCCCCAAACTGGGAATCCCCTCAGGAGACAGAAGGAGGGGGTCACCTGGGAGCCTTGGTCACCTTATCTCCCACAACCCCCAGGCAAGTTTTGAGTTTTGAATTTTGAGAGTTTCAGTGTGTCTCAGGCCTCAGATCTGGGTCTCCACTCTCAGCTTGTAGCTCCAAGAAGGGCAGCCACTGAAAGCCAGCCTCAAACAACAAATGAGAAAGAAAGTTGGCTCTGAAAAAGTTTCAATTCCCAGGTTTCACTGTGGTGGCAACAATCTGGACTGAGGCCTGACACCCCTCTGGCTTCACCACTACCTCCTTGCAAAAATCCTGAGGACTCACTAAATGCTGGGCCCTCCTCCTCCATTCTCCCCAGTGTTGGGGGCTAACTCTAGTCCCCGGTCACGGAAAAGGGTCTCCTTGAGGATGCATGTTCCCTACCCCCAGAACTATCCACTGAGTCCAGCTGTCCCCAGTCTGCATGCCCAAGATAAGATGCTCATGAGGATGGTCCAGGAGATGGCACAGTGGATAAAGCATTGGACTCTCAAGCATGAGGTCCTGAGTTCAATCCCCAGCAGCGCATGTACCAGAGTGATGTCTGGTTCTTTCTCTCTCTCTTCCTATCTTTCTCATTAATACATAAATAAATTATTTTTTAATATTTATTTATTTATTCCCTTTTGTTGACTTTGTTGCTTTTTTACTGTTGTAGTTACTATTGCTGTTGTTATTGATGTTGTTCATTGTTGGATAGGACAGAGAGAAATAGAGAGAGGAGGGGAAGACAGAGAGGAGGAGAGAAAGATAGACACCTGCAGACCTGCCTCACCGCCTGTGAAGCGACTCCCCTGCAGGTGGAGAGCAGAGGTCTCAAACCGGGATCCTTATGCTGGTCCTTGCGCTTTATACCAAGTGCACTTAACCCTCTGCGCTACTGCCTGACTCCCGGATAAATAAAATAAAATAATAAAAAAAAGATGCTCATGAAGGACAAAGCAGATCTCTCACCTCCAGTTCCACACCTTTCTGTGTGCCCTCCATGCCCACATCCACTGGCTTAGTGAAGATTCTTTTTCCTGGAAGCCTGGCAGCCTGTGAGTTCCAATGGGCTAGTAGTAGATCTACCACCAGACACCCCAAATTCACCTTAAGGCACCCTAGCTCCTGGCTGTGTAGGGCAGTTCTCAAACATGTCACAAATGCACACTCTGCCTTTGGGAAAGTGGGACATACTTAGATCTTCTCTTCTTGAACGTGAGCCAACTTTAAAGATTATGGTGACTTGAGGGGATGGCAGGGAGTATGGTGTGGCTTTCAAGGCTAGCTCTTGAAGACAGACAGTCAGCTTCCTTCAGGTTCTCTGGGGACACTTGGTATTGGAGCTCTGAGTGGCTGTAGAGACAGTGCAAGGCTTCCATGCTGTGAGAGAGCCAGGTAGTGTGTTGCTCTGAAAACAGCCCTAGCCCAGATCTGAGCTGACAGCCGGCATCAACTGCAGGCTAAGGGGGCTGCACTCAGAGATGGAGGGGCCAGAGGTACCTTCCAGGTGTGCTGGGAACACCTCTCAGGACTCACAAAAGTTTGGAACTATTTTTTTCTTTATCTGGTCACCAGGGCTATTGCTGGGACTCAGTGCCTGCATAACCACTCCACCACTCCTGGAGGTAGGTTTCTTTCTTTCTTTCTTTCTTTCTTTCTTTCTTTCTTTCTTTCTTTCTTTCTTTCTTTCTTCCCTCCTTCCTTCCTTCCTTCCTTCCTTCCATTCTCTTTTTCTTTCTTTTTTTATTTCTAAGATAGAGAGTGAGGGTCAGTAAAATAACTTACTTGGACAGTATTGAAGCCCAGCCTCTACCACATTTTGCATTGAAGGAAGTTTTGTTGTGGTGGTCTCCTTTCACTACTATAAATAAATAAAGAAAGAAATAAAGAAATAAAGGTGGGTGGAAGGTGGTGCATTTAATGAAGAAAGTACTGAAGGTGTCTCTCTTTCTCTCTATCTCCCCTCCCTTAATTTTCTCTGTTCTATCAAATAAAGGGTGGGGGGGAGGAAAAATGGAGTGGTGGATTTGTTATGTGAGTAACAAATAATAATCTTGGTGGCAACTAAAAAAATAAATAAATAAAAAGAGAGTAAGACAGAGAGAGATGGGGGAGGGACAGAGAGACATCTACAGCATTGTTTTACCACTCATGAAGCTTGGCCCCTGCAGCTGGTGACTGAGGACTTGAACCTGGTCCTTGTGCATGGTAATATGTGTGCTCTACCCTAACCTAGCCTATAGGCCCAGAAGCTTGATGTCAGTATCTCCAAAAATGGGGGGTTGGGAAGAAATAACTCCCCCAACATGGGCTCACAATAATGGCAGACCCTAGCTCCAAATGAAGTCCCCAGCAGCTGAGTCAGCACCCTGCTTCCCTATGAGCTCCAACCAAGGATGAGAACACTCGTGGGCAGTGGATTGAAAGGAACAGCAGTCTGGACTGTTAAACCACATGATCTCTTAATCTACACTTTCTTTGTTTCTGTGTTATTTAACTTTCTCCTCAGCAGAGTGTGCTCTTATAACTGGCAGCACCCCTGCTTTTGCAGCGGTGCCTACTACATTGTAGGTACTCAGCAAACATTCAGAGAATAAGTGAATGAGACTGGCTGGTTGTTGTGTCCATCACTATGAGGCCAGATCAACTGCAGACAGGGCATTGCTCTCTTCTGGGATTTGGGGGCCATGGCAGGACCTGTCTATCAGCAGTGTGGGTGGGAGACTAGAGGCTGAGCAAGTGTCTGCACCTAGCATGTGGCTAATGCTCAAGTGGAGGTTACCAGGCTTGCTGCCATGACCAGTTGTCACCTGGTTGGGCTGGCTGAGACTCTTGGACCAGAGCAACAGATTCAGGTCTCTTAGCTTAAGTTCTAAGAAGGCTTCCAGCCTGTGAGCGTATTTGGGCTTCTGACCCTCTGAACTGTGGAAGGGACAGTGAGGAGACTATGTTGATAAGAGCTCCCCCTGAGATGGCCTCCTGTGTTGGCCAGTGGCATTGCAGTCTCTCCCTCCCCCCCCCCCCCCCATCATTCTGGGCCACAGTGCTGCAGGAGCCAAGATGGTGGATCTCAGGATCAGTTTCTTCTTGTCTTCCTCCCAGAAGGGGAGTTCCGCAATTGCCTGTTAGGACAAAGGTGGGGGCAGCATTACACGGTCCTGCCTGCACACATGGATAAGTCTCCCCCAGGGCACCTACTTTCTCCACAGCAAGGAGACTGCAGGGCCTGGTAGCTGGTCTAGTGACCCCCAGGATCCCCACCAACCTTCCTCATGTTTAAGGAATGTTTCTATGCCTTTCTGGTATCCATGGAGACTATCTGCAAAACAGCAAGGACAAGGAGGTGGGGGCCCACCTTCCCTGTGCCTTTCAATTTGTACCTGGGCCTGCCCTGCTAGGAGCCAGGCTAAGAGGAGACTTGTCTCGCCAGAATGAGGGGGAGGTGTGGCTCCCTGGAAGACTAGAGCTGCTGGTCTAGAACAGAAAAGGGGCCAGAAGCCTCAGTTCTGACAGGCTAGGAGTTTGAGGCCATTCTAGAAAAGTTAGCTCCTCACCCTCCTTGCGTCCTGTCGGCTTTCACGCTGGGTGACACCAGCAGGAAGGCAAGTGACCGGTTCTCTCTAGCTCGCTCAAGGGACAAAACAAAACAAAGACACCGGGGAGACTGCAGCGTGCTCAGATCTCGTTTATTGGCAGGTGGACATGAGTTTAAATAGAAAACCAAACAAAGGGCATTATTGAAATATGTCAGAAATTACAGGTTTCTTAAAGGTCAGCTTGCCCCTATGGTAGGGGGGCTGGTATGACAGGAATTGATGAGATACAAGACAGTTATTCTCCATGACACAAGCAACTTAATTATCCAAAGGTATTTGAGAGAAGCATAGAGGTTAAACCAGTAGGGTGAGACAGAGAGAAGATGGATATCAAAAGGCCATATAGTATGGAATTTCTCTTGTCTGGGGTCTGAGGTGTATGATGGAGTCTGTGATAAGGTGTGTTCTCCCCTGTGATCAGAAGGTGAGGTGAACTTTGAGTAAATGAATCTTAAGGTAGGCAGCCATGTGGCCTGCGGTTAATGGAGAGAGGCAGTGAGGTCTCCGTGGGCTTGAGAGTCAGGAAGGGAAGAACTTAGTCTGAGAGACGGTTTCTCCCCTTTGCTCACCTCGGTTGAGAGAGACTAACAAGAGGGTATCTTCTCAGACCTCCATCCAAGGATGGGGGGAGTTCTCCCTAAGCTCTATCAAGCTTACACAGAGCCCCAACAGCGTCCTTTCCATAGTGCTCTCTGCTACCATAGCCAATGGCCTCACGTCTTTCTCTCTCCCCACCCACACATGCAGCCAGACCAACTTCTACCCCAGTGAGTTGGGCCTGCCTCCCTGGCCTGGCCCCTCTCTCCATTCTTTTGCTGCTCTTTCCAGTGACCTTGGGGTTCTCAGGTGTGCTCTTATCTCCTGGTCCTGGTGGAGACATCCCAGCTGCTCTTTTGAGAGGAAGCCTCCCCAGGCTGGAAGTGGAGGTGGGCATCCTCCTGAGAACTGAATAATCACTACTCCCCTATTCTCTTCAACGCCCAGGATCCTCCTAACACACTTGACCAACTCTGTCATCCACTGCCTCATACTCTGCCCTGAGTTCTGGGGCACGTGCGCTGCCTGCCCTTTACCCTGGCCTCAGTTCAAGGACTCCAGCATCAGCACCCTGACCTTGCCTCCTGGCAGCACTTCCTCCGATCTGCTAGGCTGCCCACTCCTGGGACCTCCCTGAGGTCTCCAGGCTGGCAGAACCTACCCCAGGTTTCCAGCCCTCACCAGTTCTTTTCCTTCCCACTCTGGAGCCCTTGCCGCACCATTTGATGATTACTACAACTCCAAGTCTTGTGCTGGCTCCCTTTACCACCCCTGCCCCCAACAGCTGAAGTTAACTCTGATTTCTGCCCCCCTGCTCCAGGGAAGCTGCCATTCAGCACAGCCTGGGGATGGCTTTCTCAGTGGGTGATCCTGGGCAGAACCAGTTGGTTTGGTGGTGAAAAGAATCAAATGCACAGAAAACAAAGACATTTCTCTCCTTCTTTCTTTTTTCTTTTCTTTCCTTCCCTCCCTCCCTTGCATCCTTCCTTCCTTTCATCTTTCTGTCTTAAAATATATATATATTGCCACCAGGGTTATTGCTGAGGCTCAGTGCCTACACAAAGAATCCACTTTCTTTCTTTCTTCCTTTTTTTTTTTTTCACTTGACAGGTAGAAGTTGAGAGGAGGGGAGATAGAGAGGAAGAGAGAAAGAGATATACCTGCAGACCTGTTTCATTCCTTGTGAAGCTTCCTCCCACACACAGATGAGGAGCAAGTTCTCCACACATAATAATGTATGCTCTTAACTGGGTATGCCACTGCCTGGGCCCCCAGAGACATTTCTCTTTTTCTTTTCAATTAAAAGATATATTTTACTGGGGCCAGACAGTGGTACACACAGTTGAGGGCACATATTACCATGCATATTACCATGCATATTACCATGCATATTACCATGCATATTACCATGCATATTACCATGCATCTGGGTTCAAGCCTCTGGTCCCCACCTGCAAGGGGGAAGCTTTACTAGTGATGAAGCAGTGCTCCAGGTCTCTCTTCTTTCTCTCTCCATATGTGTTTCCCTCCCCCCCTTAGTTTCTCTGTCCTATCAAATAAAACAAACAAACCTTTAAAAGTTTTTTTTTCCCTGCAGGGTTATTGCTGGGGTTCGGTGCCTGCACCACTACTCCTGGAGGCCATGTTGTTGCCCTTGTTGTTGTCATTGCTGTTGTTGTTGGATAGGACAGAGAGAAATCAAGAGAGGAGGGGAAGACAGAGAGGGGGAGAGAAAGACAGACACCTGCAGACCTGCTTCACTGCTTGTGAAGTGACTCCCCTGCAGGTGGGGAGCCAGGGGCTCGAACCAGGATCCTTACACCAGTCATTGCACTTTGTGCCACGTGCGCTTAACCCACTGCACTACCGCCTGCCCCCCCAAAGTATTTCATTAAAAAAAGATAACAAGAGTGGTCCGGGAGGTGGTGCAGTGATAAAGCTTTGGACTCTCAAGCATGAGGTCCCGAGTTCGATCCCCGGCAGCACATGTGCCAGAGTGATGTCTGGTTCTTTCTCTCTCCTCCTGTCTTTCTCAATAATAAAATTTAAAAAAAAGATAACAGAAGCAAGCTAACTGTCTTTAAGACATTGTGAAAACTATGGTGGTTATCTTTGGGAGGTGGGAGGGTGGGGACACAAAAATATGGTGGCGGGTGTGGTATGGAACTATACCCTTGAACCTTACAATCTTGTAACCAATTATTAATTATAAATTTTAAAAAATAAAGAAAAAAGATTTGTTTTTTTAATGAGAGAGAGACAAGCTCTGGCTAATAGTGGTGCTAAGGGTTCAACCTGAGAAATCTGAGCCTCGAACATTAAAGACAAAGATATTTCTTTCTTTTTAAAAAAAATTTATAATTTACTTTTTATCTTGGTATGACAGAGAAAAATTGAGGGAGGAGATAAAGAGGGAGAGAGAGAGAGAGAGAGAGAAAGACATTTGCAATACTGCTTCACCACTTGAGAAGCTTCCTCCTGCAGATGAGGACTGGGGATTTGAACTTGGGTCCTTATACATAGCAGTATGTGTGCTCAACCTGGTGTATCACCATCTAACCCCAAAAACAAAGACATTTCTGACTTAGCAACAGGGAGTGTAGTTGTGCTACTTTTTTATTTTTTAAGATTTTGTTTATTTATTTATTTATTTATTTATTTATTTATGAGAGATAGGAGGAGAGAGAAAGAACCAGACATTACTTTGGTTACATGCACTGCTGGAGACTGAACTCTAGACTTCCTGCTTGAGAGTTCATTGCTTTATGCACTGTGCCATCTCCTGGGCCACTAATAGTGCTACTTTTTTGTGATGGGGATAAACAAGTTTGAGAGAGAAATGACCACTTTTTCAGTTGGTTCTGCCAGTTCTGCCTCCCACAAAGATCTTTAGCCAAAGCTGACTTTCTACCTCTGGTGCCTCCAGCTTGGACCAGTGATTTTGTTAAATCCTTCATCCTAATGCATCAGCTCCTTAAAAATTTTGCCTGTACTTTCTCCTCTCATGGAGAATTGACCCAGATGTTGGCCAATCTGTAGAATCTGGCTACTGGTTTCCCCTGCTACTTCTATTCCCTGTTTTGTTCTCCCACTCCCCATGGAAAATTCCGGCCCTCTATCAACAGGGAATACCTTCCTTCTGCTCCTGCCATGCCCCAGGCACTGTCCCATCCCAGTGTCTTAGCTTGTGTTGTGCTCTGTCCTGTCAGGTCCTCTGTCCACCCCCCCCTCCACCCCCTACGCTTACCACTCTGTCTCCTCCACTTGGGGGATAGGAAGGCCAGGTGCCCTGTCTTTTCACCTCTTGTTCCAGTCATCATGAGGCAGGGGGACCCAGTGGCAACTCTTGAATTCCAGAGGCTGAAGTGATGGGAGCGCAGGCACAGAGCCACAGGACTATGCTGGAGGAGAGCTCCGGTGCCAGGGATGGGGGTGAAGTGATACACCAGTTGGAGGACTGTACAGGCTTCATTTGGGGTTCTAGGGCCCCAGGAGATGGTTCAGTGATAGAGTTTATATCCTGTACATATAAGGCCCTCAATCTGATTCCCATAACCACACTGAAAAAATGAAAAGAAAGGAAGAAAAAAAAAAGGCGCAAGAGGAAGAAAGAAAGGTTGGGAGATAGCTTACTCAGAAGGACACAGGTCTTGCTGTGCATGTAACCCTTCTTTGAGTCCCAGCACTGTATGGAAACTTTTACAGGGCTCATGGAGAGCTCCACGGATGGTGAGCCGTGCATTGGTGTCTCTCCTTTCTGGGTATGTTTTGTCCTCTCATCTCTCTCTCTTGCAAGAAGTTAAGAACAGAGGGCGCCAACTGCTCAGTAGTATCTACATGTGGCAGCCTCTGAGTTCATTCCCTGGTATTAAAAAATAAATAAATGAAAGACAAGCCACCTAAGAGGTGGTTTAATGCATGGAGTGTCGGATCCTTGAGTGTAGGGTTCTGAGTTCGGTCCCTGGCAGTGCATGTGCCAGAGTGATACTCTCCCTCTCTCTTTCTCATGAATAAGTAAATCTTTAAAATTACAAAACCCAACAGAGCATCATAAATGTCAGAATAAGTGCATCCATCATCTCCCTTTCTCCTGAAAACAGTCATATGAGGTGTTTAAAACACTCTTCCTGCTGAGGGGATATTTCCCTACTTACCAACCCTAACAGGTACCATATACTCAGTGAAAAGTTGCCTCCCACTGCCCTGATGACAAGCCTTTTCAACAAAGTGTTAGTGGCTTGCACAGCAAGCACCTGGCCCAGGGAACTTGTTAGGCTAACAAGAGAAGTAGCAGTGAGCCTCCCAGTAGAAGCTGAGGCACCCTCATGGGTGACCTATCCATATAGGGTGGTAAAAGGAACTGGGATGACTTGGGGACATCCCTAACCTTTGAGGCTGACGTCATGGTGATAACCACTTACTAACCACCCATCTCGTGGTGCCAGTTCTCTGTCAAGGTGGATGAGGTCCCTGACACAGGACTGTGCCTCTGATAGGTAGGAACTTGCAAAAGAAATACTCTCCCCTCGCTTCACAGGCGGTGAAGCAGGTCTGCAGGTGTCTATCTTTCTCTCCCCTCTCTGTCTTCCCCTCTTCTCTCCATTTCTCTCTATTCTATCCAGTAACAACCACATCAATAACAACAACAATAATAACTACAACAACAATAAAAAAGACAACAAGGGCAACAAAAGGGAAAATAAATTTAAAAAAAAAAAAGAAATACTCTCCCCACAAACTGAAGATAAATGAGATTCATTCCTGTTCTTTCTTCAACCTGGCAAGAATATATTGAGTTTCTCCCTATAAGCGGGTGTCAACCACTAAAGGAATAGCAGACCATAGAAACTTATGTGTCTGTCCATGGATGGGATGGCTTAGAGGGGCAGAGCTAACCTTATAGGAGTGCAACATCATATAAAGGGTAATGACTGGAAAGATGAAGAGCATTCTGTCAACAGCATGTACAGACACTTGGTAATACAAGACATGAAAGAGGCCAAGGAGATAGTGTAAACTTTCATAACTGAGGCCCCATAGGTTGCAGGTTTAATCCCTGGCACCACCATATGCCAGAACTGAACAGTTCTTCTGGTCTCTCTCTCTCTCTCTCTCTCTCTCTTTCTCTCTTTCTATTCCTTCGCAATCAATTTATCTATGTCTCTATTCAATAAATGAATTTTCAAAATTTTTTCAAAAGTTATTTTTTCGTAGAGTTAGAGAGACGCCTACAGCACTGCTTCACTGTCCATGAAGTTTTCCCCTACAGGTAGGGACTGGGGGCTTGAACCCAGATCCTTGCACATTATAACATGTATGCTCTACTAAGTGCACCACTGCCCAGTCCCAGCTTTTTTCTTTGAATATGTGAAATAGCAGGGCTTCTGTAGGAGAGCATTAGGCAGCTGGATGGACTAGATTTTTCAAGCCCCTTCGTGTCAGCACTGAGCCAAATCATTCTGATAGGTGACAGAGCTCAGGTTCAAACTCGTGTTCATTAGATTCCCAGTCTGTGCTCCTGACCACCAGCCTGAAGGACTTCATAACTGGATGTAGTACCCATGGGTCCAAGGCAGGCTGTTTGGATTTGAATCTAGAAGGAAGACTCCCCATGACTGCCCACCACTTGCACTCTACCATCAACATGTCTACCTCTCATGTAATTTCCTTAGCACTTCTCTTTAAATGTTTCACTTAAAAAAAACTTAAATTGTTTTGTTTTAACCAGGGCTGCTCAGCTTTGGCTTATGGTGGTTCTGGGGACTGAACCTCTAATCATTATGCTGTCTGCCTAACCTCAAGTTTTTTTTTTAACCCTTGATATATAAAGTACACGTGAAGGAAAACACAAACTGGGGCCAGGTGGTGGCACATCTGGTTAAGTGCACACATTACAGTGCTCAAAGATCCAGGTTCAAGCCCCTGCTCCCAACCTGCAGGGGGAAAGCTTCACGAGTGGTGATGCCCGGCTACAGGTGTCTGTCTGTTACTTTCCCTCTCTATCTCCCTCCCTCCTCTCAATTTCTCTCTGTCTCTATCCAATAATAAATATATATATATTTAAAAAAAGAACACACAAACCAATTTTCATTCATTAAAAAGAGGGAGGGGGCTGGGTGGCGGCGTACCCAGTTGAGCGCACATATTAATTACCATGCACAAGGACTTGGGTTTGAGCTTCTGCTCCCCCCTCCAGGGGAGGTCACTATATGAGTGATGAAGCAGGTCTGCAAGTGTCTATATTTCTCTTTCCTTCTCCATCTCTTCTTACTCTCTCAATTTCTATCTTTCCTATAAAATAAAATAAAATAGAAAGAAAAAATGGCTGTTGTAAGCAGTGGATTTGTAGTGCTGGTACTCAGCCCCAGCGATAACCCTGGTGGAAATAAAAAAGGAAAATTTTCATCCAGATCAAAGCAAACATGCTCTTCAGAGTAAACACTCTTTGAGTTGTACTGGCAACAGATTAGTTTTGTTTGCTTTTCAATGTCAAAAAGATAAAACAATAAGGACTATGTGTGTGGTGGTGGTGGTGGTGGATCTATAATTGTATAATTGAATTCATCCATTCTCACTTTCATACAGTATTCCACTCAGTGAATGTTTGTTTTACTGCTGACTCATAGCTTGTCTTCAACCTTTGGCTATTGTGAACAGAGCTGCTGAGAGCATACTTATGTATGAGCACAGGTGTGTTTGTGCCTGTTGGAATTATACCCAGGAGCTGAATCCAGGCTTGAGGGGGTAGTAGCTCCTATCTTCACCAAAAAATGATACCACAGTGTGAGTGCTTACTGTGTAGGGACACCTGCTAGCCACTGGGTGCTGGGAAGAGAAGCTGAGTTCCCAAGGTGCTGGCTCCTGCCTTCTTGGGGTCTGATACAGTGCCAGGAAACAGGCTTTCTCTATGAAAGCTGCTCTGGCCCCACCACCTTCCAATTTCATTCTGCTCTCTTGGCTTGAGCTTCCTTCCACCCCAGGCCCTTCACCCATTGGCTTGTCCTTCCTCTCAGGTGCTTGCAGATGTCAAACAGCTCCCTCACACATGTGCTCAAGTCTTCCCTCTCTGTTCATGACCTTTGCTCCCATTCTCCAGCTCCATGCCCACTTCTCCAGGAAGCCTGCCCTGATGTCTAGCATGTTGAAAAGTGTGAGTCCTCATTCTCCATGCTCCCATAGCATATATCATGTGTATTTTCACACTAGAACTTGCTCATGAGGACTCATCTAATCATCTGTAGTTTATACACCCATGACTCCCTAAAGTCTGGCACTCAGAAGGAGCCAAGCAAAACTTGAGAAAGCTTGGCATGAGTTGCCATCTGTTTGAGAGCCTCTTTCTGTGACTTGCTTCTGTCCTCCTCTCCTGTGACCACTAGTTTTATTTTATTTTATTTTATTTTATTTTATTTATTTTTTTCTTACCAGAGCACTGCTTAACTCTGGCTTACCAAAGTGCTGAGGATTGAACCTGGAATGAATATCTTTTTGCATAACCATTTTATTTGTAGACAGACGCCCCCCCAGCTAACCCATAATCATTGGCCCCCAATGCCAATGATTATGGCCCCTTCCTAGCATGCTCACTTGTGCTGAGGGTCCCCAGAACCCTGAGCCCCAATGGCTTTCATGTCCGTTTTCAGCCACTGTCTTTTTTTCCACTGGAACATTAAGCTCCTTCACAGCAAGAATCTTGTTGTCCCTGGCTCCCAGCCATGCTCTGTCAATATTTGTGAGCCGAGTGAGTGGGAGACTCTACCTCTGCAAACACGTTAGTTTGTGGGAATCAAGCAGCTTTCTACCTCGGTGCCATGGCTCAAGTATTCCTTCACTGGTCTTTGTCCCCATTTTCTAACTCCATGCCCATGGCTCCCAGTCCTTCAGCTTAGAAACCGCAGACACCCAGGTACCTTTTACTCTTCACATGTCAATGATTGCCACAAAACCTGTCTTCTACCTCCTCTCTCTAGTCCCCACACCCAGCTCACACCTGGATCTCCTCTATTGCTCCTACTCCCACCTCAGTGTTATCCATTTTTGTCACCTGAATAAGTTTGCTAATGAATCTATTTTTCTATGGCAAGCCCTATAAAAACCCTCAATGCAGTCATGTAGTCTATAATCCTATTTCCAAAAGTGTAGACGTCACAGTGTGTGGCTGGTGTAAAGGTGTGCAGAGGAAGCGAGAGGAGGGGCTGGACAGGTCGCTCACTGTGTAGGGTGCCATGTGTGCGGCCAGCACCACACAGGAGGTATTATGGCTCTGGAGGAGGCTCCAGTACTGTGTCTCCTCTTTATCTGAATGAAAAAAATTACCAGGAGCAGTGAAATCATGAGTGTACAAGGCCTGGTTCTAAAAAAATAAGAGAGAGATAGAATTAGATGGAATTGGAAGATGGCGGAGCCAGCATAACTTTCAAGGAGAGAACCTGCTCCCCAGCACTGCCCACACCCCCAAGCAGACAGGACCCAGTGCCCTGGGAGCTCAGTTTCCCTTTCTAGCACCCAGCAGGTGTCCCCCACACAGGAAGTGCCTGCTCTGTGGGTTTCATGGATTGGGCTCCATACATCCCTGAGCACTGGCTAAGACCAAGTGTGTGTGTCTGGGGGGACAGAGGGAACACTGCTGGGAGACACCTTGTAGGAGGGTGTTGAGGGAGGGGTATAGAGTTTGGGCACCTGCTCTGGAGTCTTGGGAGGTGAAGGGATGGGGAGGCTGTCAGGCATGGGGAAGGGTGGGCACAGCATAGGTATCAAGGCCCAGCAGAGTGATGGAGGCCACAGTGGCTCTGGATGGCAGAGCCACAGCCCTATCCCTATGCAGATGCCAGCCTGCCACCCCTTCTCTCACTGCACAGTGTCAGCTTTACCCCACAACCTCCTTTCATTAGCACTGGCATGAAACATGGGGTCTACACTCTACAGTAGGGAGACACACTCCAAGTTCTCTTGACTCACATGCCTTCTGTGCTTTGGCCCAAAGTTCCAGGCATCCTTCCCAATTCACTGTCCAGAGTCACCCTTTTGGGCAAAGGCCTCTGACACCCCCTACTGGCACTTTTGCTTCAACAGTCTGATTTCTCTGTAGAGGAGCCTGTCTTGCTGGGTCTGAGCACAGCCAAAGCCAGTTCTCTCAGCAAGGAGGTGGTGTGAGCCACACCAGGAAGAGAAATGACTTGTGATATTTACCTGCATGCCAGCAGCTTTCCAAATGACCTCCCTTCCACCCATCCTCCATTTCCCATCCACTGCTAATAGAATGTCTTCACAAGAACATCTGTGAAATATTACTCAGTAATAATAAGTAGAGCACTACTGATATGACAGCTTCAAAGGATTTTTTTTTTTATTGCCACTGGGTAGAGGTAAACAAGATGGTCAGGCATTAGAGAAGGGAAAGGAGGTGTGACATTAAAAATGAGTGCATGCAAAAACTGGTGAAATCCCTGGTCCCCTAGTCAGGAAATCCTTGGATTCCTACATAGATAATATGGGCCTAGATCTCTCTCCACCATCACTGGCCACTTCCATCAGGAACATCATTAGTCTTCCTGTTGGCCTCTCCAGAAACTCGCTTTTGCTATAAAGTAGTAATGGTAGGGACTGCCCCACTCTCCGAAGGGAAGCTGGATTATCCTACTCTGCCACTTGAGGACAACTGGTCCTGAAATGAGTGCAACTAGAATACTCCCAGCTATGGCCATGGACTGTGAGCTCAGTCTCACAGTGACTCAGAGGTTACACTGGCTCCTGTGCTAAACAAGAATATATATAGTCCCTGGGTTAGATTTATGGGGTAAATAGTCATGGGTCCCCTGGAGCACACCTAAAATAGACTTCCTAGCTATTTTTCACACTAAATATGAATATACTTGGGTCTTGGTCAGATTGATGTGGTAAGCAGTTAATTGTATTTATATATTTTCTTCAGGTATGGGAGCTACTTTCTGCCCTAATGTAGGTTTCTAACCCTATCCTCAAGTCTGACATCATCTTCCCAGACAATATTTTTGTCCACCTCCATGTTAGCTATCAAGCTCAAGCAAAAATTATTAAAATCATGTGCCCCTAAGAACATACCTAAAACAGATTTCCTAGCTTCTTTCCACCCTAAGATCTCTATTCTCATCTATATTATTGCCTATTGCTTCCTGTTTATTAAACATTTTGTCCTACTTTATATCTTTTTTATTTATAAAAAGGAAACACTGTCAAAACCATAGGATAAGAGGGGTACAACTCCACACATTTCCCACCACTAGAACTCCATATCCCATCCCTCCCCTGATAGCTTCCCTATTCTTTATCCCTCTGGGAGTATGGACCCAAAGTCATTATAGGGTGCAGACCTACCTTATATCTTACTGCTTTTCAGCCACCAAGTTGCAGATGCTACTATGATTCCATCCTGAACTCCCTGGGCAGATGATCTCTCCAATGTGTCCCAGAACCTCACCTCTCCAGAGCCCTACCCCACTAGGGAAGGACAGAAACAGGATGGGGTTATGGACCTGCCAACATCCACATCCAGTAGAGAAGCAATTATAAAGACAAAACCCTCGCCTTCTGCATCTCATATAGAATTTTGGTTCATACTCCCAAAGGGGAAGAAATGTTAGGGGAAAATGACCAGAGGGCTCTGAACCCCAATTCCAGCAGGACCATTAAAAAGAAGAGGAAAAAAAGGAAGGACAGTCAGAAGTAGTAATAAGTGTTGTTGTGACTTGGAAAGGAAGAGAAGGCAGGATCATAGAAGAAAAGAATATATATAATAGTCAACCCATATCTGTGACCTTGGGAGAACTACTGCAGTTTCCAATGGAGGGAATAGGGACACAGAACTCTGGTGGTGGGACTGGTGTGAAATTATACTCCTGTTATCTTATAATTTTGTAAATCAATATTAAATTATTAATAAAAGAAAACTGGTAAAATCAAGTAAGACCTCAGTCTAGGTCACCTTTGCTGGGTTTCATCCTGCACTAGTTATGTAAGCTGTCACCACTGGGGGAAGCTTGGTGACAGGTGCACTGAATAGCTCTGTATGACTTATGTCACTTATGGGACTCAAGTGCTTTTAAAAAAGTAAAAGTTTAAGGGAGTCGGGCAGTAGCGCAGCGGGTTAAGTGCAGGTGGCACAAAGCACAAGGACCAGCATAAGGATCCTGGTTCAAGCCCCCAGCTCCCCACCTGCAGGGGAGTCGCTTCACAAGTGGTGAAGCAGGTCTGCAGGTGTCTATCTTTCTCTCTCCCTCTCTGTCTTCCTCTCCTCTCTCCATTTCTCTCTGTCCTATCCAACAACAATGACATCAATAGCAACAATAATAACTATAACATTAAACAACAAGGGCAACAAAAGGAAATAAATAAAATAAATAAGGTAAAAGTTTATGAAGGGCTTGGAAATACCTCATCCGATAGTGTGTACCCTTTGCCATGCAGGAAGGTCTAGGTTTGAGCCTCAGCTCCAGATGGGATCCCCACTCATGGCACTAAAGGAAGCTCCCTGGATTGTAGAGTGGTGCTGTGATGTCTCTCCTTCTCTCTCTATATTTATGTCTCCCTCTCTATCTTTCTCTACCTGATTTCAAAGAAAAAATACAGTCCAATGGGAACAGAGGAGTTACATGTGTAAGCCCAGGCACAGACACAAAAGGTTTATGAGAAGGGGCCTGTTTGTGGTATAACTGGTTGAGCACTCATGTTACCATGCTCAACTGGATTTAAACCTCCAACCCCCACCAGCAGTGAAGAACACAAGTGGTGAAGCAGAGCTGCATATGTCTTTCTCTCTCCCTCCATCTTCACTCTCTACTATCAAGTAATAAACAAAGGGGGCCGGGAGGTGGTGCACTGGGTTAAGCGCACATAGTTCAAAGCACAAGGACCTGCACAAGGATCCCAGTTCAAACCCCCCCCCCCACCTCTCTGCCTGCAGGGGGGTCACTTCACAATGGGTGAAGCAGGTCTGCAGGTGTCTCTCTGCCTCTCTCCTTCTCTATCTCCCCCCCTCAATTTCTCTCTGTCCTATCCAATAAAAAAAATGAAAATATGGCCACCAGGAGCAGTGGATTCTACAGTCAGCACTGAGCCCCAGCAATAACCTTGGAGGGAAGCACACAGACACACACTAATAATAATAATAATAACAAGAATAAGTTTAACAAAAATTTATGAGAAAAGCATATGTAACAATACTGAGCACCTGGTCCTCTGTACCTTGTGGCAGCTGGTGGGCGGTGGAAAGTAAAGCTGATGAAAGAGTACCTGCCAGCCTCTGTCATGAGCCCGGTCCTCCTCAGAGGCTGGTGGCAGAAGAATATTCCCTCTTGGAAGGCAGAGAGGTGGACTTTCCTGCCCTAGTGCTGGCTGGCTGTGGGACTTGTTTTTTTTTTTTTTTTTAATCCCAACATGATCCCCTCCTATACTGGCTGGAGGGGGCCTGCTTCTACCCTTGAAGCTCTGGCCCCAAATGAACAAAGTGTTTTTTCCTAGCACTGCTGGGACACAGGCTGAAGCAAAGATGATCTGTGGTTAACAGTGGGTCTGAAGGTGATTCCTATAGTGAAGCCAATGACTGGGAGTTGAACACGGTTTATTATTGTAACTGAGGGGGAAAAAAAACAAAACAGTGGGACTGAAGTGACATGTGAACTTGCTGAAGATATCAAGGATGGCTTATTTGCACAATGGACAGGACCTGTAGATGCAAGATGAAGCAAATGCACAGCCACAAAGGCAGTGATTTCTGCCCAGAAGCCTTCTGCTGGCACTGTTTGGTTTTTTTTTCTCTTTTCCTTCCTTTTTTCCTCCCTCCCTTCCTTCCTTCCTTCCTTCCTTCCTTCCTTCCTTCCTTCCTTCCTTCCTTCCTTCCTTCCTTCCTTTTTGCTACTAGGATTATCAATGGCCCTCCAGGTCCACACAACTCCTCCACTCCTGGAAGACCCTCCTCCTGCTCTTTCTCCTCTTTTGTGAGAGAATGAGACACAGAAAAGGCGAGGGGGCAGAGAGTAGAGACACTGCAGTCCTGCTCCACTGCTCTACAAGTGCTCCCATAAGGTAGCTGGTTCTTGTCATGGTAAAGTGTGTGCTCTACCAGGTGAGTCATCTCCCAGCCCATTACTATATTTTGATTGTGTCTTGCTCTTTAATTTTTTTATTTTCTCTTTTTGTTGCCCTTGTTTTATTGTTGTAGTTATTATTATTGTTGTTATTGATGCAGTCGTTGTTGAATAGGACAGAGAGAAATGGAGAGAGGAGGGGAAGTCAGAGAGGGGAAGAGAAAGATAGACACCTGCAGACCTGCTTCACCGCCTGTGAAGCGACTCCCCTACAGGTGAGGAGCCAGGGGCTCGAACCGGGATTCTTATGCTGGTCCTTGCACTTTGCGCCACCTGCGCTTAACCTGTTGAGCTACCACCCAACCCCCTGTGTCTCGCACTTTATATTTTCCTAAATTTTGTTGTAAGAAATTATGAATGTAATAATATAAATTATAGGACTGGGAGATAGCTCACCTAGTAGAGTTCATGTTCCATAACTCACAAAGACTCCATTTTGAGCCCCAGAATCATGAGAGCATCATGCACAGCACTGAGGCAAGCTCAAAGAATGGTGGAATGGTGCTTTGGTGTCTCTTCTCTCTGTCAATCTCTCTCCCTCTATTAGAAATTGGAAAGAAAAAAGATAGGTGGGAGCAGTGGAATGGCATGTGTAAAGCTAAGTGCTAAGATAAAGAAGAAAAATGGCTGCTTCAGAGCCCTGGGAACTAAACAGGATACGGGAGTGTCCTGTCCTACCTGCCAGGCATCCCCTCAGGATAATTCTGGTGGGGTCTCATCCCAGGATGTAGGACTGTGCTTGACCCTAAAGAGTGGCAACTATTGAGACTTCATTCATGCTCCTGCACCAGCTTCTGAGGCAAACATGATTCACAGCCTCCATTTATAGCCACAAAGCACCTCTACAGCAAGTGCCAACGCCTCCACTTTGCAGATGAACATGCTGAGGTAAAGAACCTGAGAGGAGGAGTTGGCGGTAGCACAGTGGGTTAAATGCAGGTGGTGTAAAGTGCATGGACCAGTGTAAGGATCTGGGTTCGAGCCCCCGGCTCTCCACCTGCAGGGGGGTCACTTCACAGGTGGTGAAGCAGGTCTGCAGGTGTCTATCTTTCTCTCCCCCTCCTCTCTCCAGTTCTCTCTGTCCTATCTGGCAATGATGACAACAACAACAATAATAACTACAACAATAAAACAACAATAGCAACAAAAGGGAATAAATATTTTAAATAATAATAATAAAGAACCTGAGAGGAAAGATCACTTGTTGGGAAGTGGCAGAGTTTGAGTTTGTACCTGTGTCTGCTGTCCACAGATTGGCCTTTCTATAAGTATTGATATTTCTTAAACACGTGACATGTGTCAGGTGCTGGGCACGCAAAGGTGAGGAGAGTCTCCACCCTCCTGGGGCTGATAGTAGCAGGGTGGAGCAGAGGCAGTGAGGGCAGATAGCAATAAATAATCCTGGTATGTGACTGTAAACTATGAAGCTGAGATAGGAGAAGTTTTAAGAGTCTCTTGCAGTGTGTAACACAAGGACCTGGAAGCTTCATGAGTCGTGGGGTGTGCTGTGGTGTCTCTCCTTTTACTCCCTCTCTGCCTTTCACGCTCTATTAGGAAAAAAAAGTCTGTTGAGAGCAATAACCCTAGTGATAGGTGGGAGAATAATTAGTGATATAATTGGACAATCAGAGAAGCTATGCAAGAAAGGTTACCTAAGCAGAATGTGAAAAGATGACTAAGTAGAAAAAAACTGCATTGAGGGACAGCACATGCAAAGACCCTGGGGCAGGAGGGGTTATGGAATCTTTGAGAAACTCATAGGAAGTCTGTGCAACTGCAGTGCAGAAACCAGGAGAGCAAGTAACGCATGAAGCACAGGTCGTATTTACTTGGCCCAACTCTTATCCTCAGAACACAAAAGATTGACTCATGTAGTCTCTGCATGTACCCTCTAAGGTTGGTACTATTAGTACCTACCTCTCTTTTCCCAATGGGGAGAACAGGACACAGAGGGATGAGTCAGTTCTGCAGAAGCACCTGGCAGGGGCACTGAACTGGGATTTGGATCCAGGCAGTCTGGCTTGGAACCATTGAGCTGCACTGTTTCCTGAAGGGAAGCCAAGGAGTGGGCAGGGGTCAGATCACACTAAGCCCTGGAGGCCATGCCGAAGTCTGAGGACTTTCCTAACATGAGTGGAAAGGTTGTTATACAGAGTGATGATGTAATCAGACTGTGTTTTTTGTTTTGTTTCAGTTTTGGTTTTTTGCCTCCAGGATTATTGCTGGGGCTTGGATGAATCCACTGCTCCTGGGGGCTTTTTTTTTCTTTCCCTTTTGTTGTCCTTGTTTTACTGTTGTTGTGGTTATTATTATTGTCATTGCTGTCGTCGTTGTTAGATAGGACAGAAAGAAATGGAGAAAGGAGGGGAAGACAGAGATGGGGAGAGAAAGACAGACACCTACAGACCTACTTTACCACCCTGGAAGCAACTCCCCTGCAGGTGGGGAGCTGGGGGCTCGAACCAGGATCCTCATGCCAGTCCTTGTGCTACGAGATTGTGTTTTAAATGTGGTGAACAAGTGAAAAGAGGGTGTAGGAAGGAGGGGATGCTGAGAGGGAGCTGCAGTGGGCCAGGTTGGAGATGTCAAGCCAGGTGCAGTCCTGGTGATGGAGAGAAGGGGTGGGAGTCAGAGGGACAGAACTGAAGGGGCTTGGGTAGAGCTCAGGTATGGAGGGTGGAGCGAGAGAGGGAAATGGAGAGAGAAAGCAGTATTTCTAGGTTTCTGGCTGCCCAGCTGGGGGATAGTGAAAGCATTCTCTGAAGTAGGTAGAACCCTAAAGGAATGGGAGAAGGAGCTGCCCCAAGGACTTTCCAGCTAGGCAGAAAAAAATGAGGTGTGGTGGCTAGGGTGGGAGGACAGCCAGGGGCATGCAGTGATGTGTGAGTCAAGAAGTCTGGTTCCAAGGAAGAAGTCGGTTTCCCAGAGGCATTTTCCAATAGGAGAATAGAATGTATTTTATTTAACAGCTGTTAATTTGATTTATAACCTTCAAATATTCAGACATCTGGTGTGAGGCCTCCATGTGTACACTCGCCCCAGCCTGCTGGCCCCAGGGGGTGGGCCTGAGCCAGCCTCCCCCACTGGAACACAAACTCCCCAAGGGTAGGCAGATACATGGTGCCCCTGCCCCAATCAGTGACTGGCACAGAAGAGCAGATAATAAATACTGGCTTGAGGAATGAATGAGATGATCCAAGTAAACTACTTGGCATGGTGCAAATGTTCAATAAATATTAGCAATTGTTGTCTGTAAAGCAAGCGGAGGGTGGGCAGGGGGCTGAGACCCACAGGCTGAGGTGGTTTGTGTTCAGGGCAGGAAGAGAGGCTGCTGACTCCAAGTTCTGTGCCCCGAGTCCTGAAGCTGTGCCCTCCACCTCCCCTCCATCCTATAGACCACTCAAGCCCTTCACAGTGAAGTGGACAATAGGGAAGGCATCCTTGACAGCCAGGATGTCATGAGGGGCTAGCACTGCTGCTGATGTCATTTCCTTTCTCCCTAAAGCAAGGCAGCAGGTGAAGCTCCTCTGCCTCCAAGGGCCCCTCCAGGTCCAGACTCCACCCAGCTTACTTGCTTTCCTGTCACCCATAAACTCATGCTGTGGGCGGAGGGGGGGGGTTGATTTCTCCTTCCAAGAGGTTGTGCTCTGGTCTGAGACAGGAACCTAATCCAAGAGTCAGATTACCCTGCCTGCACTCTGAAAAGTCACTTTGCTTCTGTAAACTACAGGCTTTGTCTGCACAATGGAATTGTGTGAGGAACTGGGGCTCATCACACAACAGGTGCTGGGCACACATTCAGTGATCATGAAGAACTTCAGCAGAGAACACAAGTTATTCAGAGGGCCTGCCACACACCCAGCCGGTAACTTCATAAAGGGGGCAAGGCAGGCCCAGCCACCACACTATGAGGGAGGGAAGGAACTTACTGTTTTGCCACCAGTCCAGGTCAGTCCAGCCCACAGGGCCGGCCCCACACAACCTGCTAGAAGGTCCCTCACCAGGCGGAGGCCTGAAGCCAATTAACCTCACACCCCAATTCTTCCTCCCAGCACAGTTTACCCAGCAAACTACCCCTCCACCCATTACACGCATGCTTGCATTCGCACAGTAGGTGGCGCTGTAATAAAGAACAGGATGCAATCAATCCCCAAACCGACCAGACCGGGAAGAAGCAGTTTGCTGACTACCCCACCAGGGGTCACCATGACCTCAGCCCCGAGAAAGGCAAATGCACACCGGTCTGCAGAGTGGTGGGAGGCAGAGGGCCTGAGATAGTTCGTCCAGTTCCAACAGTGGGACACCGAGGTCCGCAGAGGTGACAGTAGTGGGGGTGGCCTCCGAGGTCAGTGCGGGCGGAAGATGTCAGAGCACTGCTGCAGGATGAGCTCCACCACCTGGTTCTGGAACACCATGGTCATAGGCATGCTGGCTTCCTCCGTCTCGGGCCGCAGCAGTGTGGGTCCGAACACGATGGACACACTCTGCATGGACATGCGGTTCTCCTCGCCGTGCTCAATAACCCTGCAGCGGGGATGGAGACAGGGGTCAGGGGTCAGGGCGGAGGTAGCGGTGGGACGGGCAGCAGCTCTCCCAGCCCGCCCAGCTCAGGCGCCCGCTCACCGGCACAGGTGCTGGAAAAGCAGCCGCAGCGTGTCGTGGTTGGGGGCGGGCAACGAGCGAACCAGGTCACGCACGCAGCGGATGCGCTGGGCCGGGTCCTGCAGCTCTAAGGGTCAGGAAGGGGGGAAAGCGGGAAGGTAAGGTGAGAGAGGGGGTGGGCACATGAGACTGCAGAAGGGGGCTGGCCAGGGGGGCCGCCTGCGCCCTGCCCGCCCGCCCGCCGGCTCACTGATGGCTGCGATGAACTGGCGGAAGTGTGAGAAGGGGAAGAGGGGCTCTGGCAGCTCCCGGAAGAAGAGCTTCAGGGCGCCGGTGATAACGTGCACGTCCTCCCAGCGCCCATCGTCCAGGTCCAGACGCTCATCTGCGGCAGGTGGGGAGGGGGGGGGTGAAGACGTGCAGGGGGCCCGCGGCCCGCCCTTCGGCCAGGGCAGGTGGCCCAGGCCTCACCGTGGTCCACCTTGTAGCGCAGCTTCTGGATGGTGGCCAGGTTTCCGCTGATGCGGTACAGCCCGTCAATGTCCAGCCCTGCGGCAGAGGGAGGCGTGACTCCGGGCTCCCGGGTAAGTGAGTGACTTCTGTGTGTGTGTGTGGGGGGGCGTTCTTCTGCCCCATGCGCCCACCCAGTGGCCTCCGTGAATGTAGGGGGACTGGAAGCGCCCCCCTTCCCTCCGGCGTGCCTACCCCGGGCCTCGACGGTGCGGATGCACTGCTGCACGAAGCGCGGCACCGGGCTCCTCTCGCGTTCACACAGCACAGCCAGTGCGCAGCCGAACACCTGGTCTGGGGGAGAGGCCAGTCAGCAGCCCCCCCCCCCCCCGCCCCCTGCCCCGCGGTGCCCCCAGCTATCTGCTTTAAAAAAAAAAAAGCTAGTTACCTTTGATGTAGCCCTTCTCTCGCAGGGACTGCATGGTGGGCCGCCTCAGCAGGAACTTGCGGAGCTTGTGACGGACTTTGCTTAAGTCACTCTCCAGGCCTCCAGGGCCAGTAGCTGGGGTTTCAGGACCATTAGTCAAAGCAGGGAGAAGGCGTTGACCCAATTGGCACCCCCATCCCTGCTCCCAGATGCCCCATCCCCTACACACCTGCACCTGATCGTGGATCCTCCTCCTTCTCCCACCAGCTCCCCAGGCGCTCTCTCGACCCAAAGTCCACCGGGCTGTTCTCCTTTTCTTCCTCCAGGGACTCTGTGGACTGGAATCAGGAGGCCTCAGAGGCAGAGCTGGGAGTGTGGGTGGGGTTTAGGGGCAGCTGGGGGTCTTCTGGGATGGGAGGAACAATTGAAAGTGACTTCCCAGCAGGCCTGGTGACCTTGAGACTGGGAGTCCTCGCTTCAAGGGAACCAGGTGAACTCTTACCAGAAACAGAGTAGCTCCCTCTCTTGGCAGCAAAGAACTCAGATGTGAGAGGCACCGTGGTCCTGTTCCTATACCTCCTTTATTCAAACAAACCCCTAACCCCCCTTCCCCAGCACCTGGCCCCTTTTCTTAGATTTTCCTCAGCTCCATTGTGCACACTCTATGAGGGCAGCAACCCTTAGTGTGAACTGGAAATCTTGGCTGGGACCAGCCACCAACCACACCAGCATCACCTCCCTGTATCTGGATTCCTACTTTTACTAACAGCCAAATACTGCTCTCATTGTGGAACTAAGGAAACAAGGAGTTAAGGGTCAAAGAAAGGGACAGGATGGTGGCACACCTGGTAGAGTGCACACATTACAGTATGCAAGGACCCAGGTTCAAGCCCCTAGTCCCCACCTGCAGAAGGGAAGCTTCATGAGCTGTGAAGCAGTGCTGCAGGTATCTTTCTTCCTCTCAATCTGCCCCTTCTCTCTGTCTCTATCCATAATAAGGAAATATGTAAAAATAAAATAAAAAGCCACAGAAAACCCCCCATGTTTCCCAGGGAATAGCTGTCACTGGAGGTGAGGGTGGGGGTGGGAAGGAGCTGACCCATCTCTACTTGGAACCTAAAAAAAACCCCAAAACAATAAATTCTTCAGTTCTTTACAATTGCATCTTCTAGTTTTAGCCTGTCACTCCAGCCTCAGCTATTACATTTCTTTCTGCCTCCTTTAGTATACACCTTACAACCACCACCTGAAGTGTTCCACAGGTGCCGCCCCTGAGCTGAGAATCTCAGAATGGCTATTTCTTTTATATATATGTATATATATTCCCTTTTGTTGCCCTTATTGTTTTTTTTTAAATTGTTGTTGTAGTTATTATTGTTATTGATGTCACCATTATTAGATAGGACAGAAAGAAGTGGAGAAAGGAGGGGAAAACAGAGGGGGAAAGAAAAAGATAGACACCTGCAGACCTGCTTGTGAAGTGACTCCCCTGCAGGTGGGGATCCGGGGGCTCAAACTGGGATTCTTATGCTGGTCGTTGCACTTTGCACCACATGTGCTTAACCCACTGTGCTACCACCCAACTCCCAAGAATGGCTATTTCATCAGCACCCCATCTGCTGCCCAGCCAGTGTGTGTGTGTATGTGTGTGTGTACCAGGGAGGGTGATTCACCTAAAGGTGCAATAGAGCTCTCAGTGACCAAGTGAAGGACCCCAGCAGCACTGAGCTTGGCCACCCAGTCTTCACTACCCCTGGGGTCCCCAGACTCTGCTTACCAACTCCTGGATGCCCTGGGCAATGGCCTTTTGCCAGGTGCTGACGATGGCCTCCGAGTCATGCTGGATCAGGTACTCTGAGCCATCCCGGCTCCGCAGCTGCAGGGACACAAGTCAGTCATCTCTGGTGCTAGTTCCCAGGGAGAATGCACAAGTGTGGATGATCTGTTCCTGTCCCCAGGGCCTCAGGACTTAGGGGAGCTAGGGCTTCATTCCAGGACAGATATACTACCTCATTAAAGGCAGAAAATGATAGTAACCCTGTTTCTGGGGGGCAGAGAGGCACAGCAAGTTTCAGCAACTCCCTTGCAGGCACACATATTTGTACTCCATCTGCTGAGCTACTTCCCCAGCTGAAAGCCATGGGGAACTTTCTGCCACATAAAGATTTCTGACTATAGGGTGGGGTGTGTTCTGTACACTGTATATATATTCACACATCACAAGGTACAATTAGAATGAAACACAAAATATGTACAAAATGAAAAAAGTTTAGGTTTAGACCAAAAATGTATTGTAATCCTTTGAAAATAACTTGATTAGATATTATTTATCTTCTTACACTAATTTACATTTATAAAAATTTCAAATATACTAAAGTGAGGTGCTAAGAATGCACTATCTACAATTAAAATTACTGTGCAATAAAGTTATCGACAAATCTATCCTTATTCATTCCAGGAAAATGCACTGACCAGAGGGGTCATCAGCTGGAAGAAGCACTGGCCTGGCAGTCTACTGGGTGTTCCATACTCATAGCCTTCCTTCAGAAGCCCCATAATCTGGGCCTAAGAGGTAATGATTTAGAGCACTGAGGAACAAGCCACTGTCAATAGCCCAAACCATTTTTTTAAAGCTAACTGCTGACTGAGAGTCCTCTTTCCCTAAGAAAACTTTCCCAAGAATGAGGTGAGGTAGCTGGCAACTCCAAGGACCATAGTCAAGGTGGACAGTTACCAATCCACCTAGACAAATAGTCAGTTTTACAAAATTAGTCATCTTGACCAAAAAAAAAAAAAGTCAATATTGACAAATTGACAAAAATAGTCAGTGTGAATGCTTGGTTGCATCAGTTGATAGCAACTCTATCTTTGGATCCAATGATAGAGTGAGCTTGCAGGAGTCTAGGTTTGATCCTTGGCAACATCTGACGACAGCAAGGTGAGCTCCATGGGTGGTAATGTGGTGCTTTGTCTCCTCTCTCTCTCTCTCTTTCTCTCTCTCTCACCTTTTCTGTTTATCTCTCCATCTGAAAATAGGCAAACTGTTGAACTTCAAGAGCTGCTCTGAGCTCCTGGGTTTTTATTTCCAGCACTGTATAAAAAAATAAATACAGGAACTGGTTGGTGGTGCACCTGATTGAGCACACACACACACATTACAGTGAGCAAGGAGTTCCCTAGTCTCTACCTGCAGGGTAGAAACTGCACAAGCAAAGAAGTAGTAGAATAAATAAATAAATAAAATATAAACTGCAATTTGTGTTTCATACCCCTTCCCACAAATATTAGAGAAAGACTTTTAGCTAGCAAACAACACAGCCTCATTCTCATCTAAGCTAACAAGAGCCCTGTTATGCCATTAAAAAGTATAACAGTATTTCTGAAACACGAACCACTGTTTTTGGCAACTTTTTCAAAACACTATCAACTCATACTCGAACATTTCACACAGAAGACAAAACTGTTACACAGCACTCTTATTTCAGGAAGCATTCATTCTGTTGAATGCATGGGCAAGCTGAGCTACCCCAACGCTGCTGTCCTCAGGGGACTATTGCTGGAGTTTTCTATGGTCCAGTGGTGACTAGGAAAGCCTGCTATGAAATTTTCCCACCCAGCAGGAAGTAGGGAATTCCTTGGCTTCCATTCAAAATTGCCTGTCTTCCCACTGGCTTGAGTAGCTTCCAGAAAAGACAAAGTGTCTACTGTGAAACCTACTCAGAGAAGTGAGTAGGTTCCAAATTATATTCCTCCATGAGGATAATTTCTGGAACCATCCGTTCCACCCCGGTTCCATGGCTGCCAGTTCTTAGCAACATCGCCCCGCCAGATATTCGTCGGGATGCGGCATCATCTAAGTTCATTTCCCACGTCTACGCTCGACCGGACCTGCCAATATACGTGGATATCTTCGCCCACCCTGTCCAACGCTTGACGTCTCGTCACCCAATCTGGTCCCCCTACGCCTACACTGAACTTCTCTGTTCCAATCTCTTGGAAACAAAGTTGGCAGTCAGCTGAGGTAAAGAACAAACACCCCATCACAGACCCTTGCAAGCGTCAACCCGGCTTTGACCTAGCACGTTATGACTGGGCCCTCCTCAATCGCTATCGAACAGGCCATGGCCGGTGCACCGCTATGTTCCACCGCTGGGGAGCCAGAGACGACCCGAACTGCCCCTGCGGCTACAGACAGACTATGACCCACATAGTCAACGACTGCCACCTCTCCAGATTCAAAGGTCTCGAAACTTTACATCAGGCTCAACCTGACGCTGTTGACTGGCTATGGAAGAAGGGCAAACGCTAGAAGAAGAAGAAGAAGGAGAAGGAGAAGGAGAAGGAGAAGGAGAAGGAGAAGGAGAAGGAGAAGGAGAAGGAGAAGGAGAAGGAGAAGAAGAAGAAGAAGAGAAGTGACATTTACAGATCACCATTTGAAGACTATTCTTCTAAGTTAGAGAAGGAACACATCCGGCAAATGTGATGTCCCTCTTCACTCTAATACCCATGGCAGACATTACAAGTTGGTTACAGTCACAGCACTGTACCTTTTAAGGTATGGGGAAGGAATCCAGAATTTTTCTTAAAAAGGCTCCAGACCTAGCTCAGGAGATGAAACCTATTTTCCCACCCTGCTCTGTGGATTCTCTGATTCTAAAGCTTGGTGACTCATCAGATAACCACACACTCAGTTTCTTGCAGAACTGCTTTTCTATTTTCTTATTGCTTTCTGAGCAATAAGGGCTTTTGTCATTCATCATGTGTCATTCTGAAGCAGTCTCGAGTCCCTTAGTAAACTAGAGGTCTTTTGCAATGCACTGCCCTCATTCTTTTAGACTCTGTCTGTCCATGGAGGCACTAGAAATTTCCTCAAGCAATTAAAGAGGGGGGGGGGGGGCAGTTAAGAAAAAGCTTTGATTTCACTCGAAACCCAGGAAGATGTTTTTGTGTACGCCCCTCCCCCCCAGTAGTAAAAGCCATATAATTGATCAACCTTTTCATTTTGGCTACCTGGAAATCTGGAAGTCTGTCTCTCCACCCCCCCCCCCCCCCAGCAACAACAACTTTAACACCTGTACATCATCTGCTTCCTAATTTCTCTTCACACTGATCCCCTTCTTTAACTTGTTTTGCCTGGTCCTGGATTTTCAGTGGATCTTACCAGCTTCATTGTGAGCTGCCTCAAAACTGTCAAGGACTGAGGTGAGGATGCCAGTAGCTTAAACACAAGACAACATGTGGCCACTGGCAGTTGTGGTGCTTAGCCACATCTGACTTCTTTCTTCTTGCTGAAGGAGCCTGAAAAACCTGTCCACTGCCCTGGTTTATTCACTGGGAACCTAGTCCAGATGGAGGCTAGGCTCTGAGCTGGCAAAGCAGGTATTCCACCTGAGTAAGTGGCTTGGGTCATGGGACAGGGAGTTTCCTGTCTGTCTCAGGCCAGAGTGATAAGGATGTTTCTCCAGAAACTGAGACTCTGCGGCCAAAGACTAGTGAACTCTGGTGCAGGAGAGGGAACTGCAGTATCAGTGATGCCAGAATTACCCTGGATGTTGTCCCCAAGGTGGAGGTCGCCTTGACTCTGAGCCCTCAGAATTCCAAGACCCACCTACCTCCAGGCCCCCATTCCTGAGGCTCATCTAGTGAGACTCACCAGCCCCTTCTCCTTCTGCCCACTCCCACCACTCACCTCCAGTACATTCTTCTTGCTGGACTTGTCTTTGGGGGCCCAGGCCAATGAGGCCCCCCTCAGCTCCACTGTGTACTCTGGGGTAGAGAGCTTGGAAGGCTGTCTCTGTGGGAGGAGGAGGGGGTTTGAAGAGACATGTTTACAGGGATCCCTCAGGTCAGACAGGCTTGACAGAGCATTCTGGCTCCCACAACTTGGGGGATGGGGAGCCCAGAATATCAGTATTATTTTTCCTAATTAAAACATTTTGAGGCACTGTAGAGTGAAATCAGGATTTTATGCATATGCTCTACTTCTGAGTACCTTCTTGTTAAGCATCTCTGTGGAATGAAAATTTAGACAGGGAGAGAGAAAGAGTCAGTGGGAGGGAGGAAACAGAGATGCCACTATACCTCTTTGTCATGCATGGAACTCCCCCAATGCTATTCTTATGTGGTGTCAGGAATGGAACTCAGAGCCTTGGGAAGGTATTTACTCTACTGGGTGACTATTTCAGCACCTCTTATTTATTTTTTAATGATAAAGTGAAATAGAGACTCAGAGAAAGCATAGACCACTACTCCATGGCTCATGGAGTTGTACTTATCTTGTCTTTGCTGCTCTCATGTGGTTTCAGGGCTTAAAGCTAGAGCCTCATGCAAACAGAGCAGGCTCTCCACCCTTGGGCTACCTCCCTCACCTTGGGAGTTCTTAACCATGAAGCCTACTGACTGACTGGTCATCTGCTGCCTGACCAACAAGCCAGGAAAGGAGAAAGGAAGGCAGCCCTGCCTTGCCCACCAGGCTGGAACTTCCTTTCCACAAGGGGAAGTGCTTGTCCTAAGGTGAATGTGCTGTTACTACCCACTGCCACCATCAGCTCCCTTAACACACTTGTTCCACTGTCTCAGATGCAGCCATTGAGAAGCTAGGTCATGTAAAGACCCACAGAGAGGTGACCCCTGCCCTGGGACCCAGGTCTCACCAGACCACCTGTTGCTGAGCTCTTTGAGTCCTTGAAGAATGTCAGGACACCACCCTCCAGAACTGTCCAAGAGGCACTCCAGTGCTTCTTCCTAGGTGGTGATAGGACATTGGTAAGGGAGAGGGGGTGTAGGACTTGGATTTGGTCCCAGGTTAGGTTCCCCTCCCACCTGTACGAGAAGGGCCTGGAAGCTTAAGAAAAAAATTTGTGGCACCCAGGCCTGAAGAATGGACTCAACTGGGAATCGGGCGGTAGTGCAGGGGGTTAAGCGCACATGGCGCATGTGCAAGGACCGGCAGAAGGATCCCGGTTCGAGCCCCTGGCTCCCCACCTGTAGGAGAGTAGCTTCACAGGCGGTGAAGCAGGTCTGCAGGTGTCTATCTTTCTCTTCCCCTCTCTGTCTTCCCCTCCTCTCTCCATTTCTCTCTGTCCTATCCAACAACAATGACATCAATAGCGACAACAATAATAACTACAACAACAATGAAAAACAACAAGGGCAACAAAAGGGAAAATAAATAAATTTAAACAAAACAAAACAAAAAGAATGGACTCAACTATAACCTTCTAGCCAAGGTGGAGTACTTGGTGGAGTACTCTAATCTTTGTCTCTCTCTCTTTCTCAGGGAGGGAGGGAGGAAAGGAAAGATAGAGAGAGAGAGAGAAAGAGATGCCAGAGCACCAAAGCTTTCTTCAATGCAGTGGGGGCCAGGCTTGAACCTGGGTTGGTATATGGCAAAACAGCACTCTATCAGAGTAAATTATTTCATTTTGCCCTGCCTCAGTCTCTGAGGATTACTGAGAGCCTGGCACACAGGAAGTGCACCATGAGCACCATCATCAAGGTCCAGCCTGTCCTAGTCTGGATGCCAACAGGTTCTTACCGGAGCCGTTTTCCTTTGTCCACTGTCTTGGTGCGATTGAGCACACCTGCCTTGTCCAAGGTCTTGATCTTGGAGAGAAAAGGGGACAGAGGAGGCTGTGAAGAGGGTGAGCCATGGGAGCACAGGCTAGCCAGAGACTCCCATAAGCAAGGCCTGTGTCTTCACCAAGCCTTCTTCACAGATCATGGTGGTGTGCCTGCTCTAGCAACAGCAGCAGCAGAAGACGAGGTTTCTTCCCAGCTCCCAACCTTACCCCACTCTGAGGCTGGTATGACCCAAATGTAGGTGCATTCAGCCCAGGCTAGAGATGAGGCCTATGGAGAAATGCTTGACCCACTTGCAACCCCAAGACCTCCAACCCCTACCCACCACTTTATTCTGTGGAAATTCTTTCTAAGCCTACATTCCCCATCTCTCTTCTTACCTTCTCTTCTGGCTGGGTCACCTGGGTTGGGGTTTCACTGTCCCCACTGGATTTGCGGATGCTTCGGGGAGCAGGGATGGGGACCTGTGGGGCAAACGCCACTGTCATACATTACCCTCTCCTCACTCTTCAGCATGCTTCTTTCCCCGTTGGTTACCTGGGGAAGCTCCCACCGGACAGAAGAGTCTTCTGGGTTGTAGAAGTAAGGCTTTCCATGGTCCTCCAATCTCACCCACTATGGGGAGAATGGCCAGGATGTTTAATTCAGGAAGAAAAACAGTCCCACCCAATACAGTTAAAGTTTGGAGGCTCTACCGTGGAGCCCTGTGGGGGTTGTGGTTTAGAATGTTAAGGGGAGGTGCTGGTGAGGAAAAGCTGGGGAGCAACCCCAAGGCCGTCGGGGCCCTGCTGCTTACCTGCTCACCGGAGACATCATTGGTGTAGAAAATCTTCCCATCGGAGTCAGTGTGGCAAGACCAGCCCGGGGGAGTGGCCAAGGGAGAACAGGGGTCGGCCTCATTGTAGGAGCCCACGGGGGAATAGTCCTCCTCAGGATAGCTGGTTGGTAACTCAGGGTAGTCGGTCTCAGGGGTGGGAGGCTGTAGCGAGAAGACAGAGTCAGACCCGGGTACGTACCCTACCCCACCCTTTGGCCCTGGCCACGCCCCCTAAACTCAGGTCTCTGTCTTTGGGGAGCACATTCACAGCACGGACACGCAGAACCAGCCCCTCCCACTCTCGGTCAGGCCCCGCCCTCCACCCGCAGACCTAGGGGTTATGGAAAGCTGGAGGCAGGGCAGACGGAGAGTCAGCCCCACCCACCCCTGCCAGGACCCGCCCCTCAGGAAGGCCCTGGGAGCAGAGGTAGTCAGCCCCGCCCACCTACTCTTGGGGAATCTGACCTGGTGTCAGGGGCAGCTCCGCCCCCGGACAGGCCCCGCCCCTCACCCTCTGGTCGGGGCGGCTGCCTGGGCTCAGGCCGGGCTGCATCTCCAGCTCGTCCTCGGGCTCGTCCTCCTGCTCGTCCTCCCAGACCGTCTCTCCCGTCAGCGGGTTGTAGAAGAACACCCTGTGGCTCTCCTCATCCCAGTACTGACCCCACTCAGCGTCGAGGCTCTCGTGACTGCCCACCGAGGCCCGGGAGGTGGCTGGGCTGGGGGCGCCCTCCGCCGCCTCGAAGGGCGACTCCCAGGTGGTCACGCCCGTGTCCGGGTTGTAGTAGTAGGGGCGCCCGGTGTCCTTGTCGGTGTGCGTCTCCCACGCTGGGCTGGGGCGCGGGGCTGCGGGAGTGCCAGGAGACGTGGCCCGCGGCTGCCTCTCTAGGTTTGCGTACACAGGCTCCGGGGGCTCGTCCACCTGTGAGAAGCAAGGAGACTCTCAGAGCAACTCCAGGGGCGCACGCAGTCCTAGCTCTGTCACTTGCCACCTGGACTTTTTTTTTTTTTTTTTGCCTCCGGGGCTTGGTGTCGGCACAACAAACCCACTGCTCCTGGTGGCCATTTTTTTTTCCATTTTATTTGATAGGCCAGAGATAAATTGAGAGAGGAGGGAGGGAGAGGTAGAGAGGGAGAAAGACAGACACCTTCAGACCTGCTTCGCCACTTGCGTAGCTTCCCCCCCTGCATGTGGGAAACCGGGGTCTGGAACCCGGATCATTGCTTTGTACTATGTGGGTTTAACCGGGTTGCCACCCTGGACGACATTCTTTAAGTCACAGTACCTCTCTGCCTTGGGCACCCTGGCTGCTGTGTCCACACTGCCAGTCCTGGAAATCACACAGAAGAGAATGAGGAAATGTTCCTGAAAATGCTTTGTAAAGTATGAAGTGCTTCAGATGCATGGGGCTATGACATTAATTCTTTATTAGCAATAATAAAATATTGATAACCGGATTCTCCCAGATGTGCACTCACAGGGGCGAATCACAGGTTGGACAGGAAGTGAAACAGCTTGTACCTGTCCCTGTTTGATCCCCATTCATGTCACATAGGAGCAAGGCTTCTACCACAACCTCCACCAAGAGCCCCCACCCCTTTCCTTCCCAGTCCGGAAAGTTCTGAGCCTGATAAGTACTGCCTCGTATTAGGAGCTGGAACTTCCCACAAACAGGATTTGTAAGCCTCAGAATCAATTCCAGATAAGAGAAGGAGAGGTGACAATCAGTTGGAAAGAAAAAGAAGGGGGAAAGGAAATTGAGTCCCCCCCCCCATGCCTCCAAAGGAAAAGGAGGTGGAGAACTGGGGAGATAGCATAATGGTTATGCAAACAGTTTTTAAGCCTGAGGATGTGAACTCCCAAGTTCAATCCCCAGCACCACCATAAGCCAGAGCTGAGCAGTGCTCCGGTAAAATAAATAAAATAAAATAAAAAATAAAATAAATAGCTGGGAGTATAGATCAACCTGCCAACACCCATGTTCAGCAGAGAAGCAATTACAGAAGCCAGACCTTCCACCTTCTGCACCCTGTAATGATTCTGGGTTCATACTCCCAGAGAGATAAAGAATAGGAAAGCTTCCAGTGGAGGGGAAGGAATATGGATATCCTTTGATTTTGTTGATAATTTCTATTTTTTATTTTATAAATAAAATAATCAAATTTTTAAGGAAAGGGAGGTGGGATGAAGGGATCAGTTGCACAGAAAATAAGCTTGGTGGTGCTTAACATCCTCACAGCTCCCTGCCACCTCTAGGGCAAAGTCTAGGCCTTTAAACAGGAGCCTCATCACCTGCCTATTGCCTGTCTTCCACCTTATTTCCTGCCACTCCTTGCCCCTTGCCTTGAACTTTAAACTCTAGTGGCATAGTTGTTGCTGGGGCTCAGTGCCTTCATGGCTCTACCACTGCCAGCAGTCTTTTTTTTTTTCCCTTTTAAATAGAGGGAGGTGAGGGAGAGGGGAGTGAAGGAGTGGAGGAGAGACACCTATATTACTGCTCCACTGCTTGTGAAACTCCCTTTTGCCCACCCACCTGCAGGTAAGAACTAGAGGATTGGACTGGAGAAACAGATAATTTTACCACCAATCCCCCAGGCAGCAGAATAGCATGCAGAGATATGTACTGTGTTCTCAGACTACATAATGCTGCAGCTTTCAAGATGGCAAACTGAGCCTATGTCCTACTCTGTGTATACTTTTAACTACTCTGCTGCATGCTAAGGGTTTTCTCTGGCTGTGTCACTTTAAGGATTGCTTTTTTTTTTTTTTTTTTGTCCTTTAAACTTTTCTGCAGTCTTGAAATTCTGTATGATAAACTTTTTTTGAGCTCCTAGATGTTCCTCTGTTGTGGTGGCAAATTCACTAAGCTGTAAATTTAGTTCCATTGGGCAGGCACATCCTGCTTAAGGCACATGCATGTGAGCAGCCAGAGTCGCCTGCTCTGTGCCAGGCACTGGGGATGCAGCAGAGGACACAAAGACACAATCTTTGCCCTGGCAGAGCTGGCCCTCAGGTATATGTGGTGATGGGCTGAGGCCAGGAGATGAGTAGGGTGGTCAGCAAGATGCACACAGGCCCGTGAAGTACTGTCAGAGAAGGAACCAATGTCATTTCAGACAGGGAAGCTAGCCCCTGGTGTGTAGGAACAACTGGGTATAGCAGTCCTTAGTTCCTCCCCAACTTCCCCTCACCCCACACACTCCTGTGTGGCTAACAGAGACCCTACACTTCTCCTTTCTCTCCCACTACAGCCCTCCTGCAGTCCTCTGCATTCCAGCCACACCAGTCCTCAGGCTCTTCCCCAAATACAAGAGGCACCTTCTAATCTCCCTGCCTGGTTCTTCCTTCAGGCTAGAGCTCCCTGCTCCCATACCCAACCCCCCTAGACACACAGACACACACACAGACACACACACACACACACCCCTAAACTCTGCTTCTCTGCTCATTGCTGCCTGGCCTCTGTGCTCAATTATTCATCGTTCTGCTGCCACACAGTCCCCCCCACCCAACTAAAAGCAGGAGTTGCTTAAGAAAGCAAGGCTCAAGATGATGCAACTGACTCCAGTCATTTCCCTACACCACCCCAAGGCAGGTAGTCCAACCCACAGCAGATCCATTAAAAAAATACTTAATATAGGGAGTCGGGTGGTAGCACAGTGAGTTAAGTGCAGGTGGCGCAGAGCGCAAGGACTGGCGGAAGAATCCCGGTTCCAGCCCCCGGCTCCCCACCTTCAGGGGGGTCGCTTCACAGGCGGTGAAACAGATCTGCAGGTGTCTCTCTTTCTCTTCCCCTTTCTGTCTTCCCCTCTTCTCTCCATTTTTCTAACAACAACAACATCAATAACAACAACAATAATAACTATAACAATGAAAAACAACAAGGGCAAGAAAAGGGAAAAATAAATAAATAAACAAATAAACAATATTGTGGCATGGGAGGTGGCACAGCGTATGAAATGTTGAACTCACAGGCATGAAGTACTAAGTTTGATCCCTGGCACTGCATATGCCAGAGTTATGTGCATATGGACCCACTGAGGCAGTGGCTTTGGCCACTGCTGAGTAAGGGGCTAGAAGGGAAGTGGGGAGAAGAGGTCAGGCTCTTGGAGGGCAGGCTCTTCCCACTGGAGTGGGAAGGTAGAAGAGGCCAGGCTCCTTGGAGAAGGGATTTTCACCTGACCAGGTGATGGCGTCCAGCCACAAGGAGTCCTGGGCTAGTAGGGCTACCAAGGGTCTCACACACAGGAGTAGTTCCGGTAGGCACAGAGATGATCTAGGGAGTCTAGATCCTTGCTGTGACAGGACTGTCAGGAGGAAAGGGCAGGTGTGGAATCAGTATGGGGGGCTCCAGAGTGCAAATCAGATAAATGGGGGTAGGGCGTCGTTCCTTCAAAGGAAGCACAATGTAAGCACTGGCACTGCACAGAGACAAAGGAGGGAGTGAGGATCCTTCACCACAGGCAAGGCCAGCCCTTGTGAGGGATTCTGAGGGCTGGTGCAGGGTGTGAACTGCAGCAGCAGTGAGGCCCCATGCTCCCTGTGTAGCCCACAGATGCAGAGGAGCTTCCTTCTCCTAGTAGAGCCTTGGCCAGGATCTGACTGGTCTGTGGAGGTCCTGTGTGGTCAGAAAGGTCCTGTGGCCTTGGAGAGTTAGCTGAGCCAGGTTAAAGCAGGACCTGCCGCCCCAGCCCCAACTCATGGGCCTGACTAGGGTATCAGGGGTGCTTGGGACCCATACTCCACTCAGGATAGACACAGGGGACAACAAGCCTGAAGGGGAAGTGGTCTCTCCACCTTAGGCCAGAGGCCAGATCCAAGAGAGGGCCCCTGGTTCTTACTGCACAGTTGCCCAGGCCCCCCTCCCCCACACCTCCTTCCCTTACTCCTCCAGAAGTCAGTACTCACCCTTATCTACACACAGATGGCAGCCCAACCTCTCTGCCCCTACCCTACCACCCCCAGCATCCCTGTGCTGCTCCCTCACAAAGGCAAAACCTCAGAGAAGAAAAGAGGAAAGGAGGTAGGAGTCCCCAACTTCCGTGAGACTGTGTACTCTGAAACCCAGCTTACTCAACTTCTAACAGGCAGGAGGATGGAGGCCCACAGGTGGCCCCTTGTCCTCAGAGAGCTCTAGTAGCCCCATCAGAGGCTGGCTAGGCTTGGCCCTCTTGTACCAGGGCCCCTACCTGTGCCGGCAGGGCCCGACTCTGCTTCCTGGTCAGTTTGGCAATCATGTCCACCATCCTATTTCCTCAGAGCTGCTGAGCTGCAGCCCATGGAAGGTCCAGGGATGGAACCAAGGGGCACAACTCCAAGGCTGGCAGAAGGCAACAGGGAAACAAGAAGTTGCTTTGAGATGGCGGGAGGCTGTGTCTCAGCCCATTTCCTGTCAGGGCTGCGGAAGTGCTGCTGGAGAGAGACTGTCAGCAAGGGGGTGTGGGGGCTCATATCAGGGCTGTGTTTTTTGTCTGGGGACAATCTGGTTTCTTCACGCAGCACTGATTACCAGCAGTCCTAAATCTTGGCTGTGAAGCAGGTTCCACAGAGGATAGCATGGAACCATGGGGGTGGGGGTTGGGGGCTGGACAGGTGGGGCTGGCAGAGGGGACAACTGGGTGCTGGGGCTTAGGCTGGTATGGACAAGAACATGGGTGGCTCTCAAACTGCCCCCAAAGCCTGGGGAGGATGTGCTAGAAAAGAGGAAGCTTGTGGGGTCTGGTGGGAAGAGGCTCTAAGGAGGAAGGGTCTGGGCAAATGTGGTATCAGAGGGTGGCTGGCTCCCTCCAGTCATGTGGTGGACAGGAGCAGAATCTGACCACATCAACATGTATCTGCCTGATGAACAGGGCCTGCCTCTTCCAGCCTCAGCAGCCAAGACACACTTGCACATCCCCACTAGCATGTGTACACACACACACACACACACACACACACACACACACACACACACGGTCTCTGCAAATTGCAAACAGCCTCTGCAAATTGCAAAACAGCCAGAGATTCTAAACCATGAGACAGGGATTGAGCTTGGGAAGAGAGAGGAACACAGATGTAAGAAGACCTTTCAACACTGGTCTGTAAGTACACCTACTTCTCTTCCCTAGTATGAGACCTAGCCCTGTGCCTGGGGTCTCCTGGTAGACTCTGGCCCCAGGACAGAGGGACTGAGATATTTTCTTTTCTCTTGGTCACAGAGGTCATATTGGTGAGCAAGAATTACAGATTCCATCTTGTTCTCCATGCACACTTATTATATCCTTCCACTCCTCTCTTCCCTTTCACCTTGTCTTCACCTCTATTAAGGAAACTAGGAGCTAGTCACATAGGCATCTGTCTTATTGTTTTTTTTTAATTCAATTCTTACTGTTTTTGTTTATTCAATTAATAATCAGAGAAAAGAAAGAGAGAGACAACCAAAGCATCACTCTGGCATTTGTGATGCCAGACATTGAACTTTGGACCTCATGCTTGAGAGCCCAGTGTTTTAGCTACTGCACCATTTCTCAGGCTACAACTGCTGAATGGTGTTATTTCAAAGTTTTACAAGAGACAGACCACTAAGCCCTGGAGATTCATTCCGCATAAGACCCTTTTCAGTTGAACACACAGATTCATGACAAGACATTTTACACCAGTCAGATGGTCATATGACTGGACCTCATTTCTCCCACTGACCCACCATCCTTTATAAACTCTAGGCAGATAGCACTATTGCTTTTTGAGACATGAGCCTGCCATCTTCTCAGGCTCACTACACCCTGATTAAATCTGCTCTTCTCAGACTATCTCTTGTCTCTTGGTTAACCAACCCTCTGGGCAGCAAGCAACTTGATCCTTTCTATTTGGCAGCAGTGGCTCCTTGGGCCTCCTGTCTGTATTTCCCTCCCCCTATCAAGAGAAGGAGGTGGTGGCCACCTGGTTGAGAGCACGTGTTGCCATATGGAAAGACTCAGGCTCAAGGCACTGGTCCTCACCTACAGAGTGGAAGCTTTACAAGTGTTGAGGCAGTGCTGTAGGTGTCTCTCTTTCTCTCCCCTCTTGATTTCTCTGTCCTATCAAGTGAAAAGAAAGAAAGGAAAGGAGTGAAAGACTTGTATACTGAAAATTATGACTCAAAGAAATTGAAAAGGACACAAAGAAGTGGAAAGATATTCCATTTCATGGGTTGGAAGAATTAACATCATCAAAATGAATATATTACCCAGAACCATATACAAATTTAATGCTATCCCCATCAAGATCCAACCACATTTTTAGGAGAATAGAACAAATACTATAGATGTTTATCTGGAATCAGAAAAGACCTAGAATTGCCAAAACAATCTTGCAAAGAAAGAACAGAACTGGAGGCATCATACTTCCAGATCTCAAATTGTATTATAAGGCCATTGTAATCAAAACTGCTTGGTACTGGAACATGAATAGACACAGTGACCATTGGAATAGAATTGAGAGGCCAGAAGTAAGCCCCCACACCTATGGACATTTACTATTTGACAAAGATGCCCAGACTATTAAATGAGGAAAGATGAGTCTCTTCAACAAATGGTGTTGGAAAAAATGGGTTGAAACATGCAGAAGAATGAAATTGAACCACTATATTTCACCAAACATAAAAGTAAATTCCAAGTGGATCAAGGACCTAGATGTTAGACCAGAAAATATCAGATACTTAGAGGAAAATCTTGACAGAACTCTTTTCCGTCTAACTTTTAAAGACCTCTTCAATGAAACAAATCCAATTACAAAGAAGACTAAGGCAAGTACAAATCTATGGGACTACATCAAATTAAAAAGCTTCTGCACAGCAAAAGAAACCACTACCCAAACCAAGAGACCCCTTATAGAATGGGAGAAGATCTTCACATGCTATACATCAGATAAGAGTTTAATAACCAAAATATATAAAGAACTTGCCAAACTCAACAACAAGAAAACAAATGACCCTATCCAAAAATGGGGAGAGGACATGGGCAGAATATTCACCACAGAAGAGATCCAAAAGGCTGAGAAACACATGAAAAAGTGCTCCAAGTCTTTGATTGTTAGAGAAATGCAAATAAAAACAACAATGAGATACCACTTCACTCCTGTGAGAATGTCATACATCAGAAAAGGTAGCAGCAACAAATGCTGGAGAGGTTGTGGGGACGAAAGAACCCTCCTGCACTGCTAGTGGGAATGTGAATTGGTCCAACCTCTGTGGAGAGCAGTCTGGAGAACTCTCAGAAGGCTAGAAATGGACCTACCCTATGACCCTGCAATTCCTCTCCTGGGGATATATCCTAAGGAACCCAACACACCCATCCAAAAAGATCACATATGTTCTTAGAAGCACAATTTGTAATAGCCGAAACCTGCAAGCAACCCAGGTGTCCAATAACAGATGAGTTGCTGAGCAAGTTGTGGTATATATACACAATGGAATACTACTCAGCTATTAAAAATAGTGATTTCACCATTTTCAGCCCATCTTGGATGGAGCCTGAAGAAATCATGTTAAGTGAAATAAGTCAGAAACAGAAGGATGAATATGGGATGATCTTACTCTCAGGCAGAAGTTGAAAAGCAAGATCAGAAGAGAAAACACAAGTAGAATCTGAACTGGAGTTGGTGTATTACACCAAAGTAAAAGACTCTGGGGTGGGTGGGGGGAGAGTACAGGTCCTGGAAATGGATGACAGAGGACCTAGTGGGGGGTGTATTATTATGTGGAAAACTGAGAAATGTTATGCATGTCCAAACTATTTTATTTACTGTCGACTGTAAATATTAATCCCCCAATAAAGAAATTAAAAAAAAAAAAAAAAAAGGAAAGGAAATAGGTAAAAATGGCGACTGAGAGTGGTGGATTTTTCATGCAGCCACGGAACCCCAATGATAAACTTTATGGCAATAACAAAAAATAAAACCCTAAAAGAAATAAAAAAGAGTGGTCCAGGAGGTGGCGCAGTGGCTAAGGCACTAGACTCTCAAGCATGAGGTCCTGAGTTCAATCCCTGGCAGCACATGTACCAGAGTAATGTCTGGTTCTTTCTCTCTCTCCCCTATCTTTCTCATAAATAAATAAAATCTTTAAAAAAAAAAAAAAAAGAAATAAAAAAGAGAAGACGGTGGGTGGCCTCAGTGGCTCCCCGTGTGATCCTCCTCCCTCAGCCACACCCTCATGTCTGGAGAGGCACACAGTGGAGGATGGGCCAGACAAGCTAGCAGTACTCCACCCCTCAGTTCCCACTCCTTCTCTCAAAACCCTCAAAGGAGCAAGAGGAAAATCCTATCTGGTCTCAGAGGTCAAATACTGAAAACTAGCATTTAGGGGCTTAAGGGGAGGGCAAAACCTCCTTCACTGAACCCTGAGCCTGCCCTGTAGCCCCTAGGAAGGGAAAGGAGGTGGAAAGGAATTCTGATCTCTGTCTCCAGGAACTTAACCATGTCTATGTGCACAGAATCAAGACTGCTTGGTCCCTACCCAGTGTACCTTCCCCAGGACAGTCTGTGTTCACCCCTAGTCTGCAGTGGCCCATCACTCTCAGGGCTTGTATCCTCAAGCCTCAGTATACTGGGGGAATCCAAGCCTAGTCCTGCCCACTCCCCATCCCCCCACCCTGCCTGAGTCTGGTGTGGGCTGGGACCTGAGCAAAATGTGTTGTGTTATGGCCTGAGTGAGGCTCACTGAAACCTTGCCAAAAACATACAGATTCCAAAGGACTCTTCTCAAAAAAGTTGAGACTCTTCCTTTGGCTTTGGGGTAGAAGCTTCATTTGATTAAATGGTAAAAAGAATGGAAAAGAAGATATCTGACTTCTTGTGTAGATTCTGCCTCAGACTCTCTCTGGACAACCTCTTACATCTTTTGGGCCTCACTTTCCTTTACTTATTCTTGCTTTTAAAAAAAGATAGGTGGGGAAAACATCAAACAGATTCTCATGTCTGAGGCTATGAAGTTCCAGGTTCAATCCCCTGTACCACCATAAACCAAAGCTAAGCAGTGCTTAGGGGGGAAATGTATTTATTTATTTAAAGAGAGACACTTGTGCATTGCTGTGCTACATGAAATTTGGGGATCAAACCTGGGGCTCCTGTAGTCAAGTCCTGTTCTCTGCCTACTGAGCAACCTTGCCACCTGTCATGCTCCATAGCAGGGGCTGTCATATCTCAGCCACATAGGGCTGGTTTTGATAAAGAACCCTGCAGCACCCTCACTCCCCACACAGGTTCTCACATTCAGGGACTGGGGAGAAAGTAAAGCCACAGTCCTGCTTTTTCTGATGCTGGGTTTCTACTGAGGGCTCTTAGTACTGGACTCTACCCTCAGTGTTGATCTCATGGGGCTGCCTGCTTGGCCGCAGAGGCTTAAGTGGGGCCCCTTCACAGTCATACCTTGTGGTCTGAGTAAGGCTGTTAGGCATCCAGAAGGCAACCCCAGAGGAATTGGGAACAGTCTGTCTAGAAACTGGCCAGTCAGCAAAGGCTGAACTATAAGCCAGTTCTGGTGGGCAGGTGGTGAGCATGAGGGGTCAGACTTATTTGCACCTTCATCCATCCTTCTTCTCAATACCCCAATGGCAGGCATGAGGTCCTTCTGTCTAACCTCCCTAAATTGAACCTCTCACCTGCTTAGCAAATGTCTGGCCTCAAATCTCTAGCCTCTTTGACCTGTCTTTGTCCTTGTAGCATTTCAACAAATCACCCAGTGCCCACTCAGGGTTTTATGCCTATGTGATTCTACCATGACAAATTCTTTTTTCCTTTCCATCCCCACCCCCAGAGGGTGAGACTGAGAAAGAGAGATACCACAACACCATTCCACTGCTCGTGAAGCTTCCCTTTTGCATGATGTTCCGATGTGGTGTCTGAGGGCTTGAATCGGGGTCCTTGAGCCTGGTAAAGGTGTGTTTTACTCACTGAGCTTCCTCCCAGCCCCTGGTCGCTAGTTCTCAAAAAGAAAAAATGTGGGAGTCAGGTGGTAACACAACGGGTTAAGTGCAGGTTGCACAAAGTGCAAGGACCAGCTCAAGGATCCCGGTTCGAACTCCCGGCTCCCCACCTGCAGGGGAGTAGCTTCACAGGTGGTGAAGCGGGTCTGTAGGTGTCTATCTTTCTCTCCCCCTCTCTGTCTCCCCCTTCTCTCTCCATTTCTCTCTATCCTATCTAACAACGATATAAACAACAACAACAACAATAATAATTACAACAACAATAAAAAACAAGGGCAACAAAAGGGAAAATAAATAAATAAATAAAATTTAAAAAAAGAAAGAAAAAATGTATCTCTGAGTCCCACTCTCCCCTTCTCTTCAGCACCAACTTCTTGAAGGGATGTATGTGTCCTGCCGTCTGGTGTCCTCTCTCACACACCCAGCCCACTGCTTCAGAAGGGCTCCCAGCAACTTCCTTCATGATTGTTCCTCCACCACCACTACCTCTGACCTCTCCTTTCTAGCTTGTTGAGCCCACGCTCCACTTCCTCTGCCCAGCTTCTTCATGCTGAGTGTCTCATCTTTGCTTCTCACTCTAGCATCCTGGGAAAGTCCCCCTAGTGTCACTAGGCTACATCCATCAAGTGCATCTCCCAAGCTGCCAATCTGACTTCCCACCTGGATGCCTTCCATGTCCCCAACACAGGTCCACTTCCTCCTTTCCCTCTCAGCAACTTCTCTGTCACTCAGAATCCTGGAGTCATCCTTGATTCCGGCAGCCTTTAAATCACCTGTTAACAGGCCCTGATGACTGGCCCCCATAAGCCTTCAGACCTCCCAGTGTTTAGTGACACAGGGCCAAAGGGCCAAGGGAACCACACTACAAGTACCAGCTGAATACCAGTAGATATTGAACAGGCCAACTGGTCTGGATTCGTTAGCAGAAAGAAAGAGAGGGGTTGTTCAGAGAGGTTTAAGAGGCAAGTGTAAAGTTCAATCTTTCGTGGCCGAGGAGGTGGCATGGTGGATGAAACACTGGACTCTCTAGCAGGGGGTCCCAAATTCAATCCCTGGCAGCACATGGACCACAGTGATATATGGTTCTCTCTCTCTCTCTCTCTCTCTCTCTCCCATCTTCCTCATTAATAAATAAATAAAATCTTTAAAAAAAATTAAGTTTGGCCTTTCTCCAGATTCTGGTTTAGAGTGGCTGTGCATGCCTGGCTTGAGGAGAATGGAGGAAGCGTGGCTCTGGCCTAGATCTTAGATGATACAAAAGACTTGAGTGTGTTAGATATAACAACAGCACCATATTACTGTAACATTAATTTCTACTTTGGAGGGAGTTAAAGGGGTGCTCAGAGCACTGATCAGGTATGATTTATGGGGGTGCCAAGGGTTGAACCTGGAACTCTGATGCCTCAAGCATGACTGTTGCATAAAATGTGATGCTTTTTCCCCAGCCCTAACCCAGTGCCCTATACATAAGGCATATATCTTACCCCTAAGGTATAATCCTAGCCTCCTTCCCACCACATACATACACCAAAACAAGAAAAGCATCAGTTTTCATTTTAAGAGATGAATACTAAAGCTTTTAAGGATGAAATATGATGAAGTCTGGCATTTATAATTTCTTAGCAAAAAACAAATAAGCACCGTAAATAATAGCTAAATCTGGGTAATAGGTGTAATTACGTTTACTTTAATATTATTTTTGTTTTTTAAATAGATTGGAACACTTTCATAAGATAAAGGAAGAAGGGCCCTAGGTGGTGACACACCTGGTAGAGTGCACACATTACAGTGCACAGGGACCTGGATTCAAGCCCCTGGTTCCCACTTGCAGGAGAGAAGATTCATAAGTGGTTAAGCAGTACTCTTCCTTCCCTCTCAATTCTTCTCTGTATTCTACCCAAGATAGATAGATAGAAATGTTATTTAAAAAAAAAAAAAGCAAAGAAAATTAAAAAATAATACTAGGGGGCTGGGCGGTAGCACAGCGGGTTAAGCGCAGGTGGCACGAAACACAAGGACCTGCTCAAGGATCCTGGTTCAAGCCCCCGGCTCCCCACCTCCAGGGTGGGTCACTTCATAGGCAATGAAACAGGTCTGCAGGTGTCTACTTTCTCTCCCTCTCTCTGTCTTCCCCTCCTCTCTCCATATCTCTCTGTGTCATCCAGCAACGACATCAGTAACAACTATAATAATAATAATAACCACAACAATGGTAAAACAACAAAGGAAACATAAGGGAAAAAATAGCCTACAGGAACAGTGGATTTGTGGTGCAGGCACCGAGCCCCAGTGATAACCCTGAAGGCAAATAATAATAATAATAATTTAAAAAAAGAGGAAAAAGGAAAAAATCTCTTTGAGGCTTTTTTTTTTTCTATCCTATATTCTCAGTGTTGCTGCTCTACAAAGTGTTCAGTATTTACCTGGAAACAGACTGGGCCCACTCACAGCCAGCCCAACACAGACTAAGTCCTCTCTCTCTAGGATGCAGCTCTGGCATCAGGGATCATGGATGTCAGGTGAAACATGTCCTACTTGTCCTTCTCTCCTCCCAGCTTTACACTCCACTGCCAAGCCAAGCAGAAGCTGGGGCTCTAGGTGGGCATGAGTTGGTTGGCACAGGTGACAGTGACTGAGACAGATGCAAGAAGCAACAGACTGTGCTCACTGGGGAATCCCAGGGGGAGGTCAAGTGGCCACATCTCTTGTGACTAGAAGCTGATAAAGAGCCAAGCAGGTGGGCCACACACTTTTTGCCCTTAAGGCTGGAGAACCCAGGAGGCAGGTGGCAGGGAGAATTCCTTCTGGGATGTTAGATGACAGAGACCACCACCCTGTAGGTTTCCCCACCAAATGGGAGATTCCAGTAGCATGCCCCCAGTGAGCAAAGACTTGTCACTGCTGGAGAGTTGAAAGAGAGGGGGCTGGGAGATGGTGCACCTGGTTAAGTTCACATGTTACCATGAGTAAGGACCAGCCACCTGCAGTGGGAGGAAGCTTCACAAGCAGTGAAATTAGTACTACAGGTGTCACTCTGTCTCTCTCCAACTCTATCTCTCTCTCCCCTCTCAATTTTTTTCTGTCCTATCAAATGAAATAGAAAGAAAAAAAGAAAAACAATAATAAATTTTAAAAATTAAAGAATTGAAACAGACCAACAAAGCCAACCAAGAGTCATCAGCCCTAATTATAGCCAAGCCTAGGCCATGCTAAAGTAACAAGTCCCAGTGGAAAGAGGGACATGTTGGCTAAGGGTGATGGACAACTAGGTGGCCATCCAGGAAGAAACAGTTAAATGTATGAGGGCCAGGTGGTGGTGGTGCACCAGGTTGTGTGCACACACTGCCATGCACAAGGACCTAGCTATGTTCAAGCCCTCAGTGCCCACCTGCAGGGGAGCTTCATGAGTGCTGAAGTACTAGTCTTGTGCCTCTCTCTCCCTCTCTATCTCCCCTCCCTCTCAATTTCTCCATCTCTATCTAAAATAAATAAAACTAATTTTAAAATGACTACATCTGTTATAAAAAAAATAGTTAAATGTAGGCCTACATCTCACTCTGTTCACTCAGCTAAATCCCCAAAGCATCAAAGATATAAAGATGAAAGTAATGAAACCATAAAAACGCTCAAATAAGAAAATGTGAGCAAAATCTGTATTTTTAAAAAAGGCCTTTGTAACAAAGACTCAAACCTAAAAGCTGTAAAATAAGCAATCAACACATTTTACTTTTTTTTTTTTCCATCATCACCAGGGCTTCACTACTCCAGGCTGACTTTTTTAGGTAGGAAGGCACAGACAAAAATAAAGAGACAGAGGGAAAAAAGAAACATACCATGCCACCAAAGGTGCCTCCAGTGCAGCAGAGGCCAGGCTCAAACTGAGGTTGCCCACATGGCAAAACAGGTGCACTATCCAGGTGAGTTATTTTTCTGGCCCCTAAAAATGTTTTTTAAGGGGCTGGGTGATAGCACCCAGCATACTTAATTCATACTTTATCATATTCAAGGATACAGGTTTGAGTCCCCAGTATCACATGGGACTACTGTGCAGCAAGGGAAAACTACTTGAACACTGGAGTAGCACTGTGGTGTCTCTCCTTCTCTCTGTCTCTGCTTGAAATTAAAAGGAAAAAAAAAGTCCACTGAGAGCAGTGGAATTATGCACATGTGAGACCACAGCAGGAGGGGAGGGGGTGAAGCTGAGGGGATTAATTTTTAAGAAATTTCTGGGGTTGAAAGAGGTACAGCACATCCTTCTGCATGTGAGGTTCAGTCTCCACACAGCATATGACCACATGTCATTTAAATTTTAAAATATTTAATTGTTTATCAAGGAGATCAAGAACAAAACAGAACATCAGTGCAGCACATGCAATGCCAGGGATCAAACTTTCGGGGATGCTAAATAAATGACTTTTTAAAACAAAAGAAATAGATACAGCCATAATAGTCAAAGGACAAATGGGTGGGGGAGGCTATAGCTTAAGTAATAAAGAGCTACTTTACCTAAAAAAAAAAATCCAGGCCAGGGAGCTGTAAAGCAGTCACACACTAGACTTAAATGCCTGATGTCCCAGAGGTCCCAGCTTTAATTCCTGGCACCACCATGTGCTGGACCTGAGCAGTACTTTGGCCAATTTATATTAAAATAAACAAATAAACAAATCACTTCTTTTTAGAGTAAAGCTCCTAGAAATCTATAAGAAAAACACCAATAACTTAATAGGAAAATGGGTAAATCATATAAATAGACCAAAGATGTTCACTGTCCCTCAAGTGAGAAATGTAAAGTATCTTAAGGGGGGCATTTTACAATTGGATTGGCGCAAAACAAAATTTTTTTGAGGGGGGCCGAGTGGTAGCACACCAGGTTAAGCATACATAGTATGAAGTGCAAGGATCCTGGGTTCAAGCCCCCCAGCTACCCACCTGCAGGGGGGTCGCTTCACAAGTGGTGAAGCAGGTTAGGTGTCTTTCTTGCTCCCACTATCTTCTCCTCCTCTCTCAATTTCTCTCTGTCCTATCCAATAATAATAATAATAATAAAGAGGAAAAAATGGGCTCCAGGAGCAGTGGATTTGTAATGTCAGCACCGAGCACTATTGCTAACCCTGGAGGCAAAAGAAAGACAAAAAAAGACAACTCACTGGCATGAATGTAGGGGAACAGGCATTTTGACCGCAGTGGTAGTATAGCAAACTGGTACAAGTCATAAGGAACAGCAACTTGGCAATAATTAACACAAGCCTACCTTTGACCCAACAATCCTACCTCTGAGATTTACTCTCCAGCTACATGATGACACATGAATGATTATTTATTACAGCATTTTTCACAATTGCAAAAGATGGGACACAGTCCAAACCTCTGTCAACAATGTTAAATACATTTTGATACATTCCCACAATGGAAAAGCCAAGTAACTAAGAGAATAAAGACCAACAGTCTCTATTTACAGCCTCCAAGACACACCATCACATTAGAAAAGGCAGATCAGGGGGTCGGGCGGTGGCGCAGCGGGTTAAGCGCATGTGGCGCAAAGCGCAGGGACCGGCGTAAGGATCCCGGTTCCAGCCCCCGGCTCCCCACCTGCAGGGGAGTCCCTTCACAGGCGGTGAAGCAGGTCTGCAGGTGTCTGTCTTTCTCTCCCCCTCTCTGTCTTCCCCTCCTCTCTCCATTTCTCTCTGTCCTATCCAACAACGAACAACATCAACAATGGTAATAGTGATGACCACAATGAGGCTACAACAACAAGGGCAACAAAAGGGAGAAAAAATGGCCTACAGGACCGGTGGATTCATGGTGCAGGCACCGAGCCCAGCAATAACCCTGGAGGAAAAAAAAGAAAAGGCAGAACAGTAAAGATGCAGGCTCCTGTCTGCCCCACACTAACTTTGTGTTTGAGAGATAATAATCAAGTGATAAAAAGTATATTTATGTGAATTCATATTTCTACAAATAAGTTCTGGATAAATACATACAAATAAAAGGGATGATATTTGAGCTGATGAAAAACAGGACATGGAAGAAGGGGTGTGTGTGAGTTTTCTCCTCCCCCTCCTTTAAAAAAATTTTTTCTTCCTTTTTTTGATATTTATTTACTTATTCCCTTTTGTTGCCCTTGTTGTTTTATTGTTGTAATTATTTTAAAAAACTATGTTACTATATCATTCAGTGAGACAGAAGCTAAAACATACAATTAAAACCTGAAAAGCTACAACAAAATAATATTTCAGAAGATATAAGTACAGGGGCTTATATATGGTTGCGTGCACATGTTTGAACCCCTGGCCCCCATCTGCAAGGGGAAAGCTTCATGAGGGGTGAAGCAGGGCTGCAGGTGTCTCTCTGTCTCTCTTCTACTCTATCTCCCCCTCCCCTCTCGATTTCTGGCTGTCTCTATCCAATAAATAAATAAAGATAAAAAGAAGATATAAGTAAAATACATTTTTTAATAGAGGGATTACTTCAGGGGGTTGAGGAGACAACCTAATGGTTCTAAAAAAAGGGGGGAGGAACTACTTCAAAATTTAAAATACACAGATTTGTACTAATTGAGGGATAACATAGTAACTTATTTTTCACCAGGGGTTTTGCTGAGGTGATTACACTGCTCCTGGTGGACTCTTTAAAATTTTTTTATTTATTTTATTAATGAGAGAGGGTGGAAAGTGATGGAGAGCAGAATACTGCTCAACTCTGGCTTATGGTGGTTCTAGAGATTGAATCTGAGACCTTGGAACCTCAGGCATGAGAGTCTTTTGCATAACCATTATGCTGTCTCCCCAGACCTACTCCCCCCCCCCTTTTAGATAGAGGGTGAGAGACAGAAAAGGAAAGGGAGAGGAAGGGAGAGAGAGAGAGGCAGAGAGGAGAGACACCACAGCACGGCTTCACAGCTTGTAAAACTTCCTCCCTTCACCCTCCCACAACAGATATTTTCATGTGGTGGCCAGGTTTTCGAACCCCAGTGCTTGTACATGATTAAAATGCGCATTCTACTGGCTCCAAGAAGAGATTTGAGTTTTCAACCTAGAAGATCAAGCAGAAGAAATATCCCAAGACTCACAGCAAAAGCACTTAGAGACAGAAATAAAGAGGGAAAAGGTACAAAACTGGGAGAATCCAGTCAGAAGGGCTGACATGCAAATGAAAAAAGTAAAAGACACAATAACAATACAATAGGTGTCCTGAGGCTGAATCTACGTACTGAGTTCAGTGATGGCCAGGAGGAGGTGCTGAGGAGATCGAGAGCCCCATCTCAGCACATCCTATTGAATGTATTTTATTAGCTTCACCAGGGAGAAGTCCAAGCCACTAATGAAATGGAAAACATAGCGGGACAGACCAACCCCAGGAGAGAAAGGAATCAATAGCAACCTAATTGTAGAGGAAAAGAAACCACAAGGCAAGCCAATAAATGTAAAATGAACCACCAGTCATACAACTAAATACAGTGCATCACTTGTTAAAATAAATGTGGACACACTGAATTATCCCAATAAAAGATAAAGTCATGGGCTGGGGTAAGTGGCTCAGTCAAAATTTGGATACTCCCACACTGTTTTGCCACAAGGCAAAAGCTACTAAAGAAATAAGTAGACCATGGAGTATTAGTCTGCAATGATAAAAGGTGATATTGTGACTTTCAGCACAAAATGGATGAAAGTAGAAGTAATTATGCTTAGTGAAGTAAGCAAAGAGGCGCAAGACAACTACTGGATGGCTTCGTTTCTATGTGGAATCTAGAGAACTGAAACACATGAACTTGTAAAAACCAAACTTGTAAGAAACATAAACCCAGAACTAGCCAAACTGTCTCCAAGACTTCATGAAAACTGTATTTGTTGTTTTTGGGAGAAGGGGCAAAAATGATGGTGCTGGACATGGTGTGTAACTATACCTTGTAGTCTTATAATCTTGTAAGTGACTATTAAATTACTAATTAAAACAAGAAATAGCAAAAATAACCATTTACTTAGCTACAGGGAAATATACCATGTAATTTGAAAGTGGGGAGGGGTGGTTAGGGAGTCAGGTGGTAGTACAGCAGGTTAAGCGCAGGTGGTGGCGCAAAGTGCAAGGACCCGCATAAGGATCCCGGTTTGAGCCCCCGGCTCCCCACCCGCAGGAGAGTCGCTTCACAGGTAGAGAAGCAGGTCTGCAGGTGTCTGTCTTTCTCTCACCTTCTCTATCTTCTCCTCCTCTCTCCATTTCTCTCTGCCCTATCTAACAATGACAACAATAATAACCACAACAACTAAAAAACAACAAGGGCAATGAAAGGGGAAATAAACAAATAAAAATAAATAAAAAGAAAAAGAAAGTGGGGATTTAAAAAAAATATTTATTTTCCCTTTTGTTGCCCTTTTTATTTTGGTTGTAGTTATTATTGTTGTTATTGATGTTGTCATTGTTAGGACAGAGAGAAATGGAGAGAGGAGGGGAAGACAGGGGGAAAGAAAGATAGACACCTGCAGACCTGCTTCACCGCCTGTGAAGCAACTCCCCTGCAGGTGGGGAGCCGGGGGCTTGAACCGGGATCCTTATGCCTGTCCTTGTGCTTTGTGCCATGTGCACTTACCCCACTGTGCTACCACCTGACTCCTGGAAGTGGGGATTTTATAAATCTAGAAAAAGGAAATATTTTCTTAGTAAAATACAAAATGGCCAAAATTAACTAACGAACTAGTGGGAAGCTTGCAAAGGATAATTACCACTGAGGAGAAGAGAAATATATCACTTAAAAAAATATCAGGTCCACAGATTTTTACAGTGGCTGAATACCATAAGTGATTAGGAGTCATATATGACATGTCTCCCCAGCCAGTTCCTGGGAGGGGCTCCTCTGACATCCCCCTCACCACCCAGCAGACACTATATTATAACTGTCAGTTTGCTTGTCAGTCTCTTCCCTGGACAGTCCCTGAGGATGGGAACTATGCCTTATTCTTCATTGGCTCCAACTGTCCAACACAGCACCTTCCATTTACAGAGTCATGATGACAGTAGATGAAAAACAATAGTCCAGCATGTAACTCTCCCCAACTCTAGGAGTGCAGAATGGATGGAAAGATTCAAGATGCTGGGGCTGAGTGGTGGTGCACCTGATTGAGGACACATGTTACCATGCACAGGAGCTGGGTTCAAGCCCTGGTTACTAGAGGAAACGTCGTGAGCAATGGAGAAGTGTTGCAGGTGTCTCTCTTCCTCTCTCCCCAATTCTCCCACCCAAACTAAATATTTGCAGTGGGGTTAAACTATTGGTTAAGGGCGGGTAAGAATCTATAAATCCAAAATGAGGAACACTATCATGTAGGTGAGGAAGGAGGGTACTAGTGATTTAGAGACAGACCCCTTCTAGTCCTTTGCATCCTGCCCCCTCCCTCTCTTGGGACTCAAGTCAACCCAGCCCCCAGGACACACCTGGGAAGCTAGCCAAGGACACTTGCCATTCTCTCCTCTAGCCAGGGGCCAGAGATTATGCAGGGTGGAGCCATAAGGTTCCAGAGCCTGACTGGATAGGAAGGAATTCCCAGGACAGCAGCTCTGTGAATTCCTGTGACACCAGACCCCTTCCTCAACTGGGGAAACTTTTTTGAATTTAGCAGGAATCCTTCTGGTCCTGCGCCCCATCCTTGATAGTCCTACACCCCCCATTCCACTCCAACACCAACCAACATCAATTGTTCCTTGTTCCTCCTAAACCCAGCCCCAAATCTCCCCAACACACTAGCATTGAATGAGACCTGGTCACGACCTTGGACTCTTCCACACCTGGGGCCAAGCACTGACCAGCACCTGGGGATGGCCTGGCCACACCTACCACTGGACCCAGGCAGATTCCAGCATAGACAAAGAAAAATTGCTGTAGAGTGAGGCCAACTTCTGGGGCTCAGGAAGGAAGTGGGGAGGGAGGTAGACTCATCTGGGGCCATCTGGGCAGTATATATGTATGTGTATGTGTGTGGGGGGGGCAGGGTGGGTGCTGAAGGAACCAGTGGCTGAGCTGTGAAATGAGGGCCAGGCTGTGGCCTGCATGGAGGAGGCTGTTCCTTTCTGCCTTGGGAGCAGAGGGTGGGAAGGGCTCAGGGCAGCCAGGAATGTGTGTGTGTGGAGGGGCTCTCTAAGAACCAGCTCTTTTCTTTTCTTTTCTCTTTTCTTTCCTTTCCTTTTCTTCTCCTTTCCTCTCTTTTGTATCTCTTTTCTTCTGTTTTTTCTTTCTCTTCCTTCTTTCCTCCTTTTGTTTCTTCCTCTTTTTTTCAGATATTGAGACTTAGAGTGACAGAGATAGAGGAGAGAGGAGAGATACGGCAGCACCACTGTACCATTTGTGAAGCTTTCCCTGTCAGGTGCTCCCATATGGTAGCCAGTGACTGACCCAATTTGGGTATGAACCCAGGTCCTCAAACATGGTAGCATGAGCTGTCCCCCAGCCCCAAGAAGCTACCTCCTCAGTAGCCAGGCGAGAGCCTGGGCAACAGGAGTGGGGCATGGGGCAGGGGTGGGGGGGCTTCCAGGTCAGCCTGGGGTTGTGGGTGTATTTTCAGAGGGGAAGGTCAGACCAGGCAGAGAGAAACCTGCTGGGCCCTAGGATGCTCCCCTCCCTGGGGGGGGGGGGGATATTGGGGAGAGGTTACTGGAGATGAGCAGGGGGAACTCACTGGACCTCAGCTTCTCTGCTCTTACTAGTCCTCTTTTCTAGGAGACTGCCAAAGAGGGCCCAGGTGACTGTCCCAGGCCTGCCCCCATCCAGTCCTGCTGCCTAGTGCTGCTGTGGAGTTTGCCCCAGGGAGGAGGTGCTGGATGGGGATCCAGAGAAGACAATGGGCAGTGACCTTCCCCCAATCCAGGGTGGCAGGTGGATGAGGAACAAAACCGAGTAGGAGGAAGCATGAGGGGAGAGAGTGTTAGGCTGCCAGGGGATACCTCCTCCCCAGGGACCCAAGCCACTGGAGGCCCAGGGTTACTCACAGTTCCTGGGAGAGGAGGAACAAGCCTGGACTTCAGTTGCTACCTCCCTCAGGGGCTCAGGTAAGTTGCCTCTGTGCTGTTTGCATAAGAGGCTGCTGGCCAGGGCCCAGTGGTAACTCTTTCCTTCCTGTGGCCAGTGCCCCTGTAGGGGCGGCTCCAGATCACTGGCCTGTGCTGAGTCCAGGAGGTGGGGATGGTGACCGCACCCTGAAACTGTAACCCAGGGGTGGGCCCCATAGCCACAGGGGTGGAGTCTCAGGGCCCCTTCCTGGAGGAAGGGCCCCTTCCTGGGAGAGGTGTGGGGAGGCAGGCAGAATGCTGGGATCCTGACTGCCCCCCAACCCCCCTCCCCTCTCCATTGTCGCATACACTCTGCAGGCCAGGTAAGGGGCTGGAATCCAGCCTCTCTCAGTGCTGAGTGCTCAGAAAATCAGACACATGCTTGCTTCCTACTTCAGAGAACAGGATGACCAGCCTAGAGGCCACCAGCTGAGACTACTATACCTAGAGGCCAGGGTGGGGTTTGGGGACATGAGGCATAGAAGTGACCTGGATGCAGCCACCTGTTGGCTAGGGGATCTTTGGCCAGTCACTACACCTCTTTGGACCTCTGTACTTGGAGCAGACAGGGGTGACCAGGTGCCCAGGCTTCTGAGGGTGACCCTGACTTTTTCCCAGGCTCCTCTCTCCTACCTTTGTCACTTGAAGGCGGTGCCCCAGAGCTGTGTGAGGCATTGGCAGCCAGTCTCCACTCCCAGGCTCTACCACGCCCTGCTTGACACCTGCTTCTGAGTCCCCTCAGCCACACTTCCTCATATTCTCCAAGTAAGCAGCGTCACTAACTGGGGGGCCTGATTCCCTTGCACCGTGTCAGCCCACTGAGTTGTCTCCCCAGCCTCCAGTCTTAACCTCTGTGTTCTAGAAACCACAGAGTTCTTAGTCATTCTTGAAGCCCCAGTCACAGGGATCTTTCTCTAAACTCTGGTTCCTTCTCTATGTAGTCTTTTAGTGGCTGCAGGACAAAGTCCAAATTCTTGGCAAGTTCCCCGGAGGTGCTGCTGACCAGGTGCCTCTGATTCCTGATGGATGGGAACCAACTTCCCTTAATTCCCTCTCCCCCCAACCCCACCTGGGCATGGACTGCAAAGCCCCCAGAGTGCCCCATCTCTCCCTGGTGTGACTGGATACAGACAGCCTGTGCCATGCTGAACTGAGGAGTCTGTCCCTTTCTAACAGCTCCTGTCCAAGAAGGTGGCTCAGGGACTAGGCTGGGCCTCAGGAACCTTTGAAGGGGATGCCCACCCTGGTGGCAGGTGCTCAGTTGTTCATGCCCAGTGAGTGAGTGAAAGGAGGGGTGGGTGAGAACTGCTTCTCCTGCCACTTCCAGGGAGAAAACAGGAAAGCTCACTTTTCAGGAAATTCTTCCTCTAAACAGGGCAGGGCTTCCTTCTCTATACAGAATGAATTCTTGCCTCTGGAATTGGTCAGGGATAGAGGTTCAGGAGACCCCATGTCTGCCACCTAAATATAGTGTAATCGGAGGGAGGTGGGGCTGTAGCCACTCAGGGGAGGGAGGAGAGGAGTGAAGGAGAACAACCAGAGGAGCTGGGCCGACTACCCAGGTCATGTCACATAGTGGACTGAGGTCAGAAATGGGGCCAGGCGGACACCCAGGCAGAAGAGGGGCCAGCACCACCCAACGCAAGCACCATTCCATCGTCATCTGTCCCCCATAATCCCATGGCAACTGCCAGGAGCTGGAGGAAAGAGGGGCAAAGACACCACCCAGAGACATTGGTTGCTCTGATTTCTCCTCAGAAGGCACCCACACTGGGGACTCTTTTCTTACCATCAGCCTCAGGGTGTCTCTTGGACAGAGCTGCAGAGGTCTGGCTCAAGGGTGAGGGGATGCCCATCTTGTGCCTTGCCAATACAGTCTGTACATGCTCTGAGCCAGGCCCTGTGCCAGAGCAGCAAATGCAGAGGCCCAGGCCAGAGCCTCCCAGGACTGGCAGGCTGGATGCAGAACAAGGAGTGCCAGGGGTACGCCCAGGGCCTTCCCAGGAAGCAGAAGGCTGTTGTGGGTAGGGGCACTGTTATCCGCTTAATCTTTTCCAGAAAAGCTGTTGGACTGGCAGTTAAGGGCACCAGGCCCAAGGAATACAATTGATTTCTGTTGGATCCCCACCTGTCCCATGCAGTTCTCCATCCTGACCACAAGGGGCTGAACCACCCCCTGCAAAAAATCCGAGTAGAGGTGGTGCAGATGCAAAGGACAGCAGGACAAGTACAATCTGGTGGATCACCTTGAGCTTTCATGCTGCACTGGACTGAAGGGTCACAATAACACTGATTACATACTGTCCTGTGTTTACACAGACACTAGAGCTGCAGGAATTAAGTGGTTCATCAGCAGTTGGCAGGTATCTTATAGTCAAATTCCAGTTTCTAACCTCAAAGTCTGAGCTCTGCCCCATAAGAAGGGGAACAGAGGAAAGGTTGAAAAGTCTCCTTCTTCTGGACATCCCAGTCTCAGTCCTGGCATGTGGCAGGCATGACTGTTTCTCATAATTACACAAAAAATAAAGGGAAAAACCAGACACTTACAAGCTTCAAAAGTCACCCATTCACCCACATTGGCCTCCCCAGAGAGGAAGCTCATAAAAACAGTAGGTGACACATGTCAGAAGGAAGTCTGTGCACACTCCACTCCTCCCACTACAGTCTCTCCCAGAAGACTGTCTGAAGTTCAAGATGTCAAGGTCACTGTAGGCAAGATTCTGAGGAATGTATCTGTTTAAAAGATTTGCCTAGGTGCCAAGGGATAGTGTTTTTTGTTGCCTCTCTTTCTCCTCTTGCTTCTATTTGTGCAACCCCACCCCCTCATACCAGGCCTGCAGAACAAAAACAAATGGGCCAGGGAGGATGTTCAGTCATGTCTTGCAAGACCAACTTTCTCTGTTCATTCTCTGGTGCTACATCAATGTGCTTGAGGCCAGGGAGGTGGTGCAATGAATAAAGTGTTGGACTCTCTAGCATGAGGTCCTGGGTCCGATCCCTAGCATTACATGTGCAAGGGTGGTGTTCTGATTTTTCCTCTCTCCCTTTCTTTGTCTATCATAAGTAAATAAATACAGTTTAGGGTTGGGAGGTGGTACACCCAGTGAAGTGCACAGGCTACCCTGCGCGCACAACTAGGTTCAGATCTGCTGTCCCCACCTGCAGGGGGAAGTTTCAGGAGTGATGGAACAATGCTGCAAGCGTCTTTGTTAGTTTTCACCACCACCCCCTCTCCATTTTTTTCTGTCAGAAAAGAAAGTAAAAGGAAGATATTTGTTGTGTTTTCAACTTCCCAAATTAACATGACTGGATTCTGAATTGGAAAGAAAAAACACTTCTCTGCTATAACTAGACTTCTTTCTGAAACTAATCAAAAGTTAAAAAGAAAGAAAGAAACTGAAATATTGGAAGTATCCAAAAAAAGGAAGCACACCCCTGTCTTTCACATCCATTATTTCATATGACCTCCCCAGTTCATGTGAGAAAGGACAAGCCAGCAGGACCGCAATAGAACACAGAGGTGTGCTCCAGTGCCTGGGAATGACTTGTATTGGGAAAGTACTGGGAAAGTGACAAGGTTCATGCATCTGCCACAGGCGCTTGGGGGAGCACCCTGCAGGAAAGCTCATTTGTATGTCTGCAGAGAAGCAAAAACATTTACATTAAATGAGATTAAGAATCACACGGAGCCAGGCGGTGGCGCACCTGGTTAAGCCCATGCATTATCTTGTGCAAGGACCGGGTTCAGCCGCTTGGTCCCCACTTGTAGGGGGAAAAGCCTCACAGGTGGTGGAGCAGGGCTGCAGGTATCTCTCTGTATCTCTCCCGCTCTATTTCCCCTCCCCTCTTGGCTTCTGAATGTCTCTATCCAATAAATAAATAAAGATAATAATAATTAAAATTTAAAAAAGAAAAGAGAAAGACCCACAATGACATCACGCCTGTTCAGTTTTGCTACATATTGACTGAGTTTTAAAGAAAAAAAAGTCAAAACCTTTGGGCTCCAAGGAGTTTTGGCATTTCGGGACTGCAGATAATTTGGTTGTGAGCCTGTAACGCTCTGTGCAGGAGGAAAAGTTGAAGACACTGCAACTCGCCCCCTCCCCGCAGCCAGCTCAGTACAGGTCTCCCGGTAGCAGTTCCAGCGGCTGCAGTCCCCAGCCCGCCTGCTCGCCTCCCCGCCCCGGCGTACCTGTTCGGGGCACTCCTGCCGCGGGGGGCTGCACACGTCCTGGATGGCCTCGTAGATGTTCTCAGAGTCGCAGCGCGCCAGCGGCCGCGGGCACACCCAGGACCCCGCCACGCTGCAGGCCTTGAAGCAGCCGCCACTACCGAGGAGGCCGGCAGGGGGCGCTGCGACCAGTCCCAGGTCGTCCAGGGACTGCGCGGGCCGCACGGGCGCCGCGGGGCGCGTGTACATGCAGGCGGGCAGGCCGGGCGCCAGGACGCCGCGCCGCGCAGGGACGCACAGGGAGCCCACGCGGCCCCGAGGCTCCGCGGCAGAGCTCACGAAGCGATAGTCGTAGGCCAGCGGCTCGGGGGCCGGCGGGCGCGGGCGGGCGGCGGGCGGGGCGGCGGGGTCTCCGAGCGCTGGCAGCTCGCGGACGTACTGCGCCGGCAGGTAGAAGGGGCGGCCGCCGGGCTCCCGCCGCACGTGCCACCAGTGCTCGGAGCTGCGGCGCAGCAGGCGGTAGCGCTCGTTGGGCTGGATGGCCACCCGGCGCCCGTCCTTGCCGGTGTACTCGAAGGGGTGCTCCACCAGCACGTACACCTCCCCCTCGACGTCCGCCGCCATCGCGGCCGGGGAGTTTCTCTGTGGGCAGCAAGAAGAGCGAACCTGGCGGTCAGGAACCGCACTAGGGAGACGGAGGGCCTGGCTTTGAGCCCCGGTGCTGCTGCGCTCGTCGTGTGCGATTGGCCCTCACTTTTTCTTTCTTTCTTTCTTCCTTCCTTCCTTTCTTTCTTTCTCTTTCTTTTTTTTTTTTTTTTTTGCCTCCAGGGTTATTGTGACTCCACTGCTCCTGGAGGCTATTTTTTCCCTTTTGTTGCCCTTGCTGTTTATCGTTATTCTGGTTATTATTATTGTTGTTATTACTGTCGTTGTTGTTGGATAGGAGAGAGGAGGGATAGACAAGACCTGCTTCACCGCTTGTGAAGCGACTCTCCTGCAGGTGGGGAGCCAGGGGCTCAAACCGGCATTCTTACGAGGATCAGTGCACTTTGCGCCAGGTGCACTTAACCCGCTGCACTACCATCTGGCCCCTCTTTTTCTTATTTCTAAAATGGGAGAACTGGGCTGGGGAGATAGTGTAATGGTTATGCAAAAAGATATTCATGCGTGAGGCACCAAAGGTCCTACATTCAGTCCCTAGCACCACCATAAGCCAGAGGTGAGCAGTGCTCTGGTGAAAAAAAACAAGAGTAAAATAGGGGGTGGGGGTGGGCAGTGGCGCATTCAGTTAAGCGCACATATTGCCAAGTGCAAGGACCAGGGTTCGAGCCCCCAGTCCCCACCTGCAGGGGTGAAGCAGGGCAGCTTCTCTCCTGTCAAATATAACAGAAAAAAAAATGGCCACCAGGAGCGGTAGATACGTAGTGCAGGCATCATTATTTTTATTATCTTGGTGGTAATAAAAATAAAATATGAAGAGAAGGCAGGGCCATAAAAATGGGCAAATATATATATATATATATATATATATATATATATATATATATATATATACAGATAGTTATAGAAATAATCGTCATTTCATATCTGACCTTGGGAGAACCACTGCAGTTTCCAGTGGAGGGAATGGGACTCAACTTTGGTTGTGGGAGTGGTGTGAAATTGTACTTCTGTTATTTTGTAAATCACTAATAAGTAATATAATAATAAATAGTATAATAATAAATAATAAAATAAAGTATTTATATATATGAAATAAAATATAATTCGAAATACAAATAAAAAATAATAGGGGTCCTGGACTAAATCATCCCTTGCATTCTTACACACAGTGATGGAATTATGACCACTCTTTCCTGCGGTGGCGGGCACTGTAAGGTCTGAGCCCTGTTTCAATCTCTTGGTGGGGGGGCAGTGCGGCAGGCATTTTATAGCCAGGGAAGTCTTAGCTCAAAGAGGTGGGTGATCGCCTACGATAGGGTGGACGGAACCCCGTTTGCCTAAAATTTGAGTGGCTCTTGGTCTGCGAAGAAGGAGCAGCAGCAGCAACCCCCACCCCCACTCTCAGGGAACTAGAGTCAACAGTGTCACCTGCCTTCAGGCTCTGAGCATTGGCCTGCGGGGTCAGGGTTGGGGCACCGGCTCAGGGGAAGGCCGGCGCGCATCTCTGCCCTGGGAATGTTCCTGCAGCATTTAGTCCAAGAGCCTTGGCGTAAGCGGCCGCTGCTGCCAAGGCCGGAAAACCGGTTCTCTTGGTTTTTCTCTCCTTTCCCGGCCTCGCCTCAGACATGGACCCGAAGCCTGGCCCGCCCAGACTGGTCCGCGCTGCCCCCAGTTCCCCCCTTCCCGAGAGAGGCTCGCGCTCGGGGCCTGTCCACCTGCGCGATGACCTCCACACTGCCCGTGAGTGTCCTCGTGCACTGTGGCACAGTCACCACCTGTGCGATGCGGTGTTTTTTTTTTCCCCTCTGTTGGAGGTTGGTGGTTTGCAGAGGTCTCCGGGAATGACCCCCCCCCCCTCTATTTTCGTTGGCCGGCGCAGCCCAGCTCCGGTGGGTCGGGCAGGCGGGGTCTGTTGTCCCTCCATGGAATCCTGGAGTGGGTGACCTCCTCCAGAAGTGCTGGTTCACCCACTCTAAGCTAACTTACTACACCTCCCAACCCCGGGGCGCAGCTGTTCGTTGATCCCTAGGGACCCAAGCAGCCCGGCCGGCCTGCACTGCAATTCTCCATTTTCTCAGACTTTTCTTGGGGGAGGGGTGTATGCAAACTGAGTCACTGAGCTCTGAGTCCTGGAGGTGGGGGTCAGTGAGCTGCCCCAGGTTGAGCCCACAAATCCCAAGAGGATAACCCCCGACACCGCCCCCTACCCTCCCAACCCCAGGCGCACTCACGTTGGCAGGGCGGGTCTCAGGGAGCCCATGGGTGGGCGGAGCCGGCGCTGGAGGCAGTTCAGGCGCGGGTCATCCCACTGGGCGGGCCGTCCAGGCCTGGGTTGAGGGGCGCCGGGGAGCGCGAGCTGTCAAAGTGTGGGGAGAGGGGCATTTGGGAGGGTTGCACCCCATGCCTGTAGCTGCTGGGTCTGCGAGGGGTAGATGGGGCTGGTAGGACTGAGAGAAGGAGGGGACGCTGGGGGCGGGCCCTGAGCACAAAAGAAGTCTGGAGGCGGGGCCGGGGTTTGGAGGGAAGCAAGCAGACCCCGGAGGGAGGAAGGTGTTGTCCCAGCCCGGCCTTCACCTCTTCCCCCCCCCCCCCCCCCCCGTCTTCCGCCTAGCAGGATTTGTTGTCCCGAAGCCTCCTGCGGGCTCGCTGCTCCGGAAGTGCTGAGCCCAGAGCTCCCGATTCGAGCCAGGTCACCTGCACCCCGAAACACCAGCCCTTTCCAGCCGCAGTGCAGGCACTGTGCGCGCCGGCGCATGGGCCACTGTTCTCGCTCAGCCCCAAAGGTGCAGCTCTCCTGGGCCTGGGAAACTCGGAGCGCGGTTTCTACCGCAGGGGCACAGCGGGGCTCCTCACCTTGGGCCGGGAGGGATGGCGCCCTGTCCCCGGAGCAGGGAGGGGTGGGGAGCGGGGAGGCCGCCCGAAGCGCGGAGACCTCCCATCACTAGCAGGTGCGCAGTGTCGGTGGCCTGACGACCCGAACCACAGCGGCGTCCGCGCCCGTCCCGCGCTACGAGGCTCCCCCATACCCATGGAGGGTAGCCCTTCCTCCTGGGCTGCGCAGCTCGCACTCCAGTGTCCCGGGGTGGGGACGTCTACCTGCAGCACCAACCCCCAGCCCGGGCTCGGCACCCCCGCCCGCCCGGCCTCACCCTGGCACCTCGGGCTGTCCGTCCGCTGGCCAAGCCTGCACTTGCCGGGGCAGGCGCGCATGGGCTCGGCGTCCGCGCCCCCCGCTCAGCCGCCCAGCTCCCGCGCTGCCCAGTTTCCTGTTCAACAATATAGCGAGGGAGGCACCGGTGGAGAGCTCTCGGCAGAACTTCCTCCCGGGCTGGGGTTGGGCCGCCGCTTGGAGAGACAATCCCCGGTGTCCTGGCTTCCTGTCCTCTCTGGGCCGGGCCTGCGTCCCAGGAACGGAGACACCACTCCCTCCCCCGGCCCCTCCCGGGATCCTGGACCACACCTGAATGCCTTCTGGGGGTGGTGGCAGGAGGGCTCCAATCGTGGAGTGAGGGTACAGGAGCCTCCATATCCCAATTTCTGTACAGATTTCCCTCCCCCGACTTGATTCGGCACCGCCTCCCCCTAGATTCTTATCAGAGAAGAGGGCCACCCACCAAGTCAGTCTGTGGCCAGTAAGATCAGAACAACCTGCTGCATTTGTCCCTCCAGTAAGCTGAGTAACACCTACTGCATAGGATTGTGGAGAAGACTGAATGAGGAAGTAAACACAGTATTTTGTTATTACATTATTGTCAGAAGTACACACACTATATTATTACTTTTGTTTTTTAGATAAGCTTTCCACTTCTTGTAGTAAAGCCTCCCAGCTTCCCAGCTTCCTTTGGGCTGGGGAAGGGGGTGGAGAGATACGTGCCCAGGGAGGCACTGGGCTGCCGTTGCAGGAAGCTTCAGTCCTCTGGAAACAGCCCAGCTCTCCTGTTCCTAGCCCTCCATCCCCCACTCTAGCCTGGCTCCCCTTGTCTGCTCTGAGCCTACCATCTAGTACCCCTAGGAGGGAGCAGAGGGGGAGCTGGCACCCACAGAATGACAAGAGGGTGCTTCCTCTATAGGTTGAAAGGACAGGAAATTGCAGGCAGAATCCGCAGATCGGAATGTCATCTCTTTCAGTGCTGTTTTCCCAGGGAATCGGTCTGTTTCCTTCTTTCTTCACAATGGGGCTATCAATATCTCTCCTCCGCCCCAGGAGGCCATGAGACCTGCCTTGACCTGGCTCAAACAGCTTGTCCTTCCTAAGCCCTTCTCTTTCCTTAATTAACCTGTGAGAAACAGTCCTGAGGTTTCACATATTTCAGTGTCTGAGGTCTGTATTCTGACTTTAAGGCACAGGAAAGAAATTCCACAGGGGTGGAATTTCAGGCATCAGCTTCAGTTCAGTGTCTGTGAATGAACCTCCCCAAAACCCCTGAAATTCTATTCCTCAGGGCTGCCCTAGGGAAGGTAAGGGTGAAGTGTAAACTGCTACTATCATATCCCTACTCCATGTGCCACTCATCATCTGCCTATCACCCCTGCTCCCCCAACTGAGAGAGTGAGGACTGCAGAATAATGGTAGACCTGTGGTCCCCTCCCTCCAGCCTCTCCCCCCAACCCACCCCCACCAGCAACTACATTGGGATTCAAAAGTGAGGCCAGAGATTAGAAAGATTAGGTCTTTACTGTAATATCACTCAAACATCACACACACAGCAGTTCCTTCAATACATGGTAAAGCACTTCTCAGGGCCAGGGCCCCTTACCAGAAACAGTTTATTGCATAAAATGACATTATGGAGATAGATACTGAGGTTACTATCAGCTTCCCATTGGAGGTGAGGCAGGCAGAAGTCAACTCATCTGCAAGCAGTAGCAGCTTTTTGGTTTGGGGAGAGGGGCAGCACTAATGCTAATAATTTCCAGGAAAGTGGCAGTAGGTTCCTCAGGGCCTCACTCCTGCTGACTCCTAGGGCACCTCTGGAATCCAGTAGACTCACAAGCTCAGGAAAACAGGGCTCAGGGGGTGCTACCCCTACCAGGCCAGGTTTCTGCCCACATGGGGATCTGACTAGGCCATGTTTGCAGTGCAGCATTAATGCTGGTTGGGGCTGGGGGCTGGGGTGAGGACAGGATCCACTTTCCTGTCCAGGAGGCAGCTCCAGAGTGCTCAGTACATAGGGAAGCTGTGAGATGGCCTCTCCCTCCCTGCCTACTACTGTCGCCATTCTATTGCACAATTTACCCAGTTCCACAGGGCTGGGCAGGTGACTCAGCAGCAGAATCACCTCAATGGACAGGTGGGAGGAGGCTCATCTCTTGATGGTGACAAGCCATCTGCACCTGAGGCCTCCAGTCCATACTAAGCACAGGAAAAGATGGCCAGACGACTCCAGGCTGAGAAGGGCCTGCTGGGTCCAGAAAGGTGTGTGTGTGTGTCGGGGGCGGTGGAGGGGGGGGAGAGACAGAAAGTGGAGACATCACCTCCAGAGTGCCTCCCACACCTTAAGAGTTAATTGTCACCTTGGAGACAATTCCAGGCTTCACCCTCCTTTTTATAAAGGTGATAGTGCTCCAGCACATCTTCTAGTCCCTGGCAGTGCCCTTACTGGGCCAATCTGGTAAAGTGTCATGAATTCATGGCTTTGTAAACTCAGGCTGAGCATCCTTCCAGCAAGTGGCTTCTCCCCGACTCCCCTGTCCATCTCAGCAGCAGAGCTCTTCATGGAAGGCCAGGGGCTCACAGCTCCAGTGTGGCATCTGATAGCCATGGTGGGCATACTGGCTCCTCACCTGGACTTCTACCCTCTGGGGGTCCAGCAGGGCTCTGTCTCAACTGCTCAGTCAGGTGGGTGGATGGGTGCATCTCCCCAGAGCGACTGCAGCCACACCTTGCCCACCTGGCTGTGGGTCTAAGGCCAGAGCCAGGAGGGCACAGGGCTGAGGGTGGGCAAGATAATGGCCCTTCCCTGGAATAAGGAAGGTTCAAAAGTGCTGACAGTGCTGGTTCTCAGCCATCCTTTCTGCCACAGGGACCAAGGTTGCAGGCTTAAGAAGGGCCCCAGGGGCTGTGACAGGAAGAATGGTTATGGGCTTTTTAGGGGAGGAAGGTATGTCAAGGAGTGGAGGTGGGGTGGCTGGTCCTGGGGTGATTTGGCACATTATCCAAGCACCTGCAGAGGGTGAAGGAAGGCAGGGGCCCAGCTGATGGGCTGTGTCCCACTGGTGGCCTGCCTGCCTGGCCTTCTTACCACCCACAGGCTGGGGCTGAGCAGTTTCCTCACATCTGCTCAAGCTGAGGATGACTGGTTTCTTGGGTGGCTTGTGTAGGCTTAAGAATAAAAAAATAATTTCTGTTGAAATATGAAGAGGGGGAAGCCACCTTTAAAAAAGTAGACCTTTTAATCAGGAATGTGAAGTTGGAAACATGCCGGTATCTTGTTCCACAGTGTTTGAACAGCCCTAATGGAAGTGTCAGTGGGGGTGGGAGGGCTGACTAGTGTGAAAGCCCCTTCCCCAGCAGTGACATCATCAGGTGACATCATCAGGGCTTCCTCCGGTCAGTTCCTGCTCTGGCCTCCTTACAAGGGGAGATAGCTGCAATGCCTTGCAAGCGTATCCAGAATGGAGAAACCGATGGCAAACTCAGCTAGGACAGCTTATCCTCAGGGCTGGGACAGGCTGTGCAGTTAGGTGAGATTGTTCTGTTCTTGGTACTTGCGGCGGCGTGCACAGCGGGGACAGTCCTTCCTTGCCACAGCCTGGCAGCTCTGGTGGAAGACTGTCTTGCATTTGTCACACCTGAGTAGATGGACAAGTCCTGCTGTGCCAGTGGGACTGCGGCTGGCAGTGTCCCTGACCAGCACCCACTGGGAGCACCCTCCAATCCCAGGGTCTTGGGTGCCCCTCTCCACCCCAGACATAACCCAAGACTCTTGCAACAGAGCTTCCCCTAAGTCACAAGGATGCATGCTGATACTGTTTCCTTTTTTTTGTTGTTGTTTTGGTTTTGTTTCTTTAAATAAATGTTACTGAGGACTTTCTTGCCTATGGTTAAAACACTAAGCATTTTTAAGGTTTGGGAGGTGACACAATGGATAAAGTGTGAGACTTTTAAGCATGGGGTTCTGAGTTTGATTCCTAGTAATGCATATGTCAGAGCGGTGCTCTCTCATTCTCCTTCTTTTCCCTCCCTCTTTCTCATTAATATACAAGCATCTTAAAAGCAAAACAAAGAAACAAACAACAACAACAACAAACAAGCAAATACACTGCAGTTTAGCTGATTCAGCCCTCAGTCTATTAAGGGGCTCAATCCTGGCCAGGGAATGCCCCCACTAGTTCCATTTTCTACTCCTACATGGGTTGGTAGATGAACTCTTCAATTTAGAGGCTTCTGACAATGAGCAATAATGGAGACAAGGATGCTCATTACACTGGCAGAGGCACATGCCACCCACCAGGTAAATACTTTGTGCCAGGCTTTCTGTCAACTCCCCAGGGTCATGGTTCACTCAGCTCCTTATTCTCTACAAGCAAAGTCCCATCAGCAGAAAGGCCTTGCCCAGTCAGCATCGGCATCTTCTCCAGCAGATAGGTGGCACAGGGAAGTCCCGTGAGGACTCACCTTGTCTCCAGAGCTGACCTGGAGCTAGCTGTGGTGGGCCCTGGTGTGCGTTGCCTGAGACAACCTCAACACCCATGGCAGCAGCTATCTACTGTGCTCCCCTACAGTGCGCTGAGCCCTCAGTCCTGGAACCCTGGGGCCAGCTAGGGGTGGAGATGGGGCTAGGCAGCTGCCCAGTGTTCCACATACCTGACTGTGGTGTCAAACTCGAAGGGGAAGATGATGTCATGGTGGTGGCAGATCTGGCAGATGAAACCACGCTGGGTGCACAGGTCACAGTGGTAGACGTGCTGGGAGGCAAACTCGATCAGGGCCTTGAGGAATCCTTCATACACCCCTTCTGCAATCTGTGGGGGCAAGTGTGGGCCTTTCAGGCAGCTGTGCTGAGGCTGAGGCCATCTGCAAAAACCAGTCTGCTGTGGCTCAAGAAAACCTGCCCACAGAGAGCCCACCGAGAGAAGGGTTTTCCCACTTGGGCAAGACACCCCCACCCCAATCAGGCTAGGCGACGGGGGGCCTCCAGCCCTGCATACGAGGCTGGTAGGATTGTGGGGACTGGAGACAAGCCCTTGTATACTCCCCTGGAGGAAAGGACTCTCCCAAACTGTCACCCTGCTTGTCTATCCTCCCTCTGCCTTCCAAGCCTGGGGACAAGTCTAGAATCAGAGGGAGTGATCCTGGGCTTGCCTGGAGTGTGACCTGTTCCTGAGGGGATGGGAGCTCTGTTACCACTCTGGCAACTCAGGATACCACAGGGACCCCGAAAGGCTGAGGGCCACTGCCTCAACTGCAGTGAGCTGCAGGTGCTCCTTCCCATCTCCCTTTGATTTCTCCAAGGAGGGTCCTCTGGGGAGGCATGTTAGATGGTGGGGAGGGGGTACAGACAAACTTCCTCACCTGCTGGAGGTCAGCAACACTGTACTTGTGGGGAGACTCCAAGAGATAATTCCTATGGTTGAACCTTTAGAAAACACAAGAGTTTCCTTAGAAAGGTTGCCAAGACTGGGGCCAACCTGTGTGCTTTCATTCCTTGAGCAATGCTCACCTATATAAGCAACTCCTTCAGGGCAGGGCAGGGACCAACAGTGGCTTTCCACTGGGACTTGGACAAGCCTTTCCCAGAACCCTCAACAAGTCACTTAACCTCTCAGAACCTCTAACTCCATTGGAAAAGTGGTGCTATTTTGAGGACTAAATAGTTTATTTAAAATATTTGGCACTGCACCTAGCACATGGTAAACACTGATAGTTGACAATACTGTGTTTTAAGCTTGAAACTTACTGAGAGCAGTGCCTCAAGGTTTGTGGCAAAACTAAATGAATGAACATAAATTAAGGAAGTAGTGAGGGTGAGGGCTATACTAGAAGATAGTCTTTTCACAATGTGCAATGATGCACACTTTACATAGCTTTAAATTTCACTTGTCACTTATACCTCAATCAAGCTGGGGGGAAAAAACTAAAAGTATGAAATAATAAAATAGAAGACTGTAGAAATAATCAGAGGCTATGTGAGAGCTCATTTGGGAGGGTGCCCCCAGCATACCACATGGAATACTGCCAGGGTGGGGAGGGAGCTTTGGTGCTGTGGTATCTCTGTCTCTGAAAAGTTGGCTCAGAGCAGGGAAGCCTATAATGAGGGGGAAGCTGAGGAAAGTTATTGCTTGATACCAGGAACTGAGCTAAAGGCTTTATACAGACTAACTCACTTAGTTCTCACCATAATCCTGTGTGTGTGGAAATGAAGGCACAGAGAGGTCAAATAATTCTCCTCTGGTCACACAGCTACTAAGTGGCAGAGCTGAAATTTGAAGGCAGGAGTCTGGCTCCAGAGCCTGAGTCTCTTATTCACTGGGTGACTGCCTATAGGTGTTAGCTGTTGTCACTACTGCCTCTGTGACTAGAGACAGTGCTGGGGATGGAAATGCATAAGATGTGTCAGATGCCCTCTGCATCCTCTGGTCTAGTACAGGATCAGGCATCTGGTTTCAGTGTTATGTGAGAGGAACAGAGAGGTTTCCTAGGCCCTGAGGTTCCATTTCAGGGACGGATGGGAAGAGACAGGACAAGGGCTGAAGCACCAAAGACTGCTCTAATTTCCACCTCACCCATGGCAGGGATCTCAAGGCTTACATCCTGAGGAAGGGAGAGGAAACACCTGCAGAAATTTCCCTGGTAGACAAGTTGGCCTGGCCTTGTTGTGTGGGTCCTGGGGGTGGGGAAAGAATGCTCCAAGTTGGAGGAAGCTTGGGAGCCTGTCCTAGGGTGCCCAGAATCTCTGGGGGGCTGGATGGGACCAGCCCCAACAATCCAAGTTGGAGATGGCAAGCTCCACCCACCAGCACACAGGCTACACTATGCCCCGTGGGGTGAGGACACTGCTGTCTAGCTGCTTGGTTCTCTGAGCTGGTTTCCCAAGTAAACTTCCAGCTTTCTGGAAACAGGAAGTTGCCATTTATCACCAGGAAAACACAGGGGTGGGGGTGGGGGGTGGGGGTGGGTATACAGGCTGTCCCAGAGCAGGCAGGAAGGGTGGGGCTGCTTTGGATGGGACTCATCTCTGCTGTTTTCTCTCTGCCCATGGTCCTAGAGGCCCCAAGACTAGGCAGGCCCAGTCTACAACACAAACAGCTTGTTTGTGTTGTAGTTCAGTAGGCAAGCCACCTGGAGCTGGTGTACTCATGCACTCCAGGAGGGAAATCCACACTCCAGACCCACACTGGGGCTCTGTTCTCTAACCACACAATGAGGAGACCTCTCTCTGTCTTCCTCAGGGGTGAGGCTGAGGAATCAGGAGGCCTCTGACTGACAGTGAAAGAGGTAATGGACATGGGGCTAGGTGGTTGAGAATACACATTACCATGTACGAGCACTTAGGTTTAAGTCCCTGGTCCCTACCTGTAGGTGGGAAGCTTCAAGAACAGTGAAGCAATGCTGCAGGTGCCTCTCCTTCTCTCTCCCTCCCCACTCCCCCTAATTTCTCTTTATCCTATCAAATAAAAAGAAGAAATGGTTACCAGGGCAATGGGTTTGTCATGTAGACACTGAACCCCAAGAATAACACTGGTGGCAATTAATTAATTAAAAAGTATGGTGGCAGGGGACACAGCATAATGGTTATGTAAATAGATGCTCATGCATGAGGCACCAAAGTCCCAGGTTCAATCCCCCACAGCACCAGAAGCCAGAGCTGAAGAGTTAATGGAAAAAAATAAAATAAAATAAGGAAGTAAGGGGAAAAAAATTAAAAAGGCAGAAAGGGTACTGGTGAGGGCTGGCAGTTCTGGATCAGTCATGACCTGTGTCAGGTGAGTGTCTCCTCTGAGCCAGCTCCTCTTCTGTCTAACCCCCCAAGCATATGAAAGACAGATCTGAAATTCAGTGAACACACACCTTCATAGGGCAATTCTGTGCCAGCTCCTTCACAAAGGTCACTGGGGGCTTCTCCAGCCCTTGAAGACAAGCCCAGGCCTGCCAAACAATCCCCTTTCTCCCAGCGGACCCAGCTAGGATTCTGTGGCTGGCAAGGGGAACTCTGTTTAGATTTCACCTCCCACACACAACCTACACATTCCTCTCTGCCCCTCCCATCTTTTCACCTCCACTCTGGCCAACTCAGTCCCCCTCCATACTTATCTGAGAAAATTACTTACCATAACTCACCCCACCTCAGCCAGACTGGTCTCTTCTAAACCTCTTAACAGAATGTAACAGTCTAGAGCTCAAAAGCCTTTAACTGCTCCCCACTGCTGGCAGAATAAATCCCAAATGCCTGTAGTGTGACACAGAGCTTTTGAGGGTGGGTCCCTATATCCAGTTATACTTTGGGAGTCCTGGAGAGTCCCACTCCCACTCAGCTTCCCAGGTTCCCTTAAATAGGAAACTGGGGTACTCCATCCCCTTTCTTCTCTGTAGTTCTTTTGCTAAACCTGTTAAGTCCCTGAAGCTGTTTGTGTTGTAGCGATGCTGTTTCCAGTGTAGGGACAGAAAGAGGCTGGGGAGCATGATATAACGTGGTTAACGGTGCTGCAGAGGGGAGCTGAGCGCTCTGCTCCCCCACCTTTTACACTGATTGAATAATTACTACCTTTGCAAAGACACAGTTCTCTAAGTGAAAATGGAGAAGAGCTCTACAAACTGTCAGCTCAGGGGCCAGGTGGTAGCGCACCTGGTTAAGTGCACACATTACAGTGCACAAGGGTCCAGGTTCAAGCCCCTGGTCCCCACCTGCAGGGGGAAAGCTTCACAAGTGGTGAAGTAAAGCTGTAGATGTCTCTTTTCCTCCCTAACTCTCCCACCCCTCTCAATTTCTGTCTCTATCCAACAATCAAACAAACAAACAAACAAACAAAAACTGTCAGCTCTGACACCACCTCCTAGGAGCTTACCTAACCCACCTGTCTGTCCCTGTCCCTGTCCAGGCTTGAGTCCCTCATGTGGCCACTCACCCTCACAATTCTGGGAGGCCACATGAACTTGAGAGCGAACTACTGGCCCAGTTTACAGACAAGACAGCTGAGGCTCTGGGAAGCGAAGACCCACAGTGTGGGTCTGGGATAGGCACACAAACACAGGCCAAACACACAGCAAGTACACAGTGCTGTCACTCAGGGATGGAGCAGCAGGGTGAGGACAGGGGAGCAGACCCACCCTGAAGGCATCTAGTCTCCCCAGGTCTGTAGACACATCTGCATATGGAAGATGATAGGGTTCCACCTAACTCAAGCTTTCACCGTCCTGCTCAAGGGTCAGAAGGGTGGCCTCAAAAGCTCAGGGTCTTGCTGTGCAGCTGTTGATAGAGACAGGCAGAACCTCCCAGGGGACCAGCCTCCTAGACTTCATGGTGACCCCCCCACAGGGCTTTCTTCCAGGCCTATAGAGAATAGGGCCCAGGGCTGAGGGGGCACAGCTCATCAGAAAAGTGGTCCCTGTGCCAGGCTGTGGAGTAGAGGGACTTGTGAGAAACCCAGCAATAAGGCCCAACTGGGCCATGGGCAACAGCTCCTCCACAAGACATCTGCCCTCCTGAGTGCCCAGGACTGCACAGCCCTGTAGAAGGTGTCACTCCTATCTAAAGCACTAAAGGCAAAGGCCTCTAGGGCCTGGGTACCCAGAGGCTTCCTAAAAGGCACCCTGATGTCACTCTCCTCCAAGAATCCTGGAAGGCATGTTGCCATGGATGGCAGCAAAGCTAGCAAAGCTGACCTAGAGGTCTGGCCAGGGGAGGAGTGGCTTCTCAGCCTGGCTCTCTCCACACTCCCCACCAAGGGCCCCATAGTCACAGTTCTCCCTGTGCTTTTCTGAACAGCATCTTCTTTAGGGCCTGGATACACTGTCTTTTCTGTCTGAAACACTCTCTGCTGCTTCTCTTCTGCCTCACTCCTCCAAGAAGTCTTCCCTTCCGACCCCTCCCTCCAGTCTGGGTGAGAGGAGCCACCTTTGTTGTTCCAGGGCTGCCTCTGTCTCCCTCCTGGCCCCCAGTTATAGCTGCTGTCTCTTCTCTACTTCCCTTCAAGATGGCAGGACCCAGGTCTACCTTGCTCAGCACTGCAGCCCCCACATTTGGCCCTGTGCTGGGCAAATTTAAGTATATTCTCAATATGTTTGTGCTCAGTGACTGACTGATTGAATGAATGAATGAGTACCTAAACAAAGAACGGCCACTCCTCAAGCACATGACTATTTCTCATGTCCAGTGGAAAGGAGATAGCCACCAGCCCTGGCATTTCTCCTGTGAGAGTGCCTTGAGCAGTGTGTGTATGTGTGTGTGTGTGTGTGTGTGTGTGTGTGTGTGTGTCCCTGCATTGGTGCTCACCTCTTGCTGAGCTCCTTCAGGGCCCCGCTTCGGCACAGGCCCAGGTAATCCCCCAGAAGCTTCAGCTGCTCACGGCTCCTCTCAATAAGGTGCATGCGCTCCACGTGGTCGTACAGGGATGAGTTCACCAGCTGCAGATTGATGAGGGGCTGTGCCCGGATCTGCGTCAGGAACTTAAGGGCCTGCCGGCAGATCTGAGGAAACCACTGGGTGTCAGCGACGGGAAAGAACGGCCACTCATCCCTGCAGCCACCCACCCAGGGGAGGGGTACCATCTTTATTTCACAGATGGGAAAACAGAGGCTTGTGAGGTGAAGTGACATGATCATGGTCTGCAGTTCATTAAAGTCAGGACTTGGATCCATCTGATCTGACACCCAGACCCACTCTCCCTCCAGTGTACCTGCTGCCCCTCCTCCCATCCATGCTGGGATGGAGGAGAGCTGCTCTCTTCAGCTTTTTCCTTCCTTCAGCCCCTCCCAGGCCTCCTGGACATTCCCCATGGCTTCCTGTCTTCCCTGCCCCCAAGAGCCTGCCTGCAGGAAACAGGCGCTACCCCCTAGGCTGGCTGACTCAGAAACCAGGTGACTGGACTGAGCCAGGCTCCAAGCACAGGAAGCCACAGATCAGACTCAGCTTAGCATGAAGTTTCCCGAGCATCTCAGTTCTCACCAGCAGCACCAACCAGGGCTCCCCCAAATCTCCATGTGAGGGGAGGGATCAATCTCAGCCTTGCCTAACAGGGCATTAAAGGCTCTGCTCTCAGCCCTATCCCTAATGCTGAAGTGACTCAGAAGCTAGACACATCCCGTCTTCATCCTCACGACAAGCCAGCAGGTACTGTGTCATCGTCCTTCATTTAATAAATGAGAAACTGAGGCTTAGAGACGCTAACATGGCTTAATGTTGGACAAGCTGGTGGAAAGTGGAGCCTGGGCCTGCCCACACCACCTCAAGGCCGCCCCCTCCTCCACAATGAGAAGGATGGAGGAGCGGAAATGTCCTCCACCAGCAACAGCTATGCCGTGCCTGGGGTCAGGCTTCGGGTTAGAACCGGATTTCAATCCTGTCTCCACCACTTCCTCATGGTATGACTTTAAGACACTTGCTCAATCTCTCTATGACTGGGTTTCCTTATCTGAAAGGTGGGGGTGGGGGAAGCAGAAGTTCTTACCTCATGGCATTTTGAGTTTTCTTTCAGATTTGTGTTTATTTGTGATTTAAAGGATATTCCACATAACTATCAGTTCCATGAGTGCCTACAGTGGCCCCACTGTGGCCTGGCTATCCCCAAAGAGCCAGGAAGGTAACAGGGCCCCCAGAGGCTGTCACACTGGGTGGCTCAGGAGGCTCTAGTCTCCTGTCTCCCAGCTCCACTGGCATCTCTGGTGTCCAAGAGCCCTGTGGTTCCAACACTCCCCCACTCCACCCCACCCCTCATTGATGGGCAGCTCAGTGGCAAAGCCCTGGTGACTCAGACTGCTGCTCCATCCCTGACCAGGTCCTGTCCACAGCTTGGCCTCAGGCATGGGGTACAGCCAGATGAAGTAACATGCAGGAATGTGTGCCCCAAACTGCCATGCTCTGTAGACAGGCAGGGCCTTCATCCTCCCAGGGACTGCCTCTAACCCATGGATCTAGAGGAGGCAGACAAAGAGTCTGCATTCCCAGGCTGACGTCCTGCCATGCTCCAGGCAGGCCTCACACAAGTGGGTCAGCCAGAGTGGTACCAGCCAAAATAAATCCCCAGGCCTGAGATTTTTTTCCTGATTTCAGATATGCCTAAAGAAGTACAATTTCCTAGCTCAAAAAAAAAAAGAAGTGTCTTGGATGGGGGTTGACAGCATAATGTTTATGCAAAGAGACTCTCAGGCCTGAGGCTCCAAAGTCTCAGGTTCAATCCACCACACCACCACAAGCTAGAGCTGAGCTGAGCCTGACCCCCTATTCACAGCTTTTACAGACAAGAAAACAGTTAAATAATTTGCTTGTGGTAACACAAATAGGTAAGTGACTAAGCTCAAGTGGAGAATAGGAACACCAAAGATCTTAGAATACATATTATTGGGGGCCAGGAGATAGTGCAGCGGGTTAAGTACACATGGCGCGAAGCACAAGAACTGGCATAAGGATCCTGGCTCCCCACCTGCAGGGGGGTTGCTTCACATGCGGTGAAGCAGGTCTGCAGGTATCTATCTTTCTCTCCTCCTCTCTTGATTTCTCTATCCTATCCAACAATAATAATAACAGTAATAAAAACAAAAACAATGATAAACAACAAGGGCAACAAAAAAGGGGAAAAAGTAGCCTCCAGGAGCAGTGGATTTGTGGTGTGGGCACCGAGCCCCAGTGATAACCCTAGAGGCAAAAAAACAAAACAACAACAACCAAAAAACCATATTATTGGGCTGGGGAGGCAGCATAATGGTTATGCAAAAGGCTTTCATGCCTGAGAATCTAACATCCTAAATTTAAGGCTTATGGTACCACCATAAGCCAGAACTGAGCAGTGCTCTGGTCTGTCTGTATCTCCCTCATTAAAATAAAGAAAATATTTTTAAAAGAATACATATTATTAAAAAACATTTGGTAAGGAGTCTGGCGGTAGCACAGCGGGTTAAGAGAAGGTGGCACAAGGTGCAAGAACCGGCGCAAGGATCCCGGTTCCAGCCCCCAGCTCCCCACCTGCAGGGGAGTCGCTTCACAAGTGGTGAAGCAGGTCTGCAGGTGTCTATCTTTCTCTCCCCCTCTCTGTTTTCCCCTCCTCTCTCCATTTCTCTCTGTCCTATCTAACAACGACATCAATAACAACAACAATAACTACAACAATAAAGCAACAAGGGCAACAAAAGGGAATAAATAAATATTTTTTTTAAAAAAGCATTTGGTGAACACAAAAAATACCCAAGATGCGACACTAAGTGAAAAAGCAGCAGGAGTCCAGTGTGATCCTGACTTTACAAAATTAGATATATGAGTAAATAAATGTATAGGTAAGGCTCACACAGCCAACCAACCAACCATCCAATCATACACCCACATTCATCTACCCATTCACATCCATTTGTATATCTACACACAAACACATTACCTATCCATTCATCCCCCTACCTATTCAGTCTATCTTATCTATCCTTTCTGTCCTCTCCATATCTATACACCTACCTATTTACCTAGTTCCCACTGCCTTAAAACACTTTTGGTGTGAATCATGGGGAGCCATCCTAAGTCCTACCTGAGGTCCAAGGTAACACTGAGTGGCTCAGCGGCTGAGGACTGGCCCAAGTTTTTCTCTTAGTCTGCATCATGGGGCATGAACTAGCAACCTTGACTTCCCTAGAACCAACTTTCTCCAACCAGAGCAGTACAGAGAAATGACCACCCCCCGTCCCACCCTGCCCGTCATTTCACAGTCTTGTGTAATCAGATCAGGGAAGGCTCAATAGTTACCGGCCTCTTGGTGAGATCCCAGTTGTGGATGATCCTGGCTGGAATCACTGAGGCATCATCTTGGTGGCAGATGTCACAGTAATATAGGCCAGAGAAGGCACAGAGCTTGGGTCGCACAAATGAGAAGCCTATCTGCCGGGAGCATCCTGGAGAGAGAGACGGGGTGAGTGGCAGTGGGGGCAGAGCCAGCATCTGAATAGTCAGACTGCTGTGGCAGAAAGGGCCAGCCACTCCAGAGAAGTATAGAGATAAAAAGGACCATCTTTTGTGCATATCGCTATCACTCAGAACCGACCCTATTAATCTTTACAACAAAGTATAAGAATCATCACTGACCTATGCTGGAGAGACTGATGGCAAACCTGCAGTCACATGACAATCTAGTGGCATGGCAGAGACTCACATGGTGGAGACTCACATGGCGGGTGTGGGTTAGTGCTAGGTCCTGCATTTTCTTTTTATTATTATTATTAATTTTTTAATATCTTTATTTATTGAATAGAGACAGCCAGAAATCGAGAGGGTAGGGGAGATAGAGAGGGAGAGAGAAAGACAGACAGACACCTGCAGCCCTGCTTCACCACTTGCAAAGCTTTCCCTCTGCAGGTGGGGGCCAAGGGCTCGAACCCGAGTCCTTGAGCACTGTAACATGTGTGCTCAACCAGGTGCGCCACCACCCAGTCCCAGTCTTGCATTTTCTTACACAAGCTGCTCTTGTTCAGTGTCCCCACTGTTTGCTCACTCTTCCTCAAGGACCACGTCTCTGCTAGAATCCAGAAGTGGAAGAACTAAGACAGGGCCTTAGCAGTTAGGAATGGAGCTGGGGACATGCCGCAGCCATAGGCGACAGGGCAATCTGGACATCACCTGGTGCCAGCTTGAAGCCAGAGCTTCCTGATGCCTCAGACTGTGGTGCAGGGCTTAGCTCCAACCCCTCTGCTGACACACCTCCACAGCAGGGATGGGAGGAGGGTGTGTGTGCCTTGAGCCCAGGGCAGGACAAATGTCTAGCTAAGTCCTGTGCATGAGACCTGCCTGGGGACTAGAAGGGCCAGCTTCTCTGCTTACTCACTGCCTTGTCCTGACTGTCACCAAACTGTTTCAAGAATCTGTCTCAGTATCTGTAAAATTCAGTTACTAGTTGCTATTTTGTGGGGTTACTACAAGTTCAAATGACACAAGTCCTGAGATTGTCCTGTAAATGCTGAAATATAACCTAGGCAGATGTCAGTGGCTTGCTAAACTAAGCTTACAGGGAGAAAGGAATCCCAGGCTCCCACCCTGCTCTTCACAGGCTGGTAGGAGCAAGTGTGGAGAGGGCTGTCCCACCAACATGAAGGAACCCTCTTCAGCTGTCATGGGAGCCTGGCCTCCTCCTTGAGCACAGCACTCACAGGCTGGGGAGAAAAGTGTGTTAAAAGGTGGCTGGGGATGAGGAGTGAGTGGTGACTGGAAGATACTTTTTGCAGGAAGCTCTGCTCTGCCTAGCTCCTCCTGCACTCCAGAGGCATCGCCGCAGACCACTTCTTCAGTCCTGAAGCAGACTCTCCCGTCCCACAGGTTCTACCCCAACAGACTGGCTCCTAAACCAGTGTATAGTTATGCCACTTGCTCAGGCACTCTACAGCAGGCAACATGCTCAAAGTTTACCCAGGGGGCTTAGGGGTTGGGAAAGGGTGTGTGTATGGGTTGGGAAGAAAAGCTTACTATGGAACAAGAGCAGAGGGATATTATGCAGCTTGCCATGTGTGTGACCTGTACTGAAGGAAGCTTTGGTGCTGTGGTCTCTTGGTCTTTTTTCTGTCTGTCGTGTGTGTGTGTGTGTGTGTGTGTGTGTGTGTGTGTGTGTGTAATTTTTACCTCCTCAACTCAGGGCTTGGGAGAAAAAATAAGTAAGTAGGGCTGGAGAGATCTCATAATGGTTATATAAAAGACATTCATGCCTGAGAAAACAAAGGGCCCAGGTTCAAGCCCCAACACCACCAGAAGCCACAGCTGAGCAGTGCTCTGGTAAAAATAAATAACTAGACAGCAGAGAGTAGTGCTGAGGGGAGAGAGTTGAGGTTGGGGGGATTTGGAGATCCAGTGTCCTATGGTGGAGGATGACAGTCTGGAAGAGGTGAGGTATGCTGACACTACCTTGCGGAGATGTGGAATTGTACCCTTGTGACGATAACCCCAAACTAAAGTTTTAATAAAGTGAAACAACAAGAGAGTAGACAGGACCTAGCTAAGATACAAGTTATGGGGCCTAGCCATCTAGGTTCTCACTCTGGCATGGCTCTTGCTAGTTGTATGGACCTGGCACAGAATATCAGAGGCTAAAGCTGAAGCCCTGCTGGGGAGAGTCAGGCTGCAGGTAGTAGGAACAAGTAGGCACCTGCACAGAAGCAGCCCTGGGAGTCAAGGCCCTTCTCCGTGGGGATGGCCACCAGGTACTGTAGCAGGAAACCATTCTCCCGTGTGGCGAACTTCAGCACCTCCTGACAGTTTTCATCCAGACTTCCACCTAGTGTCATAGCCTCCTCTGCTGTCTCCAGGTAGGATGCTAAAACCTTGCGCACCAAGTCTCTCCAGAGTGTTGCTTCTTTGGCATTCCTGGCCTGCAACTTCAGGACAGCCTTGGCCGTGATGATTTTGAAGAAGGCTGGGCCCCCGAGACTGGCATCTGGCAGGATATCACGAATGGTCTCCACTCCGTGGCTGTCACTTAACATCTTCTCATTGTTCTTCACTCGGAAACACTTCAGAGATTCCAATGACAGGGAGAAAATATAGGGCACCCAGGTTTTGTCTGTATACAGGTACAGGAGAGATTCTTTTATGGCGTCCTGCTCAGGGACATGGGCAGAGGACCAGTCTAATGGCGTGCCCTGGAGTGTCTCGGGCTCTGGACGCAGGTGTGAGTGGAGAGGGGCACCTCCCTGGGGGGCCTCTGGAGGGTCCTCAGGCTCATCTGGGTACTGGATATACACCCACTCGTCCTCCTGCTGGGGCCGGCACTTCTGCAGGGCCTCCCGTACCCGGTCCAGCCAGTCTTCAGCTTCATCCCTGGAGGGGGCACGAAAGGTGAGCTTCTTGCCAGAAAAGACCAGCTCGAAGCGGCCATCACTATGGGCCGGTCCCACGGACTCACAGCGCAGCAGTGAGCAGTTCTCCAAACAGGTGCGTTCCTCATCACTCAGGTAGAGGCGGAACTCCAGTGGGGAGAGCTCACAGAAGAACTCCTTCCAGATGCCCATGGCTCCCCGCCGCTCCAGCGTGCCCAGCTTCATGAGACCCCGGAATGGGTTGGATAGCCCTGGAGGCAGAAAGAGGTAGCTGAAACAATGACTAGGCCTGTTGCTTTTCCACCCCAGGGCCTTCAGTGGGTAGGGACCAAGTGACTGGTCCCAAATACAGGGTAGCCATGGGGCCAGACAGAAACTGTCTTTGAGGGGGGCCAGGCAGTAGCACACCTGGTCAAACACACACATTACAGTGCTCAAGGACCCGGGTTCAAGCTCCTGGTCCCCAGCAGCAGGGGGAAAGCTTCACGAAGCAGTGAAGCAAGGCTACAGGTGTCTCTCTCCCTCTCTATCACCCTCCTTCCTTCTTGATTTCTGGCTATATCTATCCAATAAATAAAGATAATAAGAAAATTAAAAAACCTGTCTTTGAGTGCTTTCATCCCGTTCTTTTTTAAATATTTATTTATTTATTCCCTTTTGTTGCCCTTGTTGGTTTACTGTTATAGTTATTATTGTTGTTATTATTGATGTCCTCGTTGTTGGACAGGACAGAGAGAAATGGAGAGAGGAGGGGAAGACAGAGGAGGAGAGAAAGACACCTGCAGATCTGCTTCACTGCTTGTGAAGAGACTCCCCTGCAGGTGGGGAGCCGGGGGCTTGAACCGGGATCCTTATGTTGGTCCTTGCGCTTTGCGTCACCTGCACTTAACTCTGTGCTACCGCCCAACTCCCTTTCATCCCGTTCTTAACCTACGCTGTTCACCATGCTCCTAAACTTCATGGAAATAACAAAAGTTCTTGAAAGATTGTCTCTATATACCCCTCAGTTGCTCTGCCCCCCCCATCCCTTCTAGCATCTGCACCCATATTTGGTCCTTCCTGCTATTGGCAAGGGTGGGCTGAATGTGCCTCTGTAGGAACTCAGCTTCTCCACGTGATGTACAGCCCTCTCCTTTCTGCCCAAGGACCAAGACAGTGCTCCAGCTATCTTCCTCTTCCTCCTCCTGCATGGCTGTGCTCTCCTGTCTCTACTGAATTGTTCCTAATAGTATATAAACATGGAATTTTTTTCTCCCATCCTTAAAAACTTCTCTTGTAGAGGAGATAGCATAATGGTTACACAAAGAGACCCTCATGCCTGAGGTTCCAAAGTCCCAGGTTCAATACCCTGCAACACCATAAACTAGAGCTGAACAGTGTTCTGGTGAAAAATTAATCAACTATTTAATAAAATAGGGGGCCAGGTGGTGGTGCAGCTGATTGAACTCACATATTACCATGCTCAAGGACCCGGATTGAATACCTCACTTCCTACCTATAGGTGGAAAGCTCAAAGCTTCACAAGCAATGAAGTAGGTCTCTTTCTCTTTTCCTATTTTTAAAAATTTGCTATTGGATAGAGACAGAGAGAAACTGAGAGAGAAGGGGGAGATAGAGAAGAAGAGAGACACCTGCTTCACCACCTGTGAAGCCACTCCCCTGCAGGTGGGGAGCCGGGGGTTTGAACTGGGATCATAACCAGTCCTTGCACTTTGTGCCATGTGCGCTTAACCTGCTGCACCACCACCCGACTTCCTTCTTTCTCTTTTCCTGTTTATCCCTTCCCCCTCTCAATTTCTCTCTGTCCTATCAAATAATAGGGGGGAAATGACCACTAAGAGCAGTGAACTTACTGTGCTAGCACCAAGCCTCATCAATAACCTTGGTGGCAATAAATAAAGAAATAAACCTTGACTTCTCAATTCACATTTCCAGTTACCATCCTTGATAGTGAGGCCTCTGAAAAAAGCAGCACCCCCTGATCCCATCAGGCTTCTGCCCCCTCATTTTACGGAAGTTATGCTCAGGGATATTGTCATTCCTCCATTATTGCCAAATCTGAAGGCCAATCCTTGGTCCATATTGGGCCTGACCTATCAGCACCACTGGCCACAGCTGAGCCCTCCTTCCCTCATGAGACGTGTCCCTGGCTGGGCTGCTGAGAGTTCTCCTCTGTCCTTGCCTGGCCATGCCCTCTCCTAGGCTCACTCCTCCACCTCAATGATTTCTCCATGTTGGGATGCCTGGAGCTCAGATCTTGTTTTTTTTTTTTTTTCCTCTCTCTCTTCTTTCCCCTGACCTCCACTTTCCAGCTGGTCTTACTTACGCTCAGGACATGTCAACGACTCGCAAATTTCTACCCCCAGCCTGGACCTCACCCTTGAGCTTCTGGTTCAGGTTTCCACCTGCTTCACATGTCACCATGTCCAGAAATAAATTCCTGAATCTATTCTCTGGATCTGCTTTTCTAATGTTCCTGCCTCATAAAATTTTAAAAATTTTCTAATGTTTTTAATTTTCCTCATTTTCTAATGTTCCTGCCAGCTGCTTGGGCTATGAATATCATCCTTGACTTTCTTTTGCACCTCACACCTGATGCATCAGGGAGTCCTGTTGGTTTATCCAGAAGCTTCCACTTTTTACCATCTCCAGCACTGCCTCATGGTTCAACCCTGGCCTGAGTTATGGTCATAGCTTCCTAATGGCCTCTCTGCCCCTACATGAGTCAACATATGAGTCAAGCTCACCCTTTTAAAAGGAACTCATAACAGTGCCTCTGCCCAGACCCTCAAATGGCTGCTGGCTTCCTTGGAGGAAAGATCAAAGCTTCTCTATCTCACTGACCACATGCCTAATCATGTCCTAGTCTCCTCTTCTGTTTTGACTGTTCCCAACTCAGGAGCTTTGCAACTGTTCCCTCTGTCTGACACAAAGGTGGCCTTGTTCTCCCTCCTTCCCTCTACATTCCCTGAGCGTCACCTTATTTGCGGGAGCCCCTTTGCCATCCTGGATGAGTGCACACCTCACCTTAGCATGCTAACTTAGTGTTCCTCACAGCAATTATTGCCATTTGCCAGACTGAACTAGATGTTTACTTGATTTTCTCATTTCCTGTCTCCAACAAGAGACAATGAGTCCCAGGAAGAAACACTGTTTTGGTTTCAGTTGTATTGCCAACACTCAGTGCCTAGTACAGAACAGATGCCCTGTACATACTTGCTGAGTGAGGGAGGGCTGTGCAGCACATACTACTCCATGTAGCTGACAGGCAGGGGCCCAAAGGACACAGTTCCCTTCTCCTAGCCTAGAGGACCTTCAGAGATTTTAAACAATGGTACAGGGACTTCCTACACCCCCCCCCCCCAGGAGCTGATGACTGGTACACAATGCACACCTTCTCTGGTCTAGTTACCATCACAAGGGCTGACCAAAAAAAAAAAAAAAACCTGAAAGAAGTCAGCACGGAGGTCAGGGCTCTATCTACATAGCCCCCCCCCCCCCCCGTTAGAATTTCAGGGATCTCACCAGAATCTTTGTTGTGCCATTGAAAAGAGAAAATTTTGTTCTCAACTGAGGGATTTCTCTAGGACTCACTTTTTGTTGTTAGTTTGTTTATTAGAGTTGCTGAAAAACTGGTTGTGGTTATTTCACAATTTATGGAATTCCACAGGGTGTGGAGATGAAGTTGGCCTCACTGTAAATAGCAGCAGAGGACACTAGACAGACAGACCTGATAAATCCCAGCAGAAAGTAGCAAATCAACCACCTGGAACAAAAGCCCAGGGAAGAAGCCAGAAGGCTGAGGTAGGGTGGAGATTTCTGTACCACTACATGATTCAGAAGGCAGTTTCAGGAGAAGCATTTCCCATTTCAGTAAATCCAACAGTATTTTTGTGCTCTATAGGCAGTTTTGAGCATCAGTCTGTTTAGATTTCATTAAATTTATTTTATTATTTGTTACTATTATTATTTTAACCAGCGTACTGCTCAACTCTGGCTTATGGTGGTGCTGGGGAGCAAACCTGCAACCTTGGGGCCTCAAGCAGAAGAATCTGTTTGCATTACGCTATCTCCTCCACCCTTTAGTTTTAATTAAGAGGGAAAGGAGATAGAGGAAGAAGGGGAGGAAGACACCTGCAGCACTGTGAAGCTTCACCCCTTCATGTTGGCACTAGGGGCTTGAACCCAGATCCTTGTGCATGAGAATGTGTGTGCTCAACCAGATGTTCCAATGCCTGGCCCCCAGTTTCTTTATAGATTTTATGAGAAAATATATACTTTTCTCAAACATCTTCTTGACTGACTTAATGAAGGTGTCTCTTATGAAAACATCTTGAGACTTGGTTTTTCTAATGAGAAGACACCACCCAAATGGGAATGGAAACATTAGACATTAGAGCTGTTTGGCCCCAGGTTTGATCTCCAGCACCATTTTTGTCAGAGCAGAGCAGTGCTCTGGTTTCTCTCTCCCTCAATCATAAAAGTATTATTAAGAAAAAGAGCTCCTGAAATTAGTGCAGCCTAGAATGTTCCTAGCCATGACCACAGAATGCAACTCAGACCCACAGAATACAACTCAGACCCACAGGGATGCAGAGTTTACATAGGCTCTTGTGACAAATATGGGCCCCAGATCAAATCTATGGGGTTTACAGATAACAATATCTATACACTTTCCCCATATTTGAGAGCTATTCCCTTCTCTGGTCCAGCTTTCTAATCCTTTTGCCAATTCTGACATCATCTCCCCAGACAATAACTTGGGTACACTTGCATATTAGCTGTCAGGCTCAGGCAAAAACTAGTAAAGTCATGCCCCCCTGGAATATACCTAATATAGACCTACTAGCTTTTTCCAAAATGGAGACCCCAAATCTCATTTGCTATATTCTTGCTTTTAGGTTCCTGATTATTTAATAATTTGTTCTACTTTATATCTTAATGCTTTTCAGCCACCAAGTTGCAGATGCTACCATGATGCCAACCTGACTTCCCCGGACAGAGACCTCACCAATGTGTCCTGGAGCCCTACCTCTTCAGAGCCCTGTCCCACTAGGGAAAGAGAGAGACAGGCTGGGAGTCTGGATTGACCTGCCAATGCCCGTGTTAAAGCAGAGAAACAATTACAGAAGCCGGACCTTCCACCTTCTGCACCCCATAACGATCCTGGGTCCACGCTCCCAGAGGGATAAAGAATAGGAAAGCTTTCAAGGGAGGGGATGGGATACAGAACACTGATGGTGGGAACTATACCCCTCTTATCCTATGGTCATGTCAATATTTCCATTTTATAAATAAAATTTAAAAAGGACAAAAAAAAAAAAAAAAAAGGAAAAAAAGAAAAGAATAAACAGAGCTGCTGTCTGAAAAGCATTGTCCTGCAGTGAGGCTATCCAGCCTCCAAAGGGCCACCTACCCATCTGTCTGCGGTGCACCACCCAGAAGTTCTTATGCTCCTGCACCTTGGCTGCCTTGCTTTTCTGGCTCCCAGAGGAAAGCACACACGCTTTGTCTAAGGCCCCCAAGGAGCAGCTCTTTCTTGGACCTTGAGAAAAATGCCTGTGAAGACCAGGCCTGGCCTCTGCAGCCCCTCTGGAGAAAGCTGTGGGGTGATCTGGAGGGCTCTCTGTGGGCAGCTCCTGGGGAGGCCGGTAGAAGTCGTCTTCTGAGATCCAGTTCCGGCTTTTCTGTTGGGACAGATATTAAGAAAGGTGGCTTAAGTTCTTTCACTTTTGCTGAGGTTTGATCAGCATATCTTAGAATAAACTCCCTTAGAGTGTATGATTCAAAGGTTTTAGGGATATTCAGAAAATTGTGCAACCATCACCACAATCTAGGCTTACAACACTTTGGTCATTACATACACACTATGAGTTACTCCCCATTTCTCCTCCAGCACTCCAGTTTGAAGAAATCAGTATTGGTGCTGGAGGAGAAATGGGGAGTATTGTATAAGTTATGCCATCCTTTTGCAACTGACCTTTCCCTTGGCATAATATTTTCTAGTTTCAGCCATTTAACATGTATCAGCACCACACTTTTTATTGACAAATAACACTCCAGTGTATGGATGTACCGCATTTTGTTTAACCAGTCATCAGCTGATGGACTTTTGAGTTATTTCAATTTGTTGATTATTATGAATAACACTGCTGTGAATATTCACGTACAAGTTTTTCTTTTCTAATTTTTTAACCAGCATGCTATTCAGTTTTGGCTTCTGGTGGTACACGGAACTCAACCTGGGCCTTTGGAGTCTCATGAATGAGAGTCTTTTTGCATAAATACTATGCTATCTATCCCTGCATGTTCAATTTTTATGTAGGCTCATGCTTTTTTATTTATAAAGATTTATTTATTTAGGAGCTAGGAGATAACTGGCAGAGTACACACCTTTCTTGCATGAGGCCCTGGCTTAGAGTCCTGGTACCATAATGGGAGTACCATAGATGGCACCAGGGAAGCTCCATGGTGGAACAGTAGAGTCTCTTCTGCCTTCTTCTTCTCTTCTTGTTCTTTTTCTTCTTCTCCTTCCCCTTCCCCTCCTCTTCCTCCTCCTTCTTTTTCCCCACCCCTCTAAAAAATAAAGAATTAAAAAAAAAAAAAAAGGGGCCTAGGAGGCTAGTCTATCAATGCTGTCATCCCTGTACAAGACCTCAGGTTTCATTCCCTGATGCTTCACAGAAAACAAATGAGAGAGAGAGACCAGAGAATCACTATGGCATGTGTCGTACTAAGGATTAAGCTCAGGATGTGACATATGTGACATGTGCTCTATCACTAAGCCAACACCAGAAATAAAGAAAAAGGGGAGGAACAGATTCTTCCTTAAAATCTCCAGAGTGAACTAACTGATAGCAACTGGATTTTGAATTTTCATTCTCCACAACAGTCAAAGGACATATATATGTTTAGTGAATTTAATCTAAGGTGCTGTGTTACTGAGCCCTGGAAAAAGAACTTAAGTTGCAAGGGCTTTTTCTTTATTGTAAGTATACTGAGCTTTTGTCAGATATACAACTTGCAAACAACTTCTCCAACTCTTGGACTGTCATTTCAGTTTCTTTTTTTTAATATTTTATTTATTTATTCATTTTGTTGCCCCTGTTGTTTTATTGTTGTAGTTATTATTGATGTCTTCATTGTTGGATAGGACAGAGAGAACTGGAGAGAGGAGGGGAAGACAGAGAGGGGGAGAGAAAGATAGACACCTGCAGACCTGCTTCACCACCACCCGTGAAGCGACCCCCTCCCCTGCAGGTAGGGTGCTGGAGGCTTGAATCAGGATCCTTAAGCCAGTCCTTGCACTTTGCGGCTTTGTGCCATGTGTGCTTAATCCGCTGTGCTAACGCCCGGCCCCCTACATTTTTGGCCCCCTACATTTTTAATTTTAATGAAGTTCAATTGAAACATTTTTTCCTCTCATTCCTGTACTATCAGTGTAGCTAGGAAACAGCTGCCTATGCCAAAGCCACAAAGTAATCCTGTATTTTCTATTAACAGTTCATAGTCTCAGCTCTTATATTTAAATCAGTGGTCTATTTTGAGGTTTTTTTTTTTTTAATTTGTGTAGGTTACAAGATTGTAAGCTTATAGTATACAGTTCCACACCACACCCATCTCCCAAAGTTCTGTTCCCCCCCACCCTCCCACCTCCCAGAGATAACTGCTATAGTTCTCACAAGTCTTAAAAGTCTTAGAAACAGTTAGTTTCTTCTGTTTTTTTTTTTTCCCCCCAAAGCACTGCTTGGCTCTGGCTTATAGTGGTGTTGGGGACTGAACTGGGAACTCTGGAATCTTGGGGATGAAAATCGTACCATAACCCTGGCCCTTGAGTTTATTCTTGCCCATGACTTTTTTTTTTTTTTTTTTTTGTCCATGACTCTCTGTTGTCAAGCACCATTTGTTGAAGGGACAGGGGATATCCCCTGGCAGAACCCAGAGGACCCCTTCCCGTCCACTGCTCTTTTGAGCTTGCAGTTGTTTACTGTCTGGGGGAAGTAGGGGCTTATTTGAATGAATAAATCTAGTTGGCTTTCTTTTTTTTTTTTTTTTCAAAGCTTCTCTGCTTTTGTGTGCCTAAAATGTGAAAGAGCAGAGGCAATAAAACTGGTTAGGTCACCAGAAGTGGCTATCTACACAGGGGAAATGAGTCACACAGGGTTGGGACTAGCCCACCTGTTCTAAGTGCTACCATCCTCACCTTGATTCTGCTATTTCCAGTGCCTCAATAAAGGCTCCTTGTTCAACAGACAAGGAAGGGGAACAGGGATGGGGTTGCACTGGGAGAGGGTCAGTTTAGCAAGGTTAAACTACCAGATACTATTAGATTCTTTAAGCCAAGAGTGGCAGGTTCTGAGTCAGGTGTTGGGGAACCTCAGAAAGCTGGGCCTCCAGTACTTCCTCAGAGGGGCCCTCAGAATTGGCAGGTACTTCCTTCCATTGGTGATGGGTCAATGTTTCAGTCAGGGTGGCTACTGGGACCATTCACAACGCTGGATTCTGAACAGCACCTGCCGAGGTCACTGAAACCCAGGGAACTCCCCAAGGAAAATGGGCAGGAGTGAGTCCCAAAAAAAGTCTTGCACACACCTGGGGACTCCTATGATTGTGACTGCCTCACTCCTGTTAGTGACCCTAATAGATGAGACCAGTTCCTTTTATATCATTTATTTATTTATTTAATTATTTATTTTGTCTCCTCAGTTATTGCTGGGGCTTGGTACCTACACTATGAATTCACTGCTCTTGGAGGCCATTTCCCCCCCTTTTTTTTTTTGCCCTTGTTGTTGTTCTTATTGTTATTATTGTTGTTGCTGCTGTTGTATAGGACAGACAGAAATCAAGAGAGGAGGGGAAGACTGTTGTTAAAATTTTCGGCGGCTCTAGCTGGCCGGGCTAGCTTCACAGGTGGGTAACAGAGACGACCAGAGACATACGGCTGGGCAGAGAAGCTGTATTTCTTTATTCACGAACAATGATTCATAAACTAAGACAAACTAATCACCAAACAGAACTCTGCTGTCTCTTTGCGGAGGCGCAAGCACTCTCTCTTACTCTGCAACTCTGGAACTCTCTCTAACTCTGGAACTCTGGCGGGGTTCCTAGGGGCGGGGCCAAGTGGCCCGCGAAACTAACTGGACTGATCCAATTCTCTTGGTGGGGGAGAACTAGAACCCAATGTAAAGCATACAACAGAAGACAGAAAGGAGGAGAGAAAGACAGACACCTGCCACCTGCTTCACCACTTGTAAAGTGATCCCCAGGCCGGTGGGGAGCTGGGGGCTCAAACTGAGATCCCCATGCTGGTTCTTGCACTTCACACCATGTGCGCTTAATCCACTGTGCTGAAAGGACAGTGAAGGGATAGGGGATGTCCCCTGGCAGAACCCAGAAGCCCCCTGCTCTCTTGAGCTTGCAGTTGTTTACTGTCTGGGGAAGTAGGGGCTTCCCTTGGATAGACTGCCCAGCCTGATCAGTTCCTTTCAGAAGCAGATCAATGGTCATCATTCCCAGTCTACAACCTCCAAACTCATACTTATTTAGGCACAAGGCCCCTCCATGACTTTCTGTACTTACCCCAATCCTAGGTTTTTTTTTTTTTTTTTTTTTTTTTTTTTTACCAGAGCACTGTTCAGATCTGACTAATGTGGTGCTGGAGATTGAATCTGGGACTACTGAGACTCAGGTATGAAAGTCTTTTGCATAACTACTATGCTATTTCCTTATCTTCCAGTTGTAGCAATTATGAAACTATTTGGAATGGTTATATTTGTGCTTAGCATGGAGCTATAAAAGGTGTGGGAGAAAAAAACAGACTCAAGGTCTCAAACATGTGTGACACTGCTGAGCCTCCTCTCAGCCTGACTTTTTTAAGAATGATTTTTCCCAATTATGTGAAATTATGAGTTTCAAATATATGGAGAAAGAGTCAGTTTCACATGGGCACATGCAGCACTGTGGCTCAGATTGGGAGCTGCAGGCATACAATTTTTTTTTTCCCCTTCTCCAGGGTTATTGCTGGGCTTGGTGCCTGCACCATGAATCCACTGCTCTTGGAGGCCATTTTTCCCACTTTTGTTGCCCTTGTTGTTGTAGCCTCATTGTGGTTATTATTATTACCATTGTTGATGTTGTTCGTTGTTGGATAGGACAGAGGGAAATGGAGAGAGGAGGGGAAGACAGAGAGGGGGAGAGAAAGACAGACACCTGCAGACCTGCTTCACCACCTGCGAAGTGACTCCCCTGCAGGTGGGGAGCCGGGGGCTCAAACCAGAATCCTTACGCTGGTCCTTGCGCTTTGCGCCACGTGCGCCTAACCCACTGCACCACCGCCCGACCCACAGGCATACAATTTTTAGCTAAGTTATTTCTTTAAGCACACCATTTTTGTGCTATATATTTTTTCTGAGAGAACAACAAAAATAGGGGAGTGACAGTAAGGTATTACTCCACCAGCCCTGGAGACCCCTCATGCTGTCCTTGGTGCTTCTAGGTGATACCAAGGAGAAACCCAAAGCCCTAGGTGTGAAAAGATAATACTCTAACCACTGAACCACTTCCTTGTCTCCCTCCCATTTGAATGTCTTACTTTCCAGATGTATAACTTGAACTCCAAAGCAATGGTATAATTTAGCAAATAAGCCTAGGCTTTTAATACCAAAGATAAGATAAAATAAAGACGATGACATGCTTCCCTGAACATAAAGTAGTAAGGGTGGGAAGAGAAAAGAGGAAGGAAGATAACAGATGTGCTCAGACATGGTTCATTACTATAAGTCAGGACCTGGTAAGTAATGCATGGGGAGCACCTTTCATTCTTTTAAGCAGCTCCAAAGACAAAGGGAGCACTAGATCCTTGGAGCTTACGTACATGGGCTTAGATAGAGACTGACAGCAGTGCCCTCCACCACCCCCACCCCCCACCACAAGATACCATACAGTTCCCCTCCACCACTTCCCCTATCAAGCACCATGCTTGAACTTTAGCAGGGACTTAGTACTAAATGAATAATAATAGAAAAAAAATTTAAAGACTGAAAGGCTTTCGGGTCATAAAACTTGACAGTGGAGGCCAGGTGGTGGCAGACATGACCGAGGACACACATTATAGTAAGTGCAGAGCACACAAATAAGTGTAGGACCTGGGTTCAAGCCCCCCAGTCCCCACCTGTAGAGGGGAAGCTTTACAAGTGGCAAAGCAGTGCTACAGCTCGCTCACACACATGCACATGCTCTCTTCCGGCCTTTATCTTTTCGTTCCTTCTCAGTTTCTCTGTTTTTTAAAAAATAAGATTTGTTTGTTTGCTTGTTTATTTACTTACTTACTTAATCAAAGTACTGCTCCAGCTCTGGCCTGTTGTGGTACAAGGGATTGAATTTGGGATTTCAGAGCCTCAGGCGTGGAAATCTATTTGCATAACCACTGTGCTATTATATCCCCTCTCTCTGTTTCTATTTAAAATAAAGAAAATATCTTTAAAATAAATTTAAAAAGGAGAGATATAAAATAAAAAAATACTAAAAAATATTGAATAAAGACAACAATGAGATACCATTTCACTCCTATGAGAATGTCATACATCAGAAAAGGTAGCAGCAACAAATGCTGGAGAGGTTGTTGGGAACAAAGGAACCCTTCTTCATTGCTAGTGGGAATGTAAATTGCTGGAGAGCAGTCTGGAGAACTCTCAGAAGGCTAGAAGTGGACCTACCCTATGATCCTGCAATTCCTCTCCTGGGGAGATATCCTAAGGAACCTAACATACCCATTCAAAAAGATTTGTGTACACATATGTTCATCGCAACACAGTTTGTAATAGCCAAAACCTAGAAGCAACCCAATTGTCCAACAACAGATGAGTGGCTGAGAAAGTTGTGGTTTATATAAACAATAGAATACTACTCAGCTATTAAAAACGGCGACTTCACCATTTTCAGCCCATCTGTGGTGGAGCATGAAGAAATCATGTTAAGTGAGGTAAGTCAGAATTATACAAAAGGATGAATATTGGATGATCTCACTCATATACAGAAGTTGAAAAACAGAAACAGAAGGGAAAACAAAACAGAACTTGGACTGGAGTTGATGTACTGCACCAAAGTAAAAGGCTCTGGGGTGGGTTGGGGGGAGGGGTCAGGTCCTGGAACATGAAGGCAGAGGACCTAGTGGGAGTTGTATTGTTATGAGGAAAACTAGGAAATGTTATGCATGTACAAACTATTGTATTTTACTGTCAACTGTAAGCCATTGATTCCCCAATAAAGAAATGAAAAAGAGAAAAATATTTATTTGACAGTGACCCCCTACATTAAAATAAAAAGCAGTGTCTAAGGCAGAAGCATAATGATGAGAACCAGAACTACAGAGGCACAGGCCCTTGCCCCACCAGTGCAGCAGGTGACCTAGGGGAGGAGGGGGCAGGGGAATAAACAGGTTCACATCTTTCCTGTGGAGGGAGGAAAATGAAAGCATTCCAGCTCCTCCCACTGGGCCAAATTCCAGGTGCTGTGGTTCCACATGATTTCTAGAACCATGCTCACTCCAAGGCTGGTAAGAAGGTGGGACAGGCCTGGTCAGACCAGCTGTCCATCCCATGCACTGATGGTGAACTTACTGCTCAGTGACATTTACAATCTGGTTCCTGAGAATTCTTGCAGAGCCCAAGAGAACTAGTAATTGATGCTTACTCGATCTTGGGTACAGCATGGAGGTGACAGTACAGAAGGGAACAGAAGGGGTCCTTTGTATCTTAGAGTTAATATTCTAGTCAGGAGATGGAAAATAAACAAGTAGCCAGAGAGGCAGTATGACTTCCTAGAGATGAATGTTATAAACAAAGTGAAGCAGGAGGAAGGGAAAGGGAGCTACTGGGGCTGCTGCCTTTGAGACAGGGCAGTGAGGGAAGAAAAGCATCTAGATGGGAAAGACTTAGGCAGAGGCCAGCAGTGAAAAGGTTGGAGGTTGGGAGGGGCCTGATATTTCAGGAGCTTCAAGGAGGCTAGAGGGGGCCACACCTGGAAAGCAGGTGAGAGCACTGTTCACTGGGGAGGCTGCTAGTGGTGTAAAAACATACAGGAGGCCCTGAGTTCACTGGAATTTTTTATTTTATTTTTTGTATTTTTCCACCACTAATATTTCCTCTGGGTCAACTTTTCTGGTAGAAAAAGAGAGACAGGAGAAAATGAGAGGCACTACTGTATGGAAGCTTCCCCCAGTGCCATGGGCCTGAGCATGGGTCACAAAGCAGGCACTTACCTAGCCAATGGGCTATCCTGACCTCCCCTCCCAAGTCACATTAAAAAAGAGAAACTAATGAAACAGCTCTATAAGAGGGCCAGACTGCAAATAAGCAAATGAAATTATATCAATATCATTAGCAATTGGGGAAACACAAATTAAAAAAAAAGTGAGATACTACTACACACCTATTTGCTAGAATAGCTAAAATACAAAAGATCAACCACACCCTTGGCTAAGAGAAAGTCAACTAATACACTTTTATATTTATAAAAGCATAAATATCAGTATAAGCACTTAGGAAACTGGCAGTGTCTGCTTGAGTTAAACAGATGCCTCCTCTGTGACCTGCAGTTCCACCCGAGACACGTACCCAGAGAATGAGTACAAAGGCTCACTGTGACGCAAGGTCAGGAACGCTTATAGCAACTCTTCTCATGCCAGTCAAAATCTGATCCAAAAATCAACTGATAAAAGAATGATAAAGGCATCATGAGACATATATTCTTATAATTCCAGAGAACCGGGGAAAAGAACGATAGCCTCATGCTACAAATGCAGGTGGGTCTCACATCATAATATTCCAAGGACATAAAATAGCACAGACTGTGATCCCATTTGTATGAAATCCCGTGATAGGAAGACCTAGTCTGTGGTACAGAAAGAGTGATAGTTTCCTCTGGAGGGAAGCAGTGTCTGAGAGCTGGCATGGGAGAGCCTTCTAGTTCTTCTTCTAGCGTTTGCCCTTCTTCCGTAGCCAGTCAACAGCGTCAGGTTGAGCCTGATGTAAAGTTTCGAGACCTCCTTTGAATCTGGAGAGGTGGCAGTCATTGACTATGTGGGTCATAGTCTGTAGCCTTCTAGTGAGAAACTTCCTTTCAGTTGAAATAGTCATGATCTTGATCTGGATTGTTATAGAGTGTATATCATATGTAACTACTGACAATTAAGCTGAAAATTTGGGGTGGGTGTGTTAAATATGTAAAGTCTCAAAAAAGTATGAAGGTCGGGGAAAGAAGAGCTAAAATTCTAAAATAGCTAAAATTTATAAGATTTCAGTGAGGGAAAGACTAGTCAAAAATGGTGCTGGGATAAATGGAAATTGGAATTCTTTACACCAGACACCAAATTAACCACAGTTCTTAAATATAAGAACTGAAGCTATAAAATCTTTAAAAAAGGGAGTTGGGCGGTAGTGCAGCGGGTTAAGCGCAGGCAGCACAAAGCGCAAAACCTGGCGTAAGGATCCCAGTTTGAGCACCCGGCTCCCCACATGAAGGGAGGGTTGCTTCACTGGCAGTGAAGCAGGTCTATAGGTGTCTATCTTTCTCTCCCCATCTTCCCTTCCTCTCTCGATTTCTCTCTGTCCTATCCAACAATGACGACATCAATAACAATCATTACAACAACAATAAAAAACAAGGGCAGCAAAAGGGAAAATAAATAAATAAAATAAAATTTAATTTAATTTAAAAAAGAAAATCTTAATTTTTTTTTTTAATTTATGTGGTGCGAAGTGCAAGGACCAGCTTAAGGATCCTGGTTCGAACCCCGGCTCCCCACCTGCAGGGGCGTCGCTTCACAGGCGGTGAAGCAGGTCTGCAGGTGTCTATCTTTCTCTCCCCCTCTCTGTCTTCCCCTCCTCTCTCCATTTCTCTCTGTCCTATCCAATAACAACATCAATAACAACAACAATAAAAAAACAAGGGCAACAAAAAAGATATAAAAAAATTAAAAATTTTTTATTATCTTTATTTTTTGGATAGAGACAGTCAGAAATTGAGAGGGAAGGGGGAGATAGAGAGGAAGAGAGACAGAGAGAGACACCTGCAACACTGCTTCCCATTCTCATAGCTTTCCTCCTTCAGGTGGGGGCTGGGGGCTTGAACCTGGGTCCTTATGCATTATAACATATGTGCTCAACCAGGTGTGTCACCAGCAGGACCCAGCCATAAAAAGAAACCAAAAACACAATCTTAGAAGAAACCAAAGCACAATCTTCATGATCTTAGACTAGGCAAAGAGAATGATTTGATATGAAATCAAAAGTATATAAAAAAAAACAACAATTAAATAACAAAAAATTTATGCTGCAAATGGGGGCCAGGTGGTAACACATGGGGTTAAGAGCACATAGTGTGAAGCACAAAGACTGGGATAAGGATCCTGGTTTGAGCCCCCAGCTCCCCACCTAGAAAGGGGTCGCTTAACAAGTGGTGAAGCAGGTCTGCAGGTGTCTGTCTGTCTTTCTCTCTCCCACTCTATCTGCATCATTTCTCTCAATTTCTCTCTGTCCTATCCAACACAGCAGCAGCAACAACAATGGAAAAAAAAATGGCCACCAGGAGCAGTGGATTCATAGTGCAGGCACAGAGCCCCAGCAATAACCCTGAAGGCAAAAAAAAAAAAAAATCCACATCAAGAAATCAAAAAGAAAATTCACAGAATCAGAGAGGATATCTGCAAATCATACATCTGTTGAAATCCTAGTATTTGGAATATATAAAGAGCAAGTATAATTTTAAAAATAAAATGACTACCCAATTTTAAAATGGGAAAATTCTGAAAAGATACTGTTTTCAAAGAATACACAGAAATGACCAATAGGTACATGCAAAGAGGCTCAACATCATTAGCTATCAGGGAAATGTGAACCAAAAGCACCAGAACCTACTTCTGACCCACTAGGATGGCTATGATAAGTAAAAGAAAAAAAACAATTAATAGTTGCTGGTAAGAAGTGGAAAACTACACTGCTGATGATAATGTAAAACAGAGCAGTTTTTTTTAGTAAAGTTTGGCAGTTCCTCAAAAAGTCAGTAAACAAAGTAGGCACATGATCCCCAATTTCACTTCTAGGTATACATCCACAAGAAACACACACACACATGATAGCATAGTGGTTATGCAAAAGCCTTTCAGGCCTCTAAGGTCCCAAATCCAATCCCTGGCACCAGGGAAGCCAGAGCTGAGTAGTGTTCTGGTAACAAGACACACATGCGCGCGCGTGTGCGCGCACACACACACACACACACACACACACACACAAACACACAAACACACACACACACACACCCATCCCACAGGTGGCACAGTATATAGTGTTGGACTCACAAGTATATCATCCTAAACTTGATACTTGGTATTGCATGTGTCAGAATAATGCTCTGGTTCTCTCTTAATAATTAATAAATACATCTTTAAAAAATGATGGATGTTCATAGCAGCAGCCAAAAGGTGAGAAAAAAGGAAACAAATGTTTACATATTCATGAAAAAAATGTAAAATGTAATATATCCATACAATAGAACCCACAAAGAAATATTATTCAGTGACCCAAAAAAAAAAAAAGGGATGAAGATGCATGTTACAACATGGCTGAATCTTAAAAGAAACATCCTCACAGAGGCTAGAGGGTGCATTTGATAGAGCACACACATAACAATGCACAGAGACCTTGGTTCAAGCTTCCAGTCCCAACCTGCAAGGGTGAAGCTTCATGTACAGTGCAACAATACTTCTGCTGTCTCTTTCTCTCCCCCTCCCCCTTCCTTCTGTCTCTATCTAAAATAAATAATAAAATAAATACTTAAAAAAACATCATTACATCATGATTCTCTTGATGTAAAAATGCGAGAACTATTTACAACGTATGTACAAAATAGATGAGTGACAAAGGCTGAGGGAAGTAAGAAGGATGGGGAGTGACCACTAATGAATAGTGGGTTTCCTTAATAGGGGATGAAAATGCTTTAAAATTAGAAGGTGGTAGCAGTTGTACAACCCTGTGAGTGCACTAGAAATTGAATTATGCACTAACTAGGTGAACTGTAGGGTATATGAATTATATCATAGTACAGCTGCTTAAAAAAAAAAAAAAGAGGAGGGAAGAGTCTCCCTTTTCTAGTTCCCATCCTAAGTTAAAAGATTTGGATGTCACAGGGCAAAGGAAACATATACATAAGTTGAGATGCAGCTGGAATAATCTCCAAGCTTTATGTGTCCGTGTGCACATAAATTCCTGCCTCTAATTTTAAGCACCTGATTTTGTCCTTCATGGTGTAAAGCTTGAAGAGAGCAGAAGTAAGAGGTCCCTATGGAATACAGACAACTTAAAACATTGAAATTAAAACAACAAGTCAGAAGTCCCTATGGAATACAACAACTGAAAACATTCAAATTAAAAAAAAAAATAGTGGGGAGCCGGGCGGTAGCAAGCGGCTTAAGCGCACGCGGAGCAAAGCGCAAGGACCAGCATAAGAATCCTGGTTCCAGCCCCCGGCTCCCCACCTTCAGGGGAGTCGCTTCACAGGCGGTGAAGCATGTCTGCAGGTGTCTATCTTTCTCTCCCCCTCTCTGTCCTATCCAACAACAACAACAACAACCTCATCAACAACAATAACGACAACAACAATGGAAACAACAAGGGCAACAAAAAGGAAATAAGTAAGTCTTAAAAAAAAAAAACCTTAAAAAAAAATAGCCAAACGACCTCTTAGTTTTTGCAAAGATTATGGTGGGTTAAATCTTATTTTGTAAACCAATGTTAATCACTAATAATAATATATATTTTTAATTTTTTTCTCTTTGGAGGGATTAATGTTTTATAGTTGACAGTAAATACAACAGTTTGTAGATGCATAACATTTCTCAATTTTCCACATAACAATACAACCCTGACTAGGTCCTCTGCCATCATATTCCAGGACCTAAACTCTCCCCCCACCCACCCCAGAGTCTTTTACTTTGGTGCAATACACCAAAATAGTAAAATTTATTAAAATAAAATAAGTTTTAGGTAACTCAAAACTACTAAATATAAATGCATTATTTTCTCTCTCTCACCCTGGCATCTCTCTCACCTGCTGAGTCACTGGGCCTATGATTCTCAGTGCTCAAATAGACAGTTCTCTTAAGGAGATTCCCAGGGTTCACTTCACTTGGCTTATCAACAAAATGAACTGGTTAACTCAACAGCACTGGCCAACCAAAATATAATATAAGCCACAGTCCACTACATGTGTTTCAGTATAACCATTTTTATTTTTATTATTTTTTTGTATACTATCTCCCACAGCTTTTCTTCCCCTTATCCCCCTTTTTTCCTTTTTTTTCTTTTCTCAGTCAACAGGGCTTCACCACCCAGTGTTGCAATTTTCAGACAGGAAGAGGAGACTTCCTCCAATGTGAGGGCCAGGTTTAAACCTGAGTCTCGCTCATGGCAAAGCAGGCACACGACCCACATAAACCATCCTGTTGGACTCTTATAAGCACATTTGAGAAATGTAAAATGAGAGACAGAGATAGTTCATTAGAGAGTGCCTATACCACCTTGTATACAGCCCAGGTTCAAGCCCCAGCCTCACATGGGGGATTTTATGTCCATGGAGGAAACTTTGCTGCTGTGGTGTCCTCCTCTTGGTTTGACTCCTCTCTTTCTCTGAATGGGGGGGGGGGGAAAGTGACCCAGAGGGGTGAAATCATGCATATGTAAAAGCTCTGGTTCCATGAAAACACAAATACATAAAAAGAAACAGCTGAAATTATTTTTATATTATTTTATTGAACCTAACAAATCTAGATTATTTTATTAGCATTAACATGTTACTGGACTACTTTATATTCTTTCTTCATATTAAGTCTTCAAATTTTGTTGTTAGAGCCAGGGAAATAGTTCAGCCTGTTGGGTACAGAACTTGTAAGCCACAGGTTCAATCTGAGCAGTGCTCTGGTCTTTCTTTCATAATAAAGAAATGAGCAAACAAATGAAATGTGTTCATTTTCCACAGCTTATCTCAGTTTGGACTGGCTACACTTTGAATGCTCAGTGGCTACACATGACTGGTGACCACCTTATTAGAGAGCAGAGTTCTTTCTTGTGTGTGAAGCCAAAGTTTCAAGCCTTTGTAATTTCACTACTTCCAAGCTGCTTTTACATTCAGGATGAGAGAGAGAGAGAAACATCACAGCACTGGAGCTTCTGCCATGGTAGTGCCAGGACTTAAACATGGGCCACAGACACATGCTCTATCTCGTGAGCTCTATCTTGCCCACCCAGGTCCATGCAGTTCTAAATCTAGTTTAATTTGCAAACAGCATTTCCATTGCAAAGAGTATTTCCATAGTTATTTTAATAACAGTAAGTGCCTAAGAGGAAATCAAGGTTCTGTGAGGAGTGGTTCAGAACAGAAAGCCTTCAGTGGGTGGGGGTAGGGGTAGATAGCATAATGGTTATGCAAAGAGACACTAATCACTGAGGCTCCAAAATCCCAAGTTTAATCCCCCACACCACCAAAACTGAGCAGTGATCTGCTTAAAAAATAAGTAAAGAAGCAAAGAAAGCCTTCAATGAGAGAATTTGCTTCTCCCCAGGGTCAATGTGAAGTCGGTAGAACACACCCCATGGGAAATCTGGCACAGGGTCAGCTGGCTCAAGGCCAAGATTCACAACCAACAAGCTTTAGTTCCACCACTGCTGTGCTGGGGAACAGTAAGAGGGAGAGGGAACTGATGCAGAGAGAGTGGCGACCAGTAGGGGGCATAGTCTGGGATGAAACCCTGCACCAGCTCTGAGGTATTTCACCCAGACTGTCCCCTCCCTCCAAGACAGCCCATGCTACTCACCGGGCTGGTGGGAGAGGGAACCACGAGGCTCAGTCCAGCATCTTCATCCTTCACTGGCTTCTGCTGTCCACTGCCTTGATGGCCGGCTGAGGCCAGCTCTCTCTCAGGACCAGGAGGCTGCTGGTGGGAACGATCTCCTGAGGGTGCAGCATGGACATCACCCTGCAGCTGTAAGGTTGGGGTGGCACACATCTGTGAAAGCAACTCCTGCTTGCAGCCAGCACCAGGGATCCTGATGGATGCTGGGGTGGGGTGGGGCTCTGCAGGCATGATAGGGTGCAGCCGCGGGCTGGGGTCCAGGCCACCCAGGGAGGGTGGGGGCTGCAGGGCAGGGCTGTCTGCTTCCTGGCCCAGTCGGTTGGTTGGTACAGAGTTTACCTGGGCTTTGCTGAATTCCGACAACACCCTAGAAGGTTTTAAACAAAGAAACCTGTGTGACCAGGCTGGGTTGTTAGCTGGAGCGCCCAAGGCGACTGGGGTGAGGGCTAAGAATGGAGAAATGTCAGAGTTGGAAATAGGACTACAAAGCTGGATCAGGGCAGAGACTAGCTCCCAAACATGGGAAAAGTATATAAATACTGTTAACTGTAAACCCCATCAGTCTGACCTAGGGCCCATGTCTATCCATATTTAGCACTGTGCAACATCTGCATACCTTCATGTTAGCTACTGGGCTCAAGCAAAAATTACTAGTCATGGGCCCCTTGAAATATACCTAAAATAGACTTCCTAGCTTCTTGCAACATGAAAACACACCAGCATATGTGGGCTGCACAGGCCCACTTCTCCCCAGAGGACAGGTGTTTCCTGTCCCCTCACTGGCATGTCTAGGGCTACACAGAGCCAGTGTTACTGCCTTTACCTACACTCACTCACTCACTCACTCACACATTCCTGCACTAAAACATACTTCCGGGCCTTCTGGAATGTATATTGACTAGTGACTGCTCCTCCCTCTTCTAAGGCTTCTGAGAACACAAATTCTGATTCTGAAGCAAACCTATTCTCTGGGGTGAGAGAAAGCTCACTGAGCAGGGCAGATGTCTTGTAATGTGCATGGTCCAGATTTAAGCCCTGGAACCACACGGGAGCACCATGGTACCTAGGGAAGCTCTTATGCTGTGGTATCTCTTCCTCTATTTCTGTCTCTCTGTTTCACTATCTGATGAAAAAGTGGGCTGGAAGTGGTAAAATCATGCATATGAGAAGCCCCAACCCCACCAAAAACTAAAATATGATCTACCCAATAAATAAACAAACAAGTAATATCCCGTCATCTGCTTATGAGCACAGTGGCTTACATTAGGGACAAATAAAAGTTCTGGTGGCAGCAAAGCAGCCTGGATCTAACTTACCCTAGTGGCTTAGACTGGGTTCAGAAGAGACACCAAACTCCCCTAAGTGTTAGCTAATGGACTTTACAATTCAAGTACACTTATGGTAACTGATTTTCAACATGGGCAACAAAGCATTTCATGGAGGGAACATATTCTTCAACAAGCGGTGCTTGAATAAGTGAATAGTATCATATAAAAAAATGAAATTGGACTCCTATTTCACACCACATATAAATATTAACTAACTCAAAATAAAGCAATGAGTTAAATGTGAAAATTACAACTACATACAGGAGATAACTTACCTGGGAGCGTACATACATTGTCATGTGGGAGGCCCCATATTCGAGCCCCAGCATCACATGGGAGTAACAAATGCCAGAGGAAGCTCAACAGGTAGTGAAGTGGTGCTGTGCTGTCTTATTCCCCCGCCCCCCAACTCTATCTGAAGTGAAAAAAATAAAATAACTCTTAAAAGGAAACAAGAATTAAAAAAAAATCTTTGAATTAGGCAATGATTTCTCAGAAATAGCATAAAAAACAAAAACAAATAGGATATTATCAAAATAAAAAAAAAATGTGCTTCAAAAGGATACTATCATGGAGTGGGGAGATTAACTTTAGAGCATATGATTTGCATGCCCAAGGCTCCAGTTCAGCCCCCAGCAATACCACATGGCAGAACTGGGGAGGGCTCTCGTTAAAAAAAAAAAAAAAAGTGAAGACAACACACACAGTAGAAAAAAATATTTACATGTTTTATAATATATCCTATATGTATATACCATTATGTATCTCATAAGGATATAACATCCGGAATATATGAAAACCTCTCTTTTTTTTGCCGCCAGTGTTATCACTAGGGCTCGGTACCTGCACTATGAATCCACTGTTCCTGTGGCCATTTTTTCCACTTTTTGAATATAACAGAGAGAAATTGAGAGGGGATAGGGAAGTAGAGAAGGAGAGAGAAAGACAGACACCTACAGACCTGTTTTTACCACTTGTGAAGCAACTCCCTGCAGGAGGGGAGCTGGAGTCTTGAACCAGGATCCTTACGCTAGTCCCTGTGCTTCCTACTATGTATGCTTAATCTGTTGCGCCACACCTGGCCCCCTTCATGCTGTTCTTTAATCTACAGCTTTCACTAATATAGCTTACCTTTTTAACATCACAGATAAAATTCTTTCTTTCTCTCTCTTCAGTGTTTTTTATCATTAGATAGTAGTTGAATAAACTAAACAAACTAAAGTCATATTAAGGGTTGGAGAGAGAGCTCAGATAGGCATGTGCTTAGCCATGCAATGTCATCCAGGTTCAACACCACCACCACCACCACCACCACCACCTCCACCTCCACCACCACCACCACCACCACCACCACCACCTCCACCACCACCACCACCACCACCATCACCACATGGGAAGTGCTATGGCACTGGAGGAAGTTCCAGTGCTGTGGGGTTGAACCTTCCCCCTGCCCCTTCTCTGAATGAAAAAAGTAGCCTGGAGAAGTGAAATCACCCATACACCAGGTCCTAGATCCACAAAACCCAAAACAACAACAAATAAACAAACACTCCACAGAGAGATACTATTTTATACCAGCTAGGATGGCTAAATGAAAAAGACAGAATAGCAGATGGTGGTAAAAAAAGAAAAATGGGAACTTTCATTTGTGACTTGCAAAAATGCAAACTGGTAGAGCCACTATGGAAAACAGTTTGGTAGAAAGGTAAGCACAGAGTTACTGTATGAGTAAGGAGTTCTGCTCTTTGGTCTATACTCAAGAGAATTAAGAATCTGTACAAGAATGGACATTGTAGTGTTATTCATAAGAGCCAAACAGTGGAAAAAGTCCAAATGACTATCAACTGATGGAATGTATAAGAAATTGTGGTTTATTAATATAATGAGTATTATCCAGCCACGATTCAAGCTATTACAAGGATGAATCTTGAAAATATCATACTGGTGCCTGGGAGGTGACACAGTGGATGGAGCATTGGATTCTCAAGTATGGGGTCCTGAGTTCAATCCCTGGCATCACAAGTCCCAGAGTGATGCTCTGGTTCTCCTTCCCCCTCCTCCTCACCTCTTTCTAATAAATAAGTATATATTTAAAAGTAATGTCTTTAAAAAAAGAAAAGGAAAAGGAAAACATTACACTAAGTGAAAGAAGCCATTTATAATAGTGATTCCAGATATACTGAAGAACCAGAGAAGGTAAATCCATATCAAATGGGTAAAGGGTTCCCTTATCGAGTAATGGAATGCTCTCAATTAAAAAAAAAAAATTAATATTTATTTATTTTCTCTTTTGTTGCCCTTGTTTTTCTATCATTGTTGTAGTATTATTGTTGTTGTCATTGATATCATTGTTAGGACAGAGAGAAATGGAGAGAGGAGGGGAAGACAGAGAGGGGGAGAGATAGATAGACACTTGCAGACCTGCCTCACTACTTGTGAAGCAACTCCCCTGCAGGTGGGGATCTGGGGGCTTGAACCGGGATCCTTATGCTGGTCCTTGTGCTTTGCACCATGTGTGCTTAACCCACTGTGCTACGGCCCAACTCCCTGAATGCTCTTGAATTATATAGTAGTAATGTTGCAAACCTGATGACTATACTAAAAAATAATGGACTGTGCATTTTAAAATGGTGAAATTTATGGTATGTAAATCATTTCCCAATTTTTAAAAAGTCACTGACCAATCAGTGAAAGGTGCAGATGGGTGAGTGACTAGAGACAAGTGGGTACCAGTTCTTCTTGCTCTAAAGCTTCAGTCTAAAACTAGATTGAGGAAAATCCAAGAGTGAACTTGCAGAAAGTGAGCAATGAGGAATTCTGGAAACAGAAGAGTAGTTTCTGAAAGCACAGAAAGAAGCAATATTTGCTAAACATCTGTGTCCCAAGCACAGTGACAGAATGAGACCACCTTCTGAAATGAATAAGGGAAGGAAGTTTTTGACAAATGTTCCCTGTGATACCTTAGCTCCACAGGGCTCCAGAGACAACCTGACTTCGGTTAGCACATTGCTATATACTCTACAAGTTATTATAGTTCATGAACTTAATTCCCTTCTTTGTGAAACAGGCATGGTAACAGCACCTGCCTTGTTTGGCCATGGCAAAGATTCAATGAGACAATATAGGTAAAATCTTAGCATGCCTAGCACAAACAAAGCACTTAAATATTAGCCTCAATTTACTACTGTATTTGCTTTTATTATTGATAAGACCTGCTTAGCCCCCATGCCATGTACAAATATAAAAATATAAGAGAAAGAGACGAATTATAGAAATACTCACTGGCTTACCAAAATAATTACTATAAGTGAATCTGAGTTTGTAAGAAAGATTTTAATCATATAGTAGACAAGGTGTTAGAATAAGTGAGTGACTTCATGCTTAAAGAAATGGTAATAAACAGCAAAATGTTTGTGTGATATATCAGAGCCATATCAAAACCATGGTCAAGGTGGACCAGTGAGATAGCTCACTAGGAATAGTGTGCTGCTTTGCCAAGCATGTGACTCAGGTTAGAGCCTGGCCCCCACTGCACTGAAGGAAGCCTCAGTGATATGGCCTCTTTCACTCTCGCTCTGCCTCTGCCTATTTAAATAAATAAAATAAAACCCAAGGTCAAGGTGAAATCAAGTTCAAAGAGCATCACCAGAATCTGCTGATTCTCAAGCAAACTTATAAAGGAATCTACATTCTATTTGTTTATTTACTTATTTTACTTTTTTTTGCCTTCAGGGTTATTGCTGGGGCTCGGTGCCTGTACCATAAATCCACTGCTCCCGGAGGCTATTTTCTTCCCCTTTTGTTGCCCTTGTTGTTTTATCATTGTTGTGGTTATTATTGTTGTTGTTGTTGTTGATGTCATTATTTTGGATAGGACAGACAGAAATGGAGTGAGGAAGGGAAGACAGAGAAGAGGAGAGAAAGACAGACACCTGCTTCACTGCTTGTGAAGTGACTCCCCTACAGGTGGGGAGCCAGGGGCTTGAACTGGGATCCTTATGCCATCCTTGCGCTTCCTGCCATGTGCTAAGGCTTAACCCGCTGTGCTACCACCCAACCCCCTTATTTTACTTAAAAAAAATTTTTTTTTAATTTTTAAATATTTATTTTATTTATTTATTTATTGCCCTTGTTGTTTTATTGTTGTAGTTATTATTGTTGTTGTCGTTGTTGGATAGGACAGAGAGAAATGGAGAGAGGAGGGGAAGACAGAGAGGGGGAGAGAAAGATAGACACCTGCAGACCTGCTTCACCGCCTGTGAAGCAACTCCCCTGCAGGTGGGGAGCCGGGGTTCGAACCGGGATCCTTACGCCGGTCCTTGTGCTTTGCGCCACCTGCGCTTAACCCGCTGCGCTACAGCCCGACTCCCCTTATTTTACTTTTAATGCAGTGCTGGGGAATGAACTCAGGGCCTTGCATATGCAGGATACTACTGAATGGCCTCCCTGGACAGGTTTTGTTTTCCTTGCCTCCTTCCTTCTTTTCTTCCTTCCTTTCTTTGTGAGAGAGAGAGGAGAGAAGGAGAGACACCATAGCACTACCTCTTCACCATCCATGGCGTTCCTGTGGTGCCAGGGTTCAAATTTAGGGCTCTGTGCAAGGCAAGGTGAAGGGTCTTCTAGGTGAGTTATCTTCTGACCTTGGAAAGTCTCTAGTTTAAAGATGAAGAAATGAGACCGGCTTGCTAGTGGTAGAACTGGGCTTAAAGCTAGACATGCTCTAAGTCACCCCTGGAACCCTGGAGCTATTTTCTCACCTGGCAGGAACACTGTGAGGACCTGAACTGGGCTGGGGGACAGCGGTGGGGGTGGAAAGCAGTATGGAAAAGAAATTTCTAAACACAGCGGAAGGAAAATGGTCTGCATAAAACAAGTGCTTAATGAAAGATTTCCATTTTGTACCTACTAGGTGAGCATATACTTCAAAGTCCGATAGTACCTTTTGTTAATAAGGGAGGAAATAGGTACATTCCTAAACACTGGAAGTAAAAGTATGTAGAATCTACTGTGAAAATCACAAATTAATGAGTGTGGCTCAGCAAGTCTGCTTTCAGGAATTTAATAAGCCGAAATTTGCACAGAGCTAAGAGAACACACACATATTTATAGAAATACCAATCTCTATTAAACACAGGGCAGGTATGAATAAAGGGCCAGAGAGATATCTCACTGGATAGAGTACATGCCTTGCTATGCTACAGCTCAGGTTCAAATGCTGGCACCACATGGGAAGTGCTATGGCACTGAAGAATGCTCTGGTGCTGTGGTATCTCTGAATGGAAAGGTAGCTCTAAGTAGTGAAATCACACACACTATAAATGAACAAAGATGCATTCACACAATGAAAAAGTATGCAGTAAAAAAAAAAAAAGATTTAACTTTTTTTCCCCCTAGAAATAGAATCAGAGAAAGAACTATAGCTTCTTTTAATGAGGTGGAAGCTGAGCTCAAACTTGGGTTATGCACATGGCAAAGAGCACACTATCTATGTGAACTATGTCACCAGTGCATAAAGGAGATAACTTCATATGGCAAAGTACAACTTTCCTGTATGTGAGGCTCTGGGTTTAAGCCCTGGCACTCTCTGGGAGCACAATGAGAGCTCCATAGATGGTGGATCGGTACTGTGATAACTCCTTCTCTGCTCTCTCCCTCTCTCTCTTACACACACACACACACACAAACACACACACACGCGCACACACGCGCATACACACACACACACACGCACACGCACACACACTAAAACAAATTGGGTTGGTAAGCTGCTCAGCAATATTGTGTGTGTGTGTGTGTCTGTGTGTGTGTGTGTGTGTGTGTGTGTGAGACCCTGAGTTTCCTTGATGCTACATTTAAAAAAAGGGGGATGGGGTGGGTGGATGGTGATGTGCCTGGTTGAATACATGCATTACAATGATCAAGGATCCAAGGATCCAAGGATCCAGGTTCAAGGCCCTGGTTCCCACCTATGGGGGAGGGAGGGGAAAACAACACTTCAGGAGAGGTGAAGCAGTGCTGCTGATGTTTCTTTCTCCCTCTCTATCTCTATCCACTTTCTGCACCCCATAATGATCTTGGGTCCATGCTCCCAGAAGGACAGAGAGTGGGAGGGGTACAGGGGTAGGGGTCAGATGTGGAGTTCTGGTGGTAGAAGTTATGTGAAAGGGGAGTCGGGCTGTAGCGCAGCGGGTTAAGCGCAGGTGGCGCAAAGCACAAGGACCGGCATAAGGATCCCGGTTCAAACCCCGGCTCCCCACCTGCAGGGAGTCGCTTCACAGGCGGTGAAGCAGGTCTGCAGGTGTCTATCTTTCTCTCCCCCTCTCTGTCTTCCCCTCCCTCTCTCCATTTCTGTCTGTCCTATCCAACAACGACAACAACAATAATAACTACAACTACAACAAGGGCAACAAAAAGGGAATAAATAAAATAAATATTTTAAAAAAAAAAAAAAAGAAGTTATGTGGAACTGTACCCCTCTTATCCTACTGTCTTATCAATATTTTTTATTTTATAAATAAATTAATTTAAAAAAGTATTAGTGGGGTTTTAAGCAAGTTACAGATTTATTCATAAATTCTGATTTCAAGTATATAAAATTAAAAAAATTAAAAGTTAAAAGAATTTTTAAAATTAAAAATAAAAATAAAAAATAATTTTAAAATTAAGTAGAATTAAAAATAAAAATTAAAAGAATATTGGGAGTCAGGCGGTAGCACAGCGGATAAAGCGCACATGGCGCAAAGTGCAAGGCCCAGCATAAGGATCTCGGTTCGAGCCCCCGGCTCCCCACCTGCAGGAGAGTCGCTTCACGGGCGGTGAAGCAGATCTGCAGGTGTCTGTCTTTCTCCCTCTCTGTCTTCCCCTCCTCTCTTCATTTCTCTCTGTCCTATCCAACTACAGCGACATCAGTAATAATAACTACAACAATAAAACAGGGGCAACAAAAAGGAATAAATATTTAAAAAATTTATAAGAAAAATTAAAAGAATATTTGGAGATTATAATTATTTTAACATGTTAGTATTAACATTTAAGATCATTCCCATGTGTTTTATTTGTGTTACTTTTATAATTAAATATTTCTTAAAAAGAACTCAGGGGTAGATAGCATAATGGCTATGTAGAAAGACTCTCATGCCTGAGGCTCTAAAGCTCCAGGTTCAATTCCTCACACCACCATAAGCCATAGCTGAACAGTGCTCTGTTAAAAAAAAAAAAAGTACAAAATAGAAAAATGTTCTAATATGAAGAGTTAAAACATGGCACAAAATAGTGTCTTCACATTAGCTTTTGTGGGACTTGAGGGGAACATAAGGTAAGAATCTTTCAAAGTCTATTCAATTTGCTACAGATAATAGTTGGAAACACTGAAAAAAAACACATAAGGATTAATAACTATGGGTACAGGGGCAGGAAAGACTACACTGCACACATTGTAGATTGTTCTAACCAGAATAAGCCATCTATTCAAAAGTTAATGTTCAAAAGCCTGAGCACAGAAGACTGTTCAGGCTTCCTTCTCAGGCTGAGCTTGCCCATACGCCTGCTTGCACCTGCTGTCAACCATCCTCCCACTATGGCACTCGGGTTTATGTCCTCTTGAGAGGTCATCTATGAGGTGACAGAGGGTCACCCCTTTGCATTGTGTGTCACTGCATTTTGGGGAAGTTGTGAATATTGCTGGAAACTACTAGCTTCCTTCCCTCTAGGTGAAAAAGACACCAACAATTTGTAAGGAGCCTCAGAGAGCTTAAGTAACTTGTCAAAGGTCACCCAGGGGCAGAGCTGCAACCTCAGTTCATCTTCCTTGCTGCTCCCACACTGTCTCCAGTCACAGTCTCTAGGACTCCAGGGGAGGGAGAGAGGTCCTTTATCCTTTAGGCCTTAGCAGAAATCAGGGCTCAGAATGTGCCCAGTGAAAAAAATCACATGCTACAGGAAGGGAGGGCGGAAAAGGGGAAAAGAAGAAATAGGGAAGAGAGAGAGAGAGAGAAAGAGAGAGCGCCTGGGAAGGAGTAGCGAGGGCAGAGGCACTCACTCTTGCAGAGATGGGTCTGAATCTTCAGCATTTGCTGTGCCCAGGTCTGAGTCATATGAAACGGGCTCCTCAGAATGGTCTGGGCTCTTGCAGTCATTCTCTTGGAGAAGGCAACTGTCAGAGTTCAGGCTGCAAGACAGCTGGGATGAGGTGGCTGTGTCCAGACTGAGGGTGGAGGCAGTGAACCTTCTGTCCTGCCGAATCTTATGACCTGAATGCTGTACTTCGATGTCATCTGAGCCCGAGGAATGGGAAATTGAGTCCAGGGACTCCTTCCGCTGGAGTTCTGCACCGGAGGTAGTGAGGGGGTCAAGCTCAGAGAGTGGGCAGAGGCCAGAGAGGGCCAGCGGGGTCAGTGTCCACTCATTTAAGATGGCAGACTTGTAGGAGAGTTCGAAGGACAAGGATGTCAGTCCTTGCAGGAAGCTGAGGAGGAACTCACCCTCCTCAGCATCACGGAGCAGGGCTGTGGGCTGGTAGTACTCGCACAGCCGGGCCTGCTCCTGCAGAAGCAGCTTCAAGTAGCACTCCATCAAGCCGTCGTTGAGGGCCAGTCTCAGCCATGCCCGGCAGCGGCCCACATCTGTACTGACAAAGATCAGGTGTTCTAGCTCCGAGATGATGTGTCTGGAAGTGGAGAGAAGAGAATTGCTTCAAAAATGGTTTCAGTAGGTGAGGCAGGCTGTGGTGCACCTGGTTGAGCACCCATGTTACCATGTGCAAGGATCCAGGTTCAAGTCCCTGGTCCCCACCTGCAGGGAAGACTCTTCATGAGTGGTGAGGTAGTGCTGCAGGTGTCTCTCTTCTCTCCCTCTCTATACACACTTTCCTTTTTGATTTCTGTCTCTATCGAATAAATAATAAATAAATAAAATACCTGAAAAATATTTCAATGGTCAGAAAAAAGCTCACCTGGTAGAGAGCACATATTATCATGTGTGAGGCCCTGGGTGGGTCTGAGCCACAGTACCACCTCGGACAGCACCAGGACAAGGAGGCAGTTGGGGCACTTGCGGATGGTGAGGCAGTTCTCAGGTGTCTCTAATGCTCTTTCATCTTTTGTCTTTCTATTTTATTTTGCTTGTTTTTGTTTTGTTTATGGATAGGACAGAGAGAAACTGAGAGAGAGAATATATAGATGAGAGAGAAAGAGCCACCTGCAGACCTGCCGGGATAGCCTGAGGGTGCTTCTTCCTGAGCAAGTGCTCTCTGGGTTGGAGAGAACTCGACTGGAGTCAACCTATGCTGCTGCGTGGGAGAGGGATCAGGAACTCGTGCAGAGCTAACATCACAGGAGATACACTATGGAACTCTTGGAGCCGGAAAGCAATTCCAAGTGTTTTTACTCAGAAAAGCAGCTTGTATATATACTAGCCAAGTAGGGTGGAAACAGGGTGTGATGTAGAGGGTGGAGCAAAAAGGCAGTGGTGGAGATCAGGGTGTACTAGGAGAGGGGGCGGGGCAAAAAGACATGGTGAACCAGTGGGGATTAAACCAATGCCCTGGAGGGAGGGTGGTGCTTAGTTAACAGTGGTTTATGTAAATAGACCGCAGCTTTAAGTGGGATCAAACCAATGCCCTGCAGGCATGCCGGTGCTTAGTTAAGCAGGATTAGAGACAGAAGCTTTAAGCAGGGGGAGCTGACATACTACCCAACACAGACCTGCTTCCTTCAGTGCAGTGGGAGCCAGACTCAAAACCTGGGTCATGCCCATGGCAAAGCAAGCACACTGTCCAAGTGAACTATCTTGTTGGAAAGGAAAGAAAACCCACACCTTATTCTAAATGTAATATTGAGTGCATAGACGTTCAAGCATGCTTAGGTAGGGTCAACAAACTACTGTACGTGGTGGAACAATAAAACTTGGAGGTTTTGCAGGCCACACAGCCTCTGCCACATGATCTCACTCTACCTCAGTTTGGTCAGAATGCTGCTCCTGAAAAAGGCCACCTGGAATCAGCCTAGGCAGAAGAAGCTGGGGACGTAGAAGCATACTGAGGGGAGAGTTGAGCTAATGGTATCCCCACCTCACCCGTCTTGGCAGAAGAAGCTGGGGACATAGAAGCATACTGAAGGGAGAGTTGAGCTAATGGTGTCCCCACCTCACCCATCTCTTCTAGAGCAAAGAGCTCTTTGGTGTGTTCCTGCAGAAGAACCCAGGGTCTCCCTTTCAGAAGCTCCTCCCCAAAGCCAAACCTCCCCAGCAGCTCTCACTTGTGGGTGATGGCTTTCAGAAGGGGCCAGAACACAGGTTGAGGCAGGGGCTTCTGGTGGGCATTTTTCTTCCTCTTTGCTCCCACCTCAGCTCGGATGTGCTTGGCGTGCAGACCATGGATAAACACAGCCTCCAGGGCGCTGCACATGGTGTTGGCATCTCCATCTTCGCTGGTAACTACTGTATCCAAAGACACATACTGCTTCTGCAGTGCCTTTACGGAGCCCACCAGCTTCTTCTTGATGACCTAGGAGCACCAAAAATAATGCAGGCTTTTTTAATGGACCCTGTTGTTCACCTGGAATGCAACTCTGCCCGCCACCAAATACCTGCATACCCATAATCATACTCCTTCTATAAAACTGACACACACTGATTATAAGAAATAAAACACAAGGGGGGGGGGACCTGGCAGTGGTGCACCGGGTTAAGTGCACATAGTACAAAGCATAAGGACCCGTGCAATGATCTGGGCTGGAGACCCTAGTTCCCTACCTGTGAGGGGTGAGGAAATCGCTTCACAAGTGGTGAAGCAAGTCTGCAAGTATATATATATCTCTATATATCTCTATCTCCCCCTCCTTTCTCAACTTCTCTCTATCCAAAAAAATCGAAAAAAATGGCCACAGGAGCAATAACCCTAGTGGCAAAAAAGAAAAAAGATACAAAACACAGGGCCAACAAGATAGCTCACTTAGTGTGCTTGTTTTGACTCAGGAAGCATTGGTGCTGTGACGTCTTTCTCCCTGTCTCTGTAGCTGTCTATTTGAGAGAGAGAGAGAGAGAGAGAGAGAGAGAGAGAGGAGCTATCCTGGAATGGTGAAACCCCAGTGACAAATGACAAAACAAACAAACAAACAAAAAACAAACCATAGAGGGAAAACAACCCACCCAAAGACACTGTGATTTGTGTATCTTATTTAGTCTTTTAAACTGAACTACTATGTATTGACAGTCATGTAAAGTTTTACCATAGTTATAGATGAGAGAGCATGGGGACTCTCTCAATGCTTCCCCATGCTTCCCACCTTATTTGCATGACCATGATTCTACACAGAGTTAGTCAATCAAGAGGCAAAAGATAGGGGGCCGGATGGTAGCACAGTGGATTAAGCGCACATGGCGCGAAGCACAAGGGCTGGCATAAGGATACCAGTTCGAGCTCCTGGCTCCCCACTTGCAAGGGGTGAGGGGCGCTTCATAAGTGGTAAAGCAGGTCTGCAGGTGTCTGTCTTTCTCTCCCCCCCTCTGTCCTATACAACCACAGCAATGGCAACAATAACTACAATAACAATAAAATGGAGAAAATGGCCTCCAGAAGCAGTGCAGGCTTGATGCAGGCACCGAGCCCCATCAATAACCCTGGAGGCAGAAAAAGAAAAAAAGGGAAAAAAAAGAGGTGAAAGATAGAAACCTGGTTTACTTTTAAGATCCTAGATCTTGCAGAAGTCTAGTTTTAGTTCCATCTCCATTAGCCACTGGCATGGTCACCACAGATATGCCACTGACACTCTGAGCCTTAATATTCTCATGTGTTAAATGGATTGCCACTTCCTGTTTTACAGCATAGAGGGATTTACTCTTGGAGAGTAAAAAGACTAGCTCTCTATTCATTCCTGTGCCCTCAACACTTGGCAGCATCCCTGGCACCTACTGAAGCTGAACAAGGACTCACAGCCCAATGCCACAGAAAGCAACTCTATTATACCAGCTTTTGCATGAAGGAAAACCTGATTTATTGCTGTTGGTAAGATGTGTGCTCTACTGGGTGCAAGGCCACCTGGCCCCTCTGATTTAGTGCTGTTGGAAATGTTATCAGAGGCCAGAGTATTAAATCAAGCTCCCCTCTCCCCCAAATAAGATTGTCAGTCTTTCATAAGATGGAAGTGAAAAAGGGCAGAAAATCCAGGAGTTGGATTTGAGAAAGTCAAGGATGGCTCAGAGTCACCCAGAATCATTCCAGTTTCCACAACTCTTTATCTTAGAATGAAGTCCATTAAAAGGGCTTAGGGTATGACCTCAGTTCTAGAGGGTTCTGGAGTGGGACTGAAAGGCTGTACAGGAAAAAAGGGCCTTTGTAGCTGCCAGGAGGGTAGAGACATGAGGGACTAGAAGGGGAAGGACATGTGGCCTGGAGAAGGGGAAGCAGGAATGATGGTGGAGCAGTGGGATGAGTTCCGCTCACCAAGTCTTGTCCCAAGGACCCCATATTAGATAGTCCAAGTCCAAGTCCTTTCAGGTAGCTGTTTCAATATAAATGTTCAGTAAATGTTGAGTCCAGGTGGTGGTGCAAATGGCTGAGCACACATGTTAACATGTAAGGACCCAGGTTCAGGCCTCTGGTCCCTGTCTGCTGGGTGGAAATGTCACAAGTGTTGAAGCCATGTTGCAGGTGTCTCTTTCTCTTTCCCTCTCAATCTATCCCTGCCCTCTCAATTTCTCTCTGTCCTATCAAATAAAATTAATTAACTTAAAAAAGAAAAAAAAAAAAAACAGGGGAGTCAGGCGGTAGTGCAGTAGGTTAAGTGCAGGTGGCACAAAGCAAGGACCCGAGCACAAAGCAAGGATCCTGGCTTCCCACCTGCAGGGGAGTCACTTCACAAGCAGTGAAGCAGGTCTGCAAGTGTCTATCTTTCTCTCCCCCCTCTGTCTTCCCCACCTCTCTCCATTTCTCTCTATCCTATCCAACAACAATAATAAATACAACAATAAAACAACAAGGGCAACAAAAGGCAATAAATATTTTTAAAAAAACATTTGTTTAAAGAACAAGTAATACAATGTTCATAAAGTCCTACAGATATGCAGAGCAAGGATAACTATCATAATACGGATGTCAAAATAACCCTCATATTTGAAAAAGGACAGGAAGAAACTGCAGAAAACCTAATCTGATTTGTTAGATAGCAGAATTATGAGTAAATGTTTTACTGTTTTGTTTTCATTCTTGCCAAAACAGTTAATGCTAATATTCTTTGAAAAGTTAAGTGGTTTTATTTCTATAACAGATTGGTTTTTTTTCTCCCATTATAATGCTTCACAACTCGGGCTGACTTTCTCAATAGAAACAGAAAGAGACAGTGGGAGCTTCCTCTGCCATAGGGTTAGAACCTGGGCCAAGCACATGACAAAGCAGGCACCTTCCTAGGTGAGCCACCTCACTGGCTACTATAACAATTTTAATGACATTATTTACATAGCATACAACCTACTAACTTAGGCCATACAGTTCAATGTTGTTGTTTTTTTTAGCTTCTTCATAGAACTGTGCAAACCACCAATGTTATTTAATTTTAGAATGTTTGCATCAGCCCCAAAAGATACATTAGCAGTTACTCCCTATTTCCCTTTCCCCTACAAACCACTGCTCTACTTTCTATTTCTGTGGATTTGCTTACTTTGGGCATTTCCTATGAATGAAATCAGAAATAGTTTAAATGGAAGAGTGTAGTGAAAGCATGCTTGAGGCTCCCAGTTCAATTCCCAGTGACACATGTACCAGAGTAAAGCCCTATTTGTTTTTTTTTGTTTGCTTTGTTTTGTTTGTATGTTTTTCCCCAGAGCACTTAGCTCTGGCTTATAGTGGTGCTAGAAATTGAACCTGGATCTTTTGGCCCTGGTCCTCTTGATAGCCTCAATATATTCAAATTCTCTTGCTGTACTGCACCAAAGGACTCTGGAGCAGGGGTTGGAGGCCAATGTTCAGGTCTTAGAACACGATGGCTGAGGAGGACCTAGGTGGGTTAGACTGTTACATGGAAAACTGAGAATTGTTATACATGTTCCAACTACTGTATTTTTATATCAACTGTAAACCATTAATCCCCTCAATAATGAAAGAAAAAACAAAACAAGATTAGCGACCCTAAGCAAGAAGACATTTTGCCAACTTTACTGCTGCAACAAGTACAAGTTTCTAAATGAAGAATTTTTAGTTTCTAAATTTATTTTAGAAGTATCACTGGGAATAAAGATCCAGTAAAACTAATCTTCACTAACAAAAAAATTTTAAAAAATAAAAGATATTCAAATCCTCAAGGAGTCAGTTATTGCTCTGAAGCTGAACTGGCTCAGGGTATGACCCCAGTTCCAGAGGACTCTGGAGTGGGACTGAAAAGCTGAAAAGGAAAAAGGACCTTTGCAGAAGGGTAGAGACATATGGGGCTCAAGTCTCCAATGGCATGGAGAAGGGGAAGACATCTGGAGCTTGCAGTTCTTTTCAAGCAAAAAAATTCTCTGAAGCATGGAGCATTAGTAAGCCGCTCTCAAAAAATCATCTCAGGAGTCTGCTAAGATATCAGAAAGAAAGCAATGTCTCCCTCCCTCAGACTGCCCAGGCCAGCAGGATGGGAAGGGCCTTGTGAGAGAGTGGTTCCAACAAGCTGGTCACAAACACTTGTGCTTTAAAAATGAGGGGAATCAGGAACAACAAAATAGACCCTTTTTGTAGGCTCCCCATATGACCTTGCCCTCAACTTGGATCAACAACGGTAGAGAATGTTCCATCCTCCGAAGGGAGGATGGACAACATACTCTATGCTACACGTGAGGAAGATGGGTCAATATTGGGGTAGCTTGGAATGTTCCTACTCATGACCATAGAATCTGAGCTCAGACCTACAGGGATACAGAGGTCACATAGGCTCCTAAGCTGAATACGGGCCCCAGATCATATCAAATTGGCAGGGTTTATAGTCAGCAATATTTATACCCCTTTCCCATATTAGGGAGCTACTCTCTTCCCTGATTCAGCTTTCTGGTCCTTTTTCCAGCCATGACATCATCTCCGCAGACAATAATTAGGATCCATCTGCATATCAGATGTCAGGCTTAGAAAAAAAGGAAAAAGAAAAAACTAGTACGGCCACAGGCCCTTTGGAATATAACTAAACTATGCCTACTAGCTATTTACAAAACAGAGACACCCCCCCACCCCAACTCTTCATCTGTACTATTCCAGCCTTTAGGTTCATGATTAGTCAACAATTTGCCTTTGTATGTTAACTCTCTTTTCAGCCACCAGGTTCCAGATGCCAGCATGATGCTGACCAGACTTCCCTGGATAGACAACCCCGTTAATGTGTCCTGGAGTTCCGATTCCTCAGAGCCCCACCCTACTAGGGAAAGAGAGAGGCAGGTTGGGAGTATGGATCAACCTGCCAATGCCCATGTTCAGTGGGGAAGCAATTACAGAAGCCAGACCTTCAACCTTCTGCATCCCACAATGACCCTGAGTCCATACTCCCAGAGGGTTAAAGAATAGGAAAGCTATCAGGGGAGGGGATGGGACACAGAGTTCTGGTCGTGGGAATTGTGTGGAGTTGTACCCCTCTTATGCTATGGTTTTGCCAATGTTTCCTTTTTATAAATTAAAAAAAAAAATGAGGGGAAACAGTCAATGTTCCAAGAAATAAGTGAAGGACAGAGTGCCTCCTGCTACAGAAACAAATATCAGTGTTTGAAATCTCTCACTACACAGCCAGACTAAAACCACATCAAGGCCAAAGGGCAGAGAACTGAAAGTCAGACCTGAATCCCTTCAGGCAATCCTCTGGTCATCTATCTTAAACCTCTACTGTTTGTCATACAATTCTACTTTATTGCCTTTCTTTTTCTTTATTTTTTCAGAATTAAAACATTTTATTTTTGCCATAAGGAGCTCTATGAACTAATATCAAAGAATGGCTAACGGAAAGTAGAACTTAAATTGATGATAGGGAAGACTGTAGAAGTATGAACATTATCATATTAGATGGAAAATAATAAAGTTCCAAGTTTACAGAAGTGAGGAAGCCAGCACTACTGAATTTAGCATTGATCCATTAGAATACGCATATGCTTTGATAGTACAGAATTCCTTGATTGTACTTACCACTTGCCTTATCTTTTGAGTATAATAGGGAAAAAATGCAGCATTGATTCTTCTTAGTTGTGGTACTTTATCACCTTTCTATCATCTAGAAAGGGCAGAATCTCCTCAGAGCCTACTTCTGCTATATATTTTTTTCTCACTCCAAGTCTCCTTTTCAGACAGTACCTGCATATCTATTATTTTCTATTTTGTTTTATTTATTTATTGCATAGAGACAGAAATCGAGAGGGAAGGGTAGATAGAGGAGAGAAACAGAGACACCTGCAGCACTGCTTCACCACTCATGAAGCTTTCCCCCTTCAGGTGGGGACTAAGGGATTGAACCTGGATTTTTGTACATTGTAACATTTGTGTTCAGCAAGGCGTTCCACTGCCCAGCTTCATGCCCATTCATTTCAAAGAGTGACAAGGGGTAAAATGACTGGATCTCACATCCTTTATCCTTCCTTAACCCTTCCTTACAACCTACCGGGATGGCAGCCCGGGCGTCCAGTCCATTCTCCACCACTGAGAGCATTTCCACTCAAGCAGCAGCTCTTGCAGAGAATCACATGACACCTTCAGAAAAAGATGGCAGCAGATGAGCAAACTCATAATACCCCCCTTCCCACTTATATTCCCTTCCCCAACAGAGAGTGGAAGTCAGCTCTTTTGACTCAAACTACAACTGAAAGGTCTTTGAACACAAAAGTAAAAAACAAATAGTAAATTTTAAGGAAGGAAAAAGACTGATGGCTAGAATCTTGGGAGGAGACACTCTGGATCACAGAAGAAGCGGTCAGGGCTTTTGACTCTAAACAGAACCAGGGAACAAAAAAGTCAGGGTCAGGTTGTGAAGACAGCATAAAGGTTATGCAAAAAGACCTTCATGCTGGAGGCACCAAAGGTCTCAGGTTCAGTCCTAGGTACCACCAAAAGCCAGAGCTGAGCAGTGCTTTGGGAAAAAAAAAAAAAAAATCAGGGCCTAGTGAAGTTGGAAAGAAAGGAATAAAAGGCTGATTAGATACAGAGCTGAGGGAGTAAGAAGGCTACTGTGGAATTTGCCAGTAACCACAGGGATCAGAAGCCAAGGCTGCCATTGTGGGCCTGGGCCATGTGACACTACCCCCTCCAGTGTCTGTTGGCTTAGTCATCAGATGTACAAATGACACAGCTTCAGAAAAGGGAGGAAGGCTATCTTGCTGTGGTGGAAGAGGCAGCTGGAACTGATGAATTTGTTTAGGGAAAAGTTAGTAGGAATATGGAACTACAAATGATGACAAGAAATATATCTCTGGAAGAAATGTACAGATAGAAAAAAAAAAAAAGCATGCCATCCTTGGGGGTATGGATAGACCTGCCAACACCCATGCCCAGTGGGGAAACAAGTACAGATACCAGGCCTTCCACTTTCTGCACCCCATAAAGAATTTTTGTCCATACACCCAGAGGGGTAAATGTTAGGGGAAGATGACCAGAGAGGCTCTGAGCTCCAATTCCATTAGAACTCAGAGAGAGGTGGGGGGTGGGGCTGGGGGTGGTGAAGGAAGGACACTCAGAAGTAGTAGGTATAACTTAGAAGGGAAGAGCATAAAAAAAAAAAAGCATCGATAGATAATTCTATAAATAATGGTCAACCTATTTCTGTGATCTTGGGGGAACTAATGCAGTTTCCAATGGAGGGAATGAGGACATAAAACTCTGTGGTGGGAAAGATGTGTAATTATAGCCTTCATCTTATAATTTTGTAAATCAATATTAAATAATTTTTTAAAAGGACATCCAGAGGGCCACATGACTCAATAACCACCTATGTATGTAAGAGCCCCTCCTATGTAATAAATAAATCTTCTTTTTTAAAAAATCCAGGGGCTGGGCGGTAGCGCAGGGGGTTAAGCGCAAGTGGCGCCAAGTGCAAGGACAGGCGTAAGGATCCCGGTTCGAGCACCCAGCTCTCCACCTGCTGGGGAGTCGCTTCACAGGCAGTGAAGCAGGTCTGTAAGTGTCTGTCTTTCTCTCCCCCTCTCTATATTCCCCTCCTCTCTCTGTTTCTCTCTGTCCTATCCAACAATGACAACATCAACAACAATAACCACAACAAGGCTACAACAATAAGGGCAACAAAAGGGGGGGAAGCAGCCTCCAGGAGCAGTGGATTCATGGTGCAGGCACTGAGCTCCAGCAATAATACTGGTGGCAAAAAAAAAAAAAAATCCTTGGGTTAAAACCAAGACATATTAAGTGACTTTTACAGCTTTATCCCTCCCACATAACTATATTATCAAGTTATGATAGACAAGAAATAGAAACTAAGTCAGTTCAGGAACTTCCCAAGATCCCAGAGCTTTACTTATTTATTTTTTAGTTTATTAGTTAAGTTGTTTATTTATGAGAGAGTTGGAGAGAAAGGGAGAGAGAACATGAGAACTGAGGGACAGGGCTGTGCTAAAGGGAGGAGGGAATCTGAAATGGCTGGGTAAGACAAAGATCAAAATTCTCTGGATGCTTTTCAAGCATGCTAAAACTGAATTTGGAAACTCAATGGACAATGATCAGAGAACTCATTAACTCTCCCCTTTTGTCTTACTCCTTCCAAATAATAAAGAATAGCCAAGACCTGTTCCAAGTCTTTTTTAGAAGAAAACATAGGGAAAGCCCAGGTGGGATCTAGGAGACCATGATACTGACAACAGAATGAAAGGGCTCAGGCCCTCTTCCTGTTTGCCTCTGAACCCACTTCCCATTTTATTTTATTACTTTTTAAAAATTTAATAGGACAGAGAGATATTTAGAGGAGAAAGTGAGATAAAGAGAGGAAGAGGAAGAGAAAGAGAGACACCCACACTTCTGCTTCACTTCTCATGAAGCTTCCCTCCTGCAGACAGGGACCTTGAACCTGGGTCCTTGTGCTTGGTAACATGTCTACTCAATTGGGTGTACCACCACCACCCCCCTTTTTTTTCCCTCCAGGGTTATCACTGGAGCTCGGTGCCTGCACTACAAGTCCACTGCTCCTGTGGCCATCTCCCCCCCCCACCCCTTTTTTTATTGGACAGGACAGAGAGAAATTGAGAGAGGAGGGGAGATAGAAAGATAGAGACCTGCAGACCTGCTTCACCACTAATGAAGTGAACCCCCTGCAGGTAGGGAGTGGGGAACCAGGATCCCTGAGGGGGGTCCTTGTGCTTTTGTACTATGTGTGCTTCACCCCGGTACACTACCATCCCCCACGCCCCTTGTTTTTCAGCCCCTTCTTCTACCTGTATAAATGATGCCTGAGACAAGGGAATAGGAGGCTGATTTGAACTGCTGCCTACTTTCACAAGTTTGAAGGGCTATAAGCAAGCCTCTTTCCCTCAAGCAATAACTAGTGTGTTTTGGTATTTGGTCTTCTGTGGCAGCACAGACCTCCAGAAAGAACAATGGCTCTGAGCTGCTTCACCCTCACCACATTCCCCACTGGCAACCTACTGGGGACTCTTCTGGTTATCAATTCCATCTTTAGCTGCCAGGAAGGGGTGTAGGTGGGCAGGAGAAGGGTGTGTCTACAGTCAGAGGTCCCCTAGGAAACATGCCTGATTTAGGAGGCTGGGTTCCTTCAAGGCTACACAAGGCTGCACAACAACCCAGATTCTCAGGATCCAGTCTCTTTAAGAGACAATTTTTTGACCTGAGGCTCCCCCATCAAGTCTCCTTTCAAGCTCCAAAGTTGCCTTCCAAGAGCCTGTCCCAAGGTCAGGTGCCAAAGGGCTTAGACCTCTATAATCTGAATAAAATCCTATTCAGGTTGAATAAAGTTTCACTAAGGTCTTATTAACAATGAACAGAATGAAACAAGAACAGAAAGTAAACTTTGGACTGGATGGACTAAGTTTAGTTATTGCACCAAAGCAAAGAACTCTCTGTGTGTAGGGGGGAAGTGGGGGGGGGGGGCACAGAGGGCTCTGGGGTGCATGATGGTGGAAAAGGACTGAAGTTGAAGGCAACAGTATTTTGTAGACACCTGTCATGGTGGAATGAGAAATTTTACCCATGTATCAACAATTATACTGTAAATCATCATGCCTCCAATAAAATGGTGGGAAAAAAAAAACAAAAACAAATTGGGGCCAGGTAGTGGAGCACCTAGTTGGGTGCACATGTTACAATGTGCAAGGACCCAGATTCAAGCCCCTAGTTCCCACCCACAGGAGGAGCTTCATGAGAAGTGAAGCAGTGCTGCAATGTTTCTCTCTCCCTCTCTATGTCTCCCTTCCCTTTCAATTTCTCTCTGACTCTATCCAGTAAACAAATAAAATAGCAAAAATAAATAAATAAATCATGTCAACCTAACAAAACAGTGAAAAGAATAAAAGCATTGTCTGGAGGGGGCAGGGAGGGAAAGGGTTATTAGGAAGCTAAAAACTCTAAGTAAAATTGTGAGGTCAGAGGAGGATCAAACAGGAGACGAACTGATATCTAAAACAAAATGTCAGGAAAATATCAATATGGCTGACAAGAGTACAGAGGATTCCAGGAAATGACCTCTTAACAATTAACAAAAGAGGCCTGAAATTTTGGCCTACTCAGGGAACACTTCTCTGTGTATGAAGCCAAAGCACCCTGCCTATGTATATTTGTCTATGATGCCCCAGAGAGGTGAAAAGCCTGCTGGGCCTATGTACAGTGGAGAAACAACTACAGAAGCCAGAACTGCCACTTTCTGCGTACTCCTCCATAAACAATTTTGGCCCATACCCCCAGAGGGAGAGAAATGTTAGGGGAAGATGGCTGAAGGGCTCTGAACCCAAGAGGAAAAAAGGAAGGACATTCAAAAGTAGCAACAGGTGTAGGTGTGACTTAGAAAGGAAGAGAAGGCAAGACCACAGGAAAAAATGGATATATACTAGTCAACCTATATCTGTGACCTTGGGAGAACTACTACAGTTTCCAGTGGAGGGAACAGGGGCATAGAACTCTGGTGGTAGGAACGGTGTGGAATTAAACCCCTGTTATTTCATAATTTTGTAAATCAATATTAAATCACTGATAAAAAGAAAAGAAACCAGCTTGGAGAAAATCTGCTGGGACTGTGACAGAAGAATTCCTAGCTGGAATCAGAATGGGGTTAAAAGGCTCCTGATCACTGGGTCAGTGCTCCATCATTCTCCTGGGCGGCCCAGACCCCAAATCAACCATCTGATGGGGATGGTTTCACTTCTGTTCCTCAGGACTCTCTTCACTGACACCAAGACCCAAAGTAAAGAAATGTGGTGGGTGGGGGTAGATAGCATAATGGTTATACAAAGAGACTCTTATACCTGAGGCTCCAAAGTCCCAGGTTCAATCCCTCTTACCACCATTAGCCAGAGCTGAGCAATACTCTGGTAAAAAAAGAAAAGAAAAGAAACATGGCTTCAAGGAGATTTAGGCTGAAGTGAGCAAGGACAGAATTTAGTACTACCAAAGGGTGCTTCAAACATTACTGTGAAGGTTAGTTGAAAAGGTGACATCTCTTTGCCCTTTCAGATACTCCATGTCACACTAAATCTACTTTACTGCCAGGGGACTGATATGCCTTTACACAGGTCTCCAAGCTTCACTGGTCTCATTCTCTAATCTCACTTGACTCTTAGAAAACTCTTGTGAAAAATGATTGTCTCCACTTTACAGAGAAAAACAAAACAAAACAAAATAAAACAAAACCAAACCGAGGCTCAGCAGAAACAGGTCCAAAGAAATCAAACTGCCTCAGGACTTACCTCAAAAACTTTTAAAGGGCCTTGAGAAGATAATACAGAGGTTTATGCAATGAATTTTCATGTCTGAACTCAGAAGTCATAGGTTCAATCCCCAGCACCACCATAAACCAAAGCTGAGCAGTGCTCTGGTCAAACAAGCAAACAAAACCCCAAGTTTTTTAGGCAAAGCTATTACTTATAGACTCTTAAGAGGCACTCAGAAACGCCATTTTGTCAAATAAGGCTGTAGAAGCAATACTGCTGATCAGATCTATAGGCCCACACCTGCTGAGCCTTTCCATTGCATCTACATTTCAGAGCTGCCCTTTCTTAAATGTTCCAACACACAGTCAGGAAGGAATTGTCCTGGTTGTTTTTCTTCTTTATACTAACTGGCTTTCTATAATATATTGCATGTCCAATTTTACTTCCTCCAGAGAGCAGGGAAGAAGGGAAAAAAGAATGACTTAGATGTGACTTACATTTAAAGAAGGAATAGGTAACTGGGTTTCACTGTTTTCAAAACACTGAATCCATGAGTAAACATCAACCACTTTTCCTTAGAGACTTCTCAGTCATTTCCCCATAGCCTTCTATGGCCTGAATCCAATCCTGTGCCTGGCTGTTCAAAACAGTCTGGTATTTAAGCCATCTAGCTGCTTTATCAATTGATGAATCATGTTTTTCAGTTGGAAAGGAATGACAAAGTGATCTTCTGAATCAGCTAGGCAGCTGACCTTTCAGCCATGTGAGTGCTGAATGAGTAAATAGCACTTCCTTCTGCCTGAACAAAGTTGGATTTCTGGACAACTGTTTTACAGAAGGTGGGAGTGTGTCTTGGGGGGGTGGGGCAGCACTTAAAGCAAAGAAAATGAAAATGAAAAACTTCTAGCTTGTGATCTCAAATCAAAGTCTAGGATTAGACCAGAACTATGAAGTTAATAAAGTATATTTCTTTCCTCTCTCTTTCCTTCTACCAGTAACAAACTATTTCCTTCATAGTCTTGTCCTCCTATCTCTTAGTATTTCAGCAAAAACTAAACTCTGACTGAATGAAATCAGGAACTTTCCAAATCATTCACCACGGCACTTCTAGTGCTTAATAATACATGGTATGCAATGGTACTCAAAAGAATACCTGCTGAGGGGCGAGGGTAGGTAGCATAATGGTTATGCAAAAAGACTCATGCCTGAGGCTTCAAAGTCCCAAATTTAATCCCCTGCACCATCATAAGCCAGAGTTTAGCAGTGCTCTTGTAAAAATAAATGATTAAATAATATATGCTGAATGAAATTATGAATAAAGTCAAAGGGGTATTTGACAGATTATGGAAACCAAGGTACAATTCTTTAGTGGTGTGGCCACTGTGGTACTCCTCCCACTGAACAGGCTGAAAATAATTCAGATATAGTATACCACTATGAGGAAATAGTGAAGGTAGAACAACATTTAGTTTTCAAAGTAATGAGACTATGAATGGCAAACAAAGACAATGGGTCCTTTTTGGAGTTCTTTACAGTTACTGTCAAGTGGTCAAACCCCTGATGCCTGGTCAAGAGAATTTTGAGGGAGTGTGCACCCCTCAGATTATAAATTCAGATTATTCAGACCTGGGCTTCAGGAAAGTACCTCTATTGCAACTACTGTGAAATAATGCAGCTGTGAAATAATGCAGCATAATTAATGCAGTTAATTAATGGATAATTAACATGGCCCAGGCCCCGTGATGCAGCACCTGCTAAAAGAGGAAGTAATTCAATAGCCTCTGTACCTATTTGGGCCTCAGTCTCCCCAGGACCCAGTTACCTATTCTTTCTACATGTGACACTGCCCGGACACACTTCTTGCTCTCTGTGTCCTGGTGGGACTTATCTGTAGTCAGCTCTGGCTGAGAAGAGGACTAGGTGAGGGTCCTTCACAAGTACTAGAGCAACACACATGGACACAGTTGTGTAACCATAGCCAACCATGGTGGCACTCCCTGTTTCTCCACAGCCAGGACACCAGGCAAAAAGCTGGCTGAATGACCATCCTTCACCTTCCATATATTTGGATGATATCTACCATGCCAGCAGCCAGGACAAGAAACTTAATATGAATATTAGAAACATAATCCCTGGGAGTCAGGTGGTAGCTCAGCAGATTAAGCGCAGGTGGCACGAAGTGTAAGGACTGGTGTAATGATCCCGGTTCAAGCCCCGGCTCCCCACCTGTAGGGGGGTTGCTTCACAGGCGGTGAAGCAGGTCTGCAGGTGTCTATCTTTCTCTCCCCTCTCTGTCTTCCCCTCCTCTCTCCATTTCTCTCTGTCCTATCCAACAACGACATCAATAATAACTACAACAATAAAACAACAAGGGCAACAAAAGGGAATAAATAGATAAATATTAAAAAAACATGACCCCTGTGGAGAAGGACATCCAAGGGAAAATCTCTGACCCAAGGAGGGGCTGTGTGCTCCTCCATTCCCATTTGCCACCAGCAAGCACCAGCACCCACAAATGATGCTGCTCAGTCTCTAACTGCTAGGCTCTGGATGCACACATAGGCCTGGCTGTTGAGGGGTAGCTGGTGGGATCACTTTCTCAAACTGAATGGGGCTGGGTCAAGGTAAAAATGAACACAGACTGACATGAGAGTTGAGGAGAGTGGGGACAGCAGAGGTGAAAGGACATGTAGACTTCATTTTTTCTTTTAATAAGACCGGGTGAAGGTGGTGGGGCAGCAAGAGTTGGGGGTTAAAAATTTAACAAAGGCTTGGGGATGGGGGTGTCTTCAGGATGTTGGAGATGGAAAGGAAGAATTTAGTGGGCTAGAAGTTAGAGCTTGAGTTGAGAGGATAAGAAGATAAACATAAGATTTGGGGTACCAGTGAGATCAGGGTTATCAAGAAGGTAATGAGCTCAACAGGACATTATCTACCTTGTCATGATCTTACAAGAGCCTGGGACAGAACTGCGGTGTTTAGGATGAGCAGACCTTAGGGAAATGAGGAGAGAGAAGAACAGGGCTTGGGAAGTTGGCATAAGAAAGCTGAGCTAAAAAAAAAAAAAAAAAAAGAGGAAACCAGCACGGTGGGTCCCGAGGTATGCATGGGGCATTAGGACTGCCCAAGGGTGATGCTGCGGGACGCTAGGGGAGGGAATGGCTGGAGACTGGGTTAGTGCGGGGGGAGCGTGGGGTGCTGGGTGAGGCTGCATTAAAGCAGGAGTGGTGGTAGGGGTCGGGGTAAGGACTGGATCAGGTCACGTGTGGGAGAAGACGGAAGGGACTAGCCAGCAGTGGCACCTGGGGCAGAAGACGAGGCTCGGCTCGGAGCGGGGTGGGGCGCCGGCACGGGGTAAGGAAACGTGAGAGCTCAGGAGCAGGACAACCAGGACAACAACCAGAGGGTGTGGAGTCATGCGCAGGGCTGCTAGCCCCTTGTCCGATCGCGTCTAGACCCCACCACTCTCCGCTGCCCTCCTCGTCCCGGGGCCCCTAACTCACCAAAAGGAGAGGGGAAAGGGGCGGGGTGCTCCTGGCCGCAGCAGCCCCTCAGCTTCCAACTCTTGGCCTCCCTACCACTGACAACAGGAAGCGGTGCTCGCGGCGCCTGACGCCATCACGTCCACACAGCGCCGGCCACACCCTCAAACCTCAGAGCCAATCGCGGGGCCCAGAGGAGCTGGGGGCGGGACGAGCTCTCCAGACCCCTGGGAGGAAGGCTAGAAGGCTGCAGACCCTGCTGGATCCGAAGCTCAGAGATTTGGGTACTCACCAACCGCTTTCTGCAGCATCTGCTCAGGCCTTCTGGGTTCACGACCCCAACACCTTATTCATGACTTTGGGGCTGTTACTTGGCTTCTGTCAGAAAAGGATGCTCAATTGCAAAATGAGACTAATTTAACACTATCCTCAGATTACATTTCCTCACCCCTACCTCCACCCCCAGGTGCTTAATTTCCTCTTCTCTTTCTGAACAATCTGCCATATCATATCCCTCCCACGTGTTCTAAAGTAGCAGCTAGAGCCCACTTCCTTCAGTGTCCTTCCTTAACTCCTCCAGCACATTCTAGTTATGCCCTAGGCCTATATATAGCTGTTATCCTGGAACTTCCCCACATGGTTTCCTGGTTTGAGGCTTCATTTCCTGGCTCCCTTATTTTATTATTATTATTTTTTTATTTTCAAGAGGATGTCTTCCTAATATTGAAAAACATAATGGGGAGTCGGGCAGTAGCGCAGCAGGTTAAGCACAGGGGTGGCATAAAGTACGAGGACCCGCATAAGGACCTTGGTTTGAGTCCCTGGCTCCCCACTTGCAGGGGGATCACTTCACAGGTGGTAAAGCAGGTCTGCAGGTGTCTATCTTTCTCTCCCCTCTCTGTCTTTCCCCCCTCTCTCCATTTCTGTCTGTCCTATCTAACAATGACAACATCAATAACAACAACAATTTAAAAAAAACAAGGGCAACAAAAGGGAACATAAATAAATATAAAAAAATATTTTAAAAACATAATGAGTCAAGAAGATGGCTTAGTGGGTATAGCACAGGACTTACACACAAGACCTGGGTTGTATTTCTGGTACCATATATTCTAGAGGTTCAACAGTCATCTCTCTCTCTCTCTCTCTTTCTCTCTCTCTTTCAAAATGTAATATTTTTAAAGGACCAGAGGGTAGCTTACTGGGTAGACAGCAAGCCTATGTTCAAGACCCTGGGCTACAATACCATAGACGATACCAAGGGAATTACATGAGAATGGAGCAGTGCTGCAGTGACTCTCCTGTTTCACCTGCTTTTCTCCTGTCTAAATCACCATATTCCCTGTTTGATTCCTAGAACTGCATATACCAGTGTTGCTCTGGCTTCTGTGTCTCATGAGAAATATATTCTCATAAATGTAAATTAAATAAAAAGCTTCAACAGCATGTGGCTAGTGGCTATTGTGTTAGACTACATACATACATACACACACACACACACACACACACACACACACACACACACACACACAATGTTTAGTAAGTGCATAAGTGAGTGGTCTGGGAAGTGGCACAATGGATAAAGTGCTGGGTTCTCAAGCATGAGGTCCTGCATTCAATCCCAGAAGCACATGGACCAGAGTGGTGTCTGGTTCTTTCTCTCTCTTCTTATCCCTCTCATTAATAAAAAAATATTTTAGAAAAATGTAAGTGTATGTAGTGACATGATATATAGTGACTATATCACATCTTCCTTTATTCACTCAACAGCACCTGGAGATAGATGGTTGCATTACTTATTTTAAATATATATAATACTAAAATGTTAAAAGGATCTAAAAGCACAATATCCTCTTCTAATCCACGAATCCTTTAGTCGTCCGGAGATACACAGACCATTACTTCTTTTTTTTTTTTTTTTTTTGCCTCCAGGGTTGTTGCTGGGGCTCAGTGCCTGCACCATGAATCCACTCCTCCTGGAAGCTATATTTTCCCCTTTTGTTGCCCTTGTTTTTTTATTGTTGTTGTGGTTATTATTAGTGTTATTACTGTTGTTGTTGTTTGATAGGACAGAGAAATGGAGAGAGGAGGGGAAGACAGAGAAGGGGAGAGAAAGATAAGACACCCACAGACCTGCTTCACCGCTTGTGAAGTGACTCCCCTGCAGGTGGGGAGCCAGGGGCTCGAATCAGGATCATTATGCTGGTCCTTGCACTTCACACCATGTGCGCTTAACCCACTGTGCTACCGCCTGACTCCAACTTTTTTTTTAACTCCAGGGTTATTGCTGGGCTCGGTGCCTGCACCATGAATCCACCGCTCCTGTAGGCCATTTTCCCTACTTTTGTTGCCCTTGTTGTTGTAGCCTCGTTGTGGTCATCATTATTACCATTGTTGATGTTGTTCATTGTTGGATATGACAGAGAGAAATGGAGAGAAGAGGGGAAGACAGAGAGGGGGAGAGAAAGACAGACACCTGCAGACCTGCTTCACTGCCTGTGAAGCGACTCCCCTGCAGGTGGGGAGCCGGGGACTCGAACCGGGATCCTTAAGCCAGTGTTTGCGCTTTGTGCCATGTGCGCTTAACCCACTGCGCCACCGCCCAACCCCCCCAACTTTTTTTTTAATAATATGGTATATGAGGTTGAACTCAGGATCAAATTATTAATGAGCTACTAAATTCTCCGTGCTCCATCCATGAATCTCTCAATCTCTCTCTCTCTCTTTCACACACACACACACATACACACACACACACACACATACACACACACAAAGTGGGCATGCTACCATTGAGTCACCTCCCCAACCCATGAATTATCACTTTAATAACTAGCGCTACATTCTACTACATATGGAATAATCTGTGTACCATACCACAGTGATAGGATACTCATGCCTCCACTTTCATCAGCTTGAAGCTGCAATAGATTAACAAAGAATAATCCCTTTTTAAAATTTTTTTTTATTATCTTTATATTTATTAGATAGAGATAGTCAGAAATCGAGAGGGTAGGGGAGATAGAAAGGGAGAGAGAGAGAAACTTGCAGACCTGCTTCACTACTTATGAAGCTTTTCCCCCTGCAGGTGGGGATCAGGGGCTCGAATCTGGGTCCTTGAGCACTATAACATATGGCTGAATCAGGTGTGCCACCAACTGGCCCCAGAATAATCTCTTTTATGGTCTGGGGGAAGCAGCTTATGAGTCACTGTCTCAAAATATGCTTTCCATCCATAGGCCCTTGCCAGTGATTCAGTGGCAATGGTGGCATTCATCAGAATTAATGAAGGGTCACTTTAAGTGGTTCTCCTTTATCTAGTTCTTCTTCTTCTAGCGTTTGCCCTTCTTCCGTAGCCAGTCAACAGCGTCAGGTTGAGCCTGATGTAAAGTTTCGAGACCTCCTTTGAATCTGGAGAGGTGGCAGTCGTTGACTATGTGGGTCATAGTCTGTCTGTAGCCGCAGGGGCAGTTCGGGTCGTCTCTGGCTCCCCAGCGATGGAACATAGCGGCGCACCGGCCATGGCCTGTTCGATAGCGATTGAGGAGGGCCCAATCATAACGTGCTAGGTCAAAGCCGGGTTGACGCTTGCAGGGGTCTGTGATGAGGTGTTTGTTCTTTACCTCAGCTGACTGCCAACTGTTTCCAAGAGTCTGGAACAGAGAAGTTCAGTGTAGGCGTACAAAGTCACTCTCAGGCCACCCTATCAGCTGGGGCCCTATTCAGGGAGTCCTGAGATTCCCAAACAGACATGATGGGCCTAGATCTTGAATTAATCCCTCTCTCTATTGTTACTGGTCATTTCTATCAGGAACAACAAAATACAACCGTTTGTGGACCCCCATAGGACTTTGCCCTCAACTTGGATCAACAATGGTAGAGAATGTTCCATCCTCCAAAGGGAGGATGAACAACATACTCTATGCTACACCTGAGGAAGATGGGTAGATATAGGGGCAGCTTGGAATGTTCCTACTCATGACCACAGAATATGAGCTCAGATCTACAGGGATGCAAAGGTCACATAGGCTCCTAAGCTAATTATGGGCCCAGATCACATCAAATTGATGGAGTTTACAGGCAAACAATATTTATACCCCTTTCCCATATTAGGGAGCTACTCTCTTCCCTGATACAGCTTTTTGGTCCTTTTTCCAGCCATGACATCGTCTCCTTAGACAATAACTTGGATCCACTGACATATCAGATTTCAGGCTCAGGGGCAAAAAGAAAAAGGAAAACAAGCAAAGAAACTAGTATAGCCACAGGCCCTTTGGACTTTAACTAAAATATGCCTACTAGCTATCTACAAAATGGAGGACCCCCCCCCCCCAAATCTTCATCTGTACTATTCCAGCCCTTAGGTCCACGATTTGTCAACAATTTGTTTGGCTTTGTATGTTAATTCTCTTGTCAACCACCAGGTTCCAGATGCTAGCATGATGCCAACCAGACATCCCTGGACAGACAACCCCACCAATGTGTCCTGGAGCTCAGCTTCCCCAGAGCCCCAACCTACTAGGGAAAGAGAGAGGCAGGCTGGGAGTATGCATCGACCTGTCAACACCCATGTTCAGTGGGGAAGCAATTACAGAAGCAATTACCTTCAACCTTCTGTATCCCACAATGACCTTGGGTCCATACTCCCAGAGGGTTAAAGAATAGGAAAGCTATCAGGGGAAGAGATGGGATACAGAGTTCTGGTGGTGGGAATTGTGCGAAGCTGTACCCCTCTTATCCTATGGTTTTGTCAATGTTTCCTTTTTATAAATAAAAAAATTTAAAAAACAAAAAAAGAAGTAAAAGTTGTGGGAACAAAAATGTTTAGTCATAATATGATTACAGAGTAAGGTATCAAGTTAAATCTGAATCAAACCTGTGGTAGAGATCACTGGATTGTAGCATACTTCATACTAGAAACAAGATCAATGTCTACTACTTGGGAACCAAAATTCCACCAGGCATAATACACAAAGCTTTAGTGGAAGAGAAAGCAATTAAACACCTTATTACTTTTGAATTCTTTAGAAAATATTTATTTAGAATGATAGAAACAGGGAGAAAGAGAGATCAGAGCACTGTTAGTCTCTGGCTTATGGTGGTGCTGGGGACTGGTCATGGGATTTCAGCATTGCAGGCAAAAAAGTCTTTAAATAACCATTATGCTAACCTAGATATACACCAGTTTCTGTGAGAGAGAGCTTATGTGCACACGTATCCATAAACTACTGCAAAATATATACCTGAAAGCAGTAGTACACTAGAGTTTGCAGTGAGTACCTCCCTAACACTTCCTCTCCACTATTCCAAGCTTGGGATCCATGATTGCTCAACAAATTGTTTGGCTTCGTATGTTAACACTCTTTTCAATCACCAGTTTCCAGATGCCACCAGGATGCTGGCCAGGCTTCCCTGGATTGAAGACCCCACCAATGTGTCCTGGAGCTCAGCTTCCCCAGAGACACACCTTACTAGGGACAGAGAGAGGCAGACTGGGAGTATGGACCGACCAGTCAACGCCCATGTTCAGCGGGGAAGCAATTACAGAAGCCAGACCTTCTACCTTCTGCAACCCTCAATGACCCTGGGTCCATGCTCCCAGAGGGCTAGAGAATGGGAAAGCTATCATCGGAGGGGGTGGGTTATGGAGATTGGGTGGTGGGAATTGTGTGGAGTTGTACCCCTCCTACCTTATGTTTTTGTTCATTAATCCTTTCTTAAATAAGAAATTTAAAAAATATATTCATACAAAAAATAACCATTATGCTGCCTCCCCAGCCCATTTACTACAAAGTCTTCTAGGAAAGACACTAATTAAGGAATAATATAATGGGTAGATTTTGCTTTTGCACAGGTAAGACAGACCAAAGGCCTTTGTGGAGAAGTGGGGCTACAAGGGAAAACCTCTGCATCTTAAAATTGACTTTAAGTTTATGCAGATCCCAAACTAGAGTTGTGCCTTTATATTTCTATCATTAATTTATCTATATTTTTTTAAACAAATCTATTTTGTAACAAGATTTATACAGAGGGAAAGATAGACAGACAGACCAGAGCATTGCTTAGATCTGGCTATGGTGGTGCTGAGGATTGAACCTGAGAATTCACATCAGGCATGAAATCCTCTTGCAAAATGATAATGGTGTTTTCCCCAAACTTGTACATCTTTATCTGAGATATTCTGTAGGATATCTGAAAAAAATTTAAAAATTCAGTTTTAGATGACCTCTAGGGTCTTTCTGGGGAGCTCTACAGAAGGCAGACAGATCTGGGTACAACTCTTAGCTCCAAATGGCATAGTACCTTCCACAGGGTGAATACATAGTATTATACTCTGACCTCTAGAAGGTCAAATCTACTCCCATAAGGAATCTCATGGGGGAGAATCAAGATACATCTAAAACTCAGTATTTTCTGAGTCATTGTTGCCGGCAGGGCATGGTACTAGGCACTGGAGAGGAGGAGTTAGGATTCTTGCCATGTCAGTTTCCTGGCTTGACTGAACTGTGGTAGAATCTTCATACTGACAGTCAACTACCTTTCACTATGCTCTTTCTGGAAGAATGGAGCCAGGGTGCCTAAACTCCAAACCAGGACTCAGTCACATCCCAGAATAGAAGTATCAGTCCTTATTCTCCTCCTGAATCACACTCTTCCATGTCCCAGTGTGGGTGCTCTTTTTTGTCCCCCGACTTTGGGCTTGGCCATGTAACTTGCATTGGCCAATGGAATGAGCAGATACGGGTGTGCCAGTTCTGCTGCCAAGCTTGAAGACATCTACTGGGTTTCTGCTTGTCCTCTTATATTACTATTGGTGCCTCTTTAGTTTGAGCCCCAGAACACAAACATGTGGAAAAGAGCCAATATGGCTGATCTGCAGACCAGCAGTGAGACACAGGTCAACGCAGCCAACAGAGCACACTTGCACACTGGTGACAGTCACTGTTCCATCTGAGTTTGGGAATGACTTATTACAAGACATTCTTAGCCAGTCCTTGCACTCTGTGCCACGTGCGCTTAACCCGCTGCGCTACCGCCCTACTCCCAAACAAGGCATTCTTGAAGCAATAATAGCAACTATATGCAACCTCTCCCTTATTAGATTGTAAGTTTCCATGATGCAACTGACGTCCAACACAACAGTGAGCCCAATAAGTAAGAATCTCTCTTGTAATGTATGGCTAAGCAGTTCACTGGCTGGATCAAGTGTCAGGGACCCAGACTTATTTTACTGCTCCACCAACCTCAGGGGTGGACCTCATACACATTAACCATATAACTCCCAGGCTGAAGTCTTAGTTTTCATCTGCCCTGCAAGCTCAAACACTCCAGTGAGTAGTGCCAAGTTCTCTTTCCAACATTATCCTCTAAGACATAAAGCCTTATGTGGAGTCATTATTCCCACTTAATTTCAGGCCTTTTCCTCTTCTTCACAGATGTGCTCCCCACTCACCCTCCAGTGATGTGCTCTGTCAGCCTCTAGATCTCAACAGCTTATTCCCACCAGGACTTAGGAGCAAGAGCTGGTTCTGCCTGATGCTTCCTAGGAGCCAGGAGGCCCTGCCCTCCATGGGGCTGGGAGCCATACAAGTTAACCTTTCTTGGGAGTTCAAGGTGTTAGCCTAAAAATGCAGGAGTCTGTTAAAAAAGCAAAGCAGATTTGGGGCCAGAAGAATAGCTCACAGGAAAGGCACCTTCTTTGCCATGCACGAGGCCCAGAGAACAAACCCGTTTGTTCAACTCCAAGTGTGTCTCCTGTCACCACTGTGGATGACTGCTTTCAGCTGCATCCAGAACCTCACCTGCTTCCCAGCTAGAATGCTTGAAGACATTCTTTCCCTTTTTTGTAGCAGCAAACATGCAGACTGAATGTTAGATTCCCCCCCTCAGTATCCGCAGACACTAGCTTGAGTCTGTGGGGCTGCTATGACCAGAGCAGTGGTTCCCTGAGTTTTGAGTGGCAGCAGTAACTTTGAGTCAGTGGGAAGTAGCTGTGGTAAAGTAACCACAAAGCTAGTAAGGTGATGATTCTCCCACCCCTAAGTTTCATCACTACTAGCTCTTTAAATGACATATTCCAATTGCTTACACAAAACCGTTAGTTTTGTTTGGCATGTCTCTAGGACTTACTTGTGTTTTCCTGTCTGTTTTATTTTCAATAAATGACCATACATTCTTTGGCTTCGTGTTTCAGTAGTTGGTGCTCAAATGCCTTCTCCCTTGAATCCAAGCTGAAATGAATGACAAGTGACTATTTAATGTAGTGCTATGGAATGAACCTAGTGTTACCTGTATGCATGTGGCTACTGACCTTTCTCCTAGCTTAATTTTGATTATATTTTCCCTTTCTCTCCCTTCTGTCTCTCTCTCTCTCTCTCTCTGTGAGAAAGAAAGGAAACAGAGAGGGAGAGGGAGGAAAAGGGAGAGGGGAAGGGAGAGACAGAGAGCAGTAGAGAAAAAGAGGGAATAAAAGATTTCAAAGCACCACTTTACCACCTATGGAGTTCTCTTACTGTTGTCTACATGCTCCCATGTGGTGTCAAGGACTGAAGCTATTGTAGCACAGTAAAGGACTCTGGGATGGGGGAGCACTCAGGTGCTGTAACATGATGGAGGAAGAGGACCTAGGTGGGGGGAGTTAGAGTATTATGTGGAAAAATGAGATATGTTACACACATACCAACTACTGTATTTTATGTTGACCATAAACTATTAATCCTTCCCATGAGAGAGACAGAAAAGGACTTCAGCTAGGGCCGTGTGTGTGTGTGTGTGTGTGTGTGTGTGTGTGTGTGTGCATGTGTGCTCATGCCCCCAAGATTGTTAGTGGGTTTTAATGACTGCACTTTAAATCCACCACTCCCGGTGGCCATTTTTCCCTTTTTTCTAATTTTTAAATTTTTATTTTATTTTATTCCCTTTAGGATTATTACTGGGGCTGGGTGCCTGCACTATGAATCCACTGCTCCTGGAGGTCATTTTTTCCCAATTTTGTGGCCATAATTGCCTTGCTATTGTTGTTATAGCAGTTGTTGGTGGAAAGGACAGAGAGAGTCGAGAAAAGAGGGGAAGCAGAGAAGGGGAAAGATAGACACCTGCAGACCTGCTTCACCGCTTGTGAAGAGACCCCTGCCCCATGCAGGTGGGGAGGTGGGGGCTCGAACTGGGATCTTTAAGCCAGTCCTTGCACTTCACAACATATGCACTTAACCCGCTGCACTAACACCTGTCCCACCCCCTTTTTCTAGTTGATTTGATAGACAGAGCCTAAGAGTTGCCATAGTAGTTGAGATCTGGATTTGCAAGCATGAGGTCCTGAGTTCAATCCCAGGCACTGCATATTAAAAAAAAGGTTGTTGGACTAAGAATGTAAAATTCTTTACTTAGGATTTGCTAGCAAGTAAGTAAATACTATTACTTGCTGCTCATTATTACTGTTTAGCTTTATACACAGCCATTATCTTTTTTTTTTTTTTTTAAGATTTTATTTAGGAGGAGAGAGAAATATTTTATTGAGGACGAGAGAGAAAAAGCCAGACATCACTCTGGTACATGTGCTGCCAGGGACTGAACTCAGGATCTCATGCTTGAGAGTCTGATGCTTTACCCACTGTGCCACCTCCTGGACCACCACAGCCATTATCTTTTGGTTAACTAACTTAAGTCAGCACAGAGAGGGGAAAATACGTGTTTTTAATTCTCAGTAAGAAACTTTGGGCGGTAATTTGAGAATACACAGAGAACAGGTTTTTAAACTACATTAGCAAAATGAGGACCAGAGAAGGAACAGATGTATTACTCATTTTGCCAAGAATCCTAACTAGCTAGCATGCTGACCTGCCCCATCGAACCTACACTGTTCAGAAGGGGCTCAGTGCCACAGTTGGCACCAATTTCCAACTCTTATTTCTACACCACCAGCATTTACTTGTCCTCATTCAGGCACATTACCAAATCTTGCTCATTTAAAATCTCTTCTAATCACTAATCTGTTTAACTCTTATTGGCTAACTAATGTAAAATGTGATGGAGAAATCTTTGCATCTTCAGCAGATTGTGCTGGTATTATCCTTTGGAATCACACATACACCCATGACCTATGTTGGTACATTCAGTTCAGGGCTCAGCTTGGGGGAGCTGAGCAGGATACACTTGAGTCTCAGTGGGGACAGGAAAGGCTTAAGCAGTGCAAGTACATGGAGAAGTGGCTGCACCAAAATGCCTGAATTCTGAAATGAAAGCCTGAGGTGGGAAAGTAATTATTGCTCTCACAATCTTCCTTTGCCTTAGCCCTCCAGCTTCTCTCTGCTACCTAGTTGTAAGTTGGAAATTTTGAAAAGAAATGTCCACTGTCTTTTAAGGCTGGAGAACTCCTTGCCAGGACACATGTGTGTATGTTTGAGAACTCAGGAGAAATCGTAACCTGACAGTGGAGGGTGGGCTCTGGTCCAAATACCTGGCAGCTGCAAAAACCCTATGAGAGATGAGAAGTAGGTAACCCTCTGTGTGCAGGAGGTCCAGTATACTGTAAATGATGGGTACTTTCTGGACAAGAGGAAAGATCATCAGAATAGGTTGTTACATAATCATCTACAGCCAAAGGATGCCATAGTTTTCAGTGCCACGGGACTGGTTACATTGGGGAAATGAGGTAGAGGGGTGCCTATTCGTTCTTTTTGGTCTACATACTCTCTTGTGGTAAATATTGGTGACCAGGAGTGATTTCAGCTTCAGTTCTGCTTTTCTTGTCTATAGCCCTTTGTATAATTTATTTTTTTTGCATCCAGGGTTATTGCTGAGGTTGGTGCCTGCACCACAAATCCACTGCTCCTGGAGTCTATTTTTTCCCTTTTGTTGCCCTTGTTGTTTTATCGTTGTTGTGGTTATTATTGTTGTTGTTACTGATGTTGTTGTTGTTGGATACGACAGAGAGATGAAGAGAGGAGGGAAAGACAGAGAGGGGGAAGATAGACACCTGCAGACCTGCTTCACCGCTTGTAATTTGACCCCTCCTGCAGGTGAGGGGTATATAAATATTTAACCAAGTTTTAATTATTTACCACACTGCTAGACTTATGAATTCACACATTTTAATATAAGATTAAGTAGGTATTTTACAAGCAACACCTGAGAAGCTATTAGAAAATAAAATTTTCTGGTGGCTTAGTGCAGGGTGTGGTTCACTCTGTGGCTGTCTCTTGTCCTCCCTCACTTTCCTGGCCCATCTCTTCAGCAGTGGACTCTGAACCTGGAGTCTTCTCTACTATGACTTCACTGAGTGACCTGAAAACAGAAAAAGAATGTCAAGCATTTTCTTTTAAGAGGAACTGCTAAACTTTGCAATGTTGCTTCATTTAGGCAACTAAAAAAAAATTCTCCAGTCATTTACTCTGGCTCCTTCTTGAAGATCTCCTCTTCATCAGAAGAATCCTTGTCGTGTAGCTTTTCTGCCATATTTTTCTTGCGTGTGGCATTGAGAGGCCTATACATATCTCTAAGCCAAAGTGGCCTCCTCATCCAGAAAGAGCCCTCCTGAAAAAGCCAAATGGAAATATTAATTCTGCATTTCCCACAGCTTTCTTTAGCTATAATACTCTACCATCCTCAAAGTTACCTGACTTTCACTGCCTGATGAGTATTTCTTACGAAGCAGGAATGATAAAAAGCCCCTTGGAGAAAAACATGTATACAAATTAGTGATTTATTCATTTTCCAATTTTTCTTTTTTTAAAATTTTTATTGATTCCCTTTTGTTACCCTTGTTGTTTTTTTACTGTTTTAGTTATTGTTATTGTTATTGATGTCATTGTTGGATAGGACAGAGAGAAATGAAGAGAGGAGGGGAAGACAGAGAGGGGGAGAGAAAGAGAGACACCTGCAGACCTGCTTCACCGTTTGTGAAGCGACACCCCTACAGGTGGGGAGCTGGGGGCTCGATCAAGGATCATACATGGGTCCCTGTGCATTGTGCCACCTGGTTTAACCCCTGCACTACTGCCTGACTTTCCCAATTTTTCTAAAACACATATCTCTGGTCTTGTTAGGACCAATGGGTGCCATAGTCTATAATTACAATGAGAAAAATCACCACAGAACTTGGAACTTTTTAAAAAAATTTACTTATTATTGGCTAGAGACAGAGAGAAATTGAGAGAGAAGGGGGAGATAGAGAGGGAGAGAGACAGAGAGACACTGCAGCCCTGCCTCACCACTTGTGAAGCTTTCTGCCTGCAGGTGGGGACCAGGGTCTTAAACCTGGGTCCTTGCGCACTGTAATGTGAGCACTTAACCAGGCATACCATCTCCTGGGCCCCCAGACCTTGGAATCTGAAAATAATTCCGTGCATACTAGGCTTCCAGGAATTCACATGTGTACAAAGTACCGTACACTGGCAAGATAGTTCATCTGGGAGGGTGGTGTGCTTTCCTGTGCATGCAATCCAGGTTTAAGTCTGCAGGTATATCCCATTTGTCCTGTGAAACTTTCTCCCAAATGTAATACAATTTTTAAAAAATCTTAAAATTCTACTCTGAATGGCTGCCACATGAGCAACCATGAAGGTGGCTTAGTAGGCAGGCCTTGTATGCTTAAGGCCGTGGGGCCCATTCCCAACAGTGCATAGGCTGAGCAATGCTCTAGTTTCTCTCTTGTTTCATTAACAGATAAATAATTTGCAAGACAAATATTTACCCTGATTTTCTTTCTTTGCCCTCCAGCTGTTCTTCCCCTGATGCTTTATGAGAATAAATCTATTTTAAAACAAAACATGATCACGATTATTTAGTATAATATCTCAAATCTTTATTCATTTTTATTATCTTATCCACCTAGTCAGATAACTTTGGGACAGAAATTCTCTCCTGTTAGGCTTTTGACTCTTCCATAGTACCTACCTTAGGATCTGGTATATAGCTGGCAATATATTTTATTGACTATACTAGATAACATTCAATAGATAATTCCAAATAATGACTTTCTTAAAAGGAGCTACTAAAATCTTGAACAGATTGTTTTTTTTAATTAAGACCCAAAGTAAGGTGTTTATTATTATTGCCACTATTCATCATTGATGAGGATACATTTAACCAATAAGAGAAAATGAGGTTTTAGAAGAAGAGACAAACATATCTAGAAATGATATCCTAAAAGTTTAAGAATCAACAACAATTTTATTGTAAGTCACATGAGAATTCAGTTAGTGGCTAAATATAGTCAGCCTCATCAGTTTTCTTTTTTTTATTACTTATTTATTTGACTCCAGGGTTATTGCTGGGGCTCGGTGCTTGCACTATGAATCCACTACTTCTGGAGGCTATTTTCCCCCTTTTGTTACTCTTGTTGTTTATCATTGTTGTTATTGTTATTATTGTTCTTATTGTTATTACTGTCGTTGTTGTTGGATAAGACAGAGAGAAATTGAGAGCAGAGGAGAGAAAGAAAGACACCTGCAGACCTACTTCACTGCTTGCAAAGAGACCCCCCCTTGCAGGTGGGGAGCCAGGGCTCAATTGGGATCCTTATGTAGGTCCTTCCACTTGTGCCACGTGCACTTAACCCCCTGCGCTACCGCCCGAGCCCCTTCTTTTTTCTTTTTTAGCTTCCAGGCTTATCACTGGGGCTCGGTGTTGGCACTATGAATCCACCGTTCCTAATGGCCATTTTTTTCTTATCTTTTTTTTTTCAATAGGACAGAGATAAATTTGGGGGGGGGTTGATAGAAATACGGAGGGAGAGGCCATGGCACACCTGGTTCAGCACACGTGTTACAATGCGCAAGGACCAAGCATCCCAGTCCCCACCTGCAGGGGGAAAGCTTCACGAGTGATGAAGCAGTGCTACAGATGTATCTCTGTCTCTGTCTCTCTCTCTCTTTCTAAACATATATTTTAAATGATTTTATTTATGTATTAATGAGAAAGATAAGAGGAGAGAGAGAAAGAACCAGACATCACTGTGGTACATGTGCTGCCGGGGACTGAACTCGACCTCATGCTTGAGAGTCTAATGCTTTATCCACTGCGCCACCTCCTGGACAACTCTCTCTCTGTGTTATCCCCTTCCCTCTCCATTTCTAGCTGTCTCTATCAATTAGTAAATAAAGGAAAAAAAATAGTTGGGTGGTCTGGGATGTAGCGTAGTTGATAAAGCATTGGACTTTTAAGCATGAGGTCCTGAGTTCAATCCCTGGCAGCACATGTAGCCAGAGTGATGTCAGGTTCTCTTTCCTCCTATCTTTCTTATTAGTAAATAAAAAAATCTTTAAAAAAATTGAAAATAGGGGGAAGAGAAAGACACCTGTAGACTTGCTTCAATGCTTGTGAATCATCCCACTTGCAGGTAGGGAGGGGGGTGGTGTGGGGATAGGGGATTGAACCAAGTTCCTTGCGTTGGTCCATATGCTTAGTACTATGTGCACTAACAAGGAACCAGGGTCATCACAGTCCGGCCCCCACTAGTTTTCTTATATATAATAATTAAAATTAGGAAGATTCCATTTGGGTGGGGGTAGACAGCCCAATGGTTATGCAAAGAGACACTCATGCCTGAGACTCTGAAGTCCCAGGTTCAATCCCCCATACCACCATAAACCAGAGCTGGGCAGTGCTCTGGTGTTTCTATCTCTCTCTCTCTGCATCTTGCTCAAAAGTAAAATAAAAAACAAAATATTTTTAAAAATCAAAGATTCCATTTATAATGTCAATAAAATGAATAAAGTATATAGGAATAAATAAAAATATGTTAAGATATATCTTCATCTAATACTTAATGAAGATTTTTTTCTCTTTTACATTTTAGAATAGTCTTTAGTTAAGGAAAAAACAGGGATTTGGTGTTTTAGTCCTCAAAACAGTTAAGCACTAATATGTCTTCTTCTTTCTACCTCAACTACCTGTTCTTTTTTTTTTTTTTTTTTTTTAGTACTTCCAGGGTTATTATGGGTCTCCAGGTCAGCAGAATTTCACCACTATACACAGACATTTTTCTTTTTTTCTTAGAAGTCAGAGAAAAAGAGAGAGAGAGAGAGAGAAGAAATTAGATATCACATCACTGAACTGGTAAAACTTTCCTGTGCATGTGCTCCTATGTGGTGATCAGGGTGTAGAATGAGGGTCCTCCTGGGTCCATACTCCCAGAGGGATAAAGAATAGGAAAGCTATCAGGGGAGGGGATGGGATACAGAGTTCTGGTGGTGGGAATTGTGTGGAGTTGTTCCTGTCTTATCCTATGTTTTTTGTCACTGTTTCCTTTTTATAAACAAACATTAAAAAATAAAAAAAGAATCACAGTCCTCGCACAAGGTAAATTATCTTCTTTACCAGGTAAGCCATCTCCAAGCCTCTAGGATAATTTTTGAAATATCTTATAAACATATTGGTCTATTACTTGCCAGACTGGATACTGCTTCAAACACTAGGTTCCATTACTCTTCTCTGCTTTAAACACCAATATTGTATTCTATAGAGAAAACACTGCATGGTCTCTGTCCTCAAAAAGCTATCTATCTAAGTAGAAAGAGGAAATTTTGAAACCAAAAAAAAAAAAAAAATACAAATGCAAGTTGAAAATAAATTTTAAAAACACAGTCTAAAAGTCTATAAAGATACAAAAACAAACAAAAAAAGCAAAAGGTTGCATGCCACCCAGAGACGTGACAGTATCCTCTGTGTATTAGCCAGTAACTATTAGAGGCCTTTGCAAAGCTGATCCTATGCTAGTTCCTAGTCTCACAACTTTATAAATCTGACTCAGCCTTCATCAGGAGAGAACTCACTTCTTCCTATTGGAGCAGTCTCACCATATCCACATGACAGGCTTGACAACATAATAGGGAGTGAAATGACAGTTTGATAGGGAATCTGTACCTACCCAAGGGACTGTCTTCTGTAGAGACAGGCCTTCATGGCAAAATCAGAAAACTACTTGGTGAAAAACACAGTAAGATCTGAATCTAGTGTTTAATGAAAAATACTGAGCTATGTGGATCCATCCACCTCCCCCACAGGCATATCCTAGGAAGTGTACATACATCTTCTGTCTGATGTACTACCCTGGGACTCTTGGGAAATGCTTGGATGGGAACAGCCCATGTTGGTTGCATCCTCACCCTTTTCTGTGCTTATCTAGCTACTGACCAGCCCTCTTGAACATACACATGCTTCTTAATAAACACATCCAGTCAGGTTTGAGCCAAGTCTGATAGACCACAAATTCATTTGGTCCTGACATGCTCCATGAAGTGTTGACCCTAGTACTTCTCCCAATTTTTAGGTTCTCAGGGAGAGAGAGGAACGTCTCAGGATGGTCTTGAAAAATTAGTGATAAAACTCACAGAAGGACTAGGACCAGGAGAGTTTTAGTATTTGAGAAAGACTTTTATGAAGAAAGATGAACCTGAGTGGTATTTGAGAGGCTCATAGGCCTTCTGCAGGTAGAGGGAAATGAGATAATTTCCAATGGGTAAAGGTATGACAAAAGCAGGGATCACATGGTATGAGTAAGGTATAGTGAGGCATAGCTTTGATTGGAATAGAGAGCTGTTATAACAGGAGAAAAGACAAGGCAAATTAAGTTCGATTGGGAGAGTCAAGACTGATACCCTATTAAAATTCTCTTAATATCAGCATTTGCTGAGTGAATAACCATGATGTAAATTGATAAAAAAAAAAAAGGTAGGCTTCAGAAATAGGCTACAGTAAATATGGCAAGTTTTACAGAATACTGTTATAGGATTCTATCTGCAGTGCTTTAACTTATTTAGACAATGCCAAAACTTATATAGACACTAGAGCAGAAAGCTGCTAATAAGTAACTCTAATGAATCAAATACCACCTTTATTTTTTAGCCATGTCCTTTCTTACAAAGTAAAGTATAGCTCCATTACGGTGGCAATTATATGAAATTCTCATACTTTCAGCTAACAAGGAAAATAATTAGTGGTAGAATGACAATAACTAGTGTTTATATATCAAACCACTGGCATCATTTAAAGAAATTTTACTATTACACAATTTCTGGCCTTCTTAATTTTAACTTTTGAAAATAGACTGCTAACAATCACGGTTTCAATGCCAGGGAGATCTCCTGGGCATAGTTTTCATCAAAAGTCCCTGTGCAATACTTAAAATAAAAGAACACAGCAAGGCTCACTTCTTGTGACTGAAGAGAAATACCCATAAGTAATGGAAGGAAAAGTGACTTTGGGCACATGGCCTTTGAGTAACAGGAATGAAAGACTGCTGGGGGGTGGAGGTGGGTGACCAGATAAAATAAGAGTAACTAAAGGAGCAAACATAGGGAGGGCAGAAAGGTCAAATTGATATGACCAATGTTGGGGAATCAAGGCCAGTCATCAAAGACCTAGACACAAGAACAGAAACTCTAAGCTCTCAATCTTTGATGAATGCAGAAAAAAAGAGTTGAGTGGGAGAGGTCAGGAAGAGAAGGATGAGTATGGGATGACTCCCCAAGTAGGTGTACTTGGGAGAAAGGGTTAAAATGGAGAACAGTGGACAAAACTTGGACTGAGGGTGGTATACTGCACCAAAGCAAGGAACCCTGGGGAGGGAATGGCCTGTAGGGAGAGGAGCTTGGGGTTCTGGATGTCAGGGGGATAACAGTGTGAATATGTGGCAGACACCTGCTATGTAGAACTGGGAAAGCTTACACATGTATAGACAAATGTGTTATAATACATTAACCCCCAATTATTTATTTACTTTTTAAAATCAGTGATGTAACAATGATTCACAAGATTAGAGGATAAGAGAGGTACAATTCCATATAATTCCCACAACCAGAGTTTTTACCAGAGCACGGATCACCTCTGGCTTATGGTGGTGCAGGGGACTGAACCTTGGATCTTGGAGCCTCAGGCATGACAGTCCATTTGCATAATTATTATGCTATCTATTTCCACCCCCTATTTTTTTTTAATAAGTAGATATGCAAAAAAATGACTTTGGTTTTCAATTTGTGGGCTCTGGTCTGGGGAGATAGCACAGCAGTACTGTATATGAATTGCATCCAAGGATCATTCCCAAGCACCAACAAAGGACAAAAATGAACAGTACGTTGGTCAAACACACGATTTGTGGCTTCTGACTGTCATAAAGGCAGAATATACTCTGCAGTGGGACTATCGCCTGGCCACTTCTGGAAACTTTAATTGTTCTTACCTCAATGAGACAGAAAATTATAATCAAAATCATCACGACTACAGTCACAGATATTGCCAAGATGAGCTTGTTGTTGTAGCCATATCCTGGAACTTCTCTTGTAAGCTAAAAACATTCAAACAAACAAACAACAACAACAAAAACACACAGTTATTTTTTTTAGAGCTAACAGATGGGAAGAATGAGAGCTAATTAATCTATTCTAAAGTATAGCTAACTATGCTTAAACTACTATAAAACTCCATTCTTTCAGATTAGAGTAGTAGTTTATAGGTTCTTTTTTATTTATTAATATTTTTCTTAAGAAAGGATAAATTAACAAATCCATAGGGTAGGAGGGGTACAACGAGGTACAACTCCACACAATTCCCACCACCAGATCTCCATATCCCACCCCCTCCCTGATAGCTTTCCCATTCTCTATCCCTCTGGGAGCATTGACCCAGGGTCATTGTGGGTTGCAGAAGGTGGAAGGTCTGGCTTCTGTAATTGCTTCCCCGCTGAACATGGCCATTGACTGGTCGATCCATACTCCCAGTCTGCCTCTCTCTTTCCCTAGTAGGTGGGTCTCTGGGGAAGTGGAGCTCCAGGACACATTGGTGGACTCCCTTTCAGTCCAGGGAAGCCTGGTCAGCATCCTGATGGCATCTGAAACCTGGTGACTGAAAAGAGAGTTAACATACAAAGCCAAACAAACTGTTGAGCAATCATGGACCCAAAGCTTGGAATAGTGGAGAGGAAGTGTTAGGGGGTACTCACTGCAAACTCTAGTGTACTTCTGCTTTCAGGTATATATTTTGCAGTAGTTTATGGATACGTGTGAACATATGCTCTCTCTCACAGCGACTGGTGTATATCTAGGTTTTGGGACTTTGTTAGAAAGTGAACCACCTGGGATGGATTTAGAGAATATTATGAAAGGAAAGGTCTCATTTGAGTAATGAAGCTGAAGGGTTGTCATTCCACACGTGAAGTCTCTGGACACAGTCTGAGCTGAAGCATGTTGAGGTGGCAATCGTTGTGTTGATTAGGTTGCGATTGGCAGATGCAATATTATTTGATATGGATTGGGAGAGGCATACGGGAAAGTGGGCCCTATCCTAAGGTTCCAGGACTGGGAGAAGTAGAGGCTCTAAAGAGCATACTAAATCTCATGTGTTACATAAGCCTATAACTACCATTTTCCTTTAGAATTCATCTACCATGTGTTAGGTTCTTTTTTCTACCTGAGGAACAGTGGAACTATTACATAAAAGAACAAAATGGGAGATTACTGTCTTAGCCGAATTCACACAGCCAAGACAAGACAGAAACTAGGAGCCTATAGTCTTCCTGATGGAGTGCTTTAACCCTTCTGCTTTGATTTTTTGTAAAGTGCACTTGAATGCCAGTATTCATTTAATTTTGTTTTGTTTTATTTGTTATTGGATAGAGACAGAGAGAAATTGAGAGAGAAGGGGGAAATAGAGAGGAATAGACAGAGAGACACCTGCAGACTTACTTTACTACCTGTGAAGGCACTCCCCTGCAGGTGGGGAGCTGGGGGCTTGAACTAGGATCCTAACCGGTCCTTGTGCTTTGCGCCATGTGTGCTTAAACTGCTGTGCTACCACATGACTCCCGTTCATTTAATTTTTAAGACTTTATTTATTTATTTATTTATTTATTCCCTTTTGTTTCCCTTGTTGTTTTATTGTTGTAGTTGTTGTTGGATAAGACAGAGAGAAATGGAGAGAGGAGGTGATGACAGAGACGGGGAGAGAAAGACACCTGCAGACCTGCTTCACCGCTTGTGAAGCGACTCCCCAGCAGGTGGGGAGCCAGGGGCTTGAACCGGGATCCTTCTTCCAGTCCTTTGTTTCATGCCACCTGAGCTTAACCTGCAGCGCTACCACCTGACTCCCGTGTTCAGTTAATTTTACATAAATATTTTTAAATTAATTTCATTGTGGAAATAAAATACAACTGGAATCATCTAATTTAATGAAATGCATCATCATATGAAACTTCAACTAAAACCCATTTGAGAATCATGTTAACATCATGCAAAGGAATACGTTTTCTAAGATCTGACATTTTCAACAACTGAGAATCACTGTATTTTGAACATGGAAATGCTGGGGGTAAAATTAGGCCTCTACAAGGCAATGAGTGCCACCCCAGCATGCTTCACTTCAGACTGTGCCCAGAGACTTCAGGTGTGGAATGACAACCCTTAAGCTTCATTATTCGTGTGAGACCTTTCCTTTCATAATATTCTCTAATTCCACTCCAGGCAGTTCACTTCCTAACAAAGTCCCAAAACCTAGATATAGACCAGGTCCCATGAGATAGAGCATATGTTCACACGTAACCATAAACTAGGGCAAAATATATACCTGAAAGCAGAAGTACACTACAGTCTGCAGTGAGTACTCCCCAACACTTCATCTGAACTATGTCAGCCTTTAGGTCCATAATTGTTCAACAATTTGTTTGGCTTTGTATGTTAAACGCTCTTTTCAGCCACCAGGTTCAAGATGCTACCATGATGCCGACCAGACTTCCCTGGACAGACAAACACACCAATGTGTCCTGGAGCTCTGATTCCCCAGAAACCCACCCTACTAGGCAAAGAGAGAGACAGACTGGGAGTATAGATCGACCAGTCAATGCCCATGTTCAGCGGGGAAGCAATTACAGAAGCAAAACCTTCCACTTTCTGCATCATACAATGACCTTGGGTCCATACTCCCGGAAGAATAGAGAATGGGAAAGCTATCAGGGGATGGATGGGATATGGAGATCTGGTGGTGGGAATTGTGTGGAGTTGTACCCCTCCTATCCTATGGTTTTGTTAATGTCTCTTTTTTTAAATAAATAAAGTAATTAAAAAAAAAATAGGTCTGTAAACCATGAACTGTCTCAGGGTAAACACAGAAAGCACAAGTGCCACCTGTGAGTATCTTCACAGGCAAATGGTAAATAGGCTAATAATGGCAGGACCTAAACTGACAAGGAGTCCAACCCCTCTGTTTTGTGAGTTATGCTCACCTCACTTGCTTCTTGCTCTTTCCGTTCACTCTGGGCTTCTGTGCTTTCATTGATGTAGTTCTCATTTTTCCATTGGTCCGTATCCCAATCTGCCCTAGACACCTTGACTTCCTGCTGCTCACTAAGAAGCTTCATCAGGAGGCCTGTTCTGGAGATGAGCTTGGCGCAAGCCAATTGCACTTGGCTCTGAGAGCAGTCCATTTTCAAAGTCCGGATAACATGAGCAATGAGCTTCCTTACGTCATTGTTGGGGATGAGAGAGCGCAGCTGCTGGTTTAGTTGAATTTCAAATTGCTCACCTGCGGATGACAGTGGTGGGAAAGTGGAGTCCAAGGGCTTGGGGAGTAAGAAGTCAGAGTCCTCACTGTGGTATTCCCACTGTGTTTCACTGGTATGTGCAATGGCTGGTATGAAGCTGTCTGCAGTCACAGAAGAATCTGCAGTGCGAGGAGTCGTAAAGATTGTAGGGATAGTTTCATCTGGCATAGTCGTGCTTCCTGGAGAACTATTTGCTTCAAAAATATTTGGGGAAGTAGTTTTTGCTATAGCTTTATCTCCCACAGAATGGTCAAAAAGAGTAGAAGAGCCTGCGAGAGGATTCTCCTCAGCTAGTTCTCTTGAGGATGAAAATGCCTCTTGAGAAGGTGGATTTATGAGACTCCTCATCGCAGAAGACGGAAGCCTCTTTTCAAGCAGTTTTTTCAATTTCGTTTTCTTTCTGAACTGCTGATACTTTTTGACTTGGGGTGTTCTGCTGAGCAGGGGAGAGGGAATTTCATGAAAGACACGATTTATTCTGGCACGTGAAGCTTCTTCAGAAGCTTCCATATCTTTCACTCTAGCTTTTGCATCTTCTAAAATAAAAATAGTGTAGCTTAAGTCTTTTGATTTATTTTTATCCCCAGGTAGGGGTTTGGGAGCAGGGGAAGCAGATGGCCTGCCCATTATGTGTTGCTCCTCATTTGTTAATGAAGGTTGTGTGTTGGTCTTTTCCACTAATTTCCTGGGCTTCCCTTCTTTGTGAAACTGTTCACGCTCTTTAGGGGTTGCCTCTCCAAGCCTAGTTTCTTGGGCAGTATTTTCAACAAGTGGTTGAGTATTCTGTTTCCTCTTGCTGCTCTGATCATCACTCAGTCCTTTGGAGTGTCTTTCCTCTATACCCTTTGGACCTTTGAAGGCTATTTTCTCTCTCTGTAGCTTTTTCTTTGCACTTACATTTCCTATTCTGTTTTTTGATTGTTGGGCAGTTTCGAATTCCTTTTGAATGATCTGGCGTTTAAATTTGGGAACTAAGTTATCAGAATTTATAAGCATGGCAGTTTTTTCTTTCTTTTTAATTTCATTAATTTTTTCTTGAATTTCTGCATCTAACAGATTTTCCAGAAAATACAGTTTCTTAAGTTTATTTTTGTAAATTGAATTGCTGAGTGCAGGCTTAGGAGAAATGTCCACTGCACTGTCTTTCAAATGATCCAGGGGACTATCTCCATGTTGTGTATTTAAAAAAAGAAGTTTAATGAATGGTAGTAATATTGATTCTACATCTTCCAGATTTCCCTCTGAGAAATAAGGCAATATATAATTTAGTGCGCTGATAACATCATTTTCATCATTGAAATCCAGCTGCTCATTTATAAAGATTGGTAAGTTGACAACGTCATTTTTGTAAGTGGATGCCTTCTCTGGTTCAATAGTCAGCTCAGTGCTGGTATTCCTCCTCCGAGCTTGCAATACCTTCATAAATGACCCTTCTGTATTCCCTATGGGTATTTCTCCATCTGTCAAAATAGAAGAAACTGTTTTTTATGATGAAACACTAATGAAATGGATTTTTGGTGAGCCATGTTTCTCAGTCAAATCAATTAGTTATTAACAACATTTTGAGTGTCATTTATAGAGAAAGAAATTAAACTCAGGGGCAGACGGTAGATAACATAATGGTTATGCAAACAAATTCTCATGCCTGAGTCTCCAAAGTTCCAGGTTCAATCCCCTGCACCACCATAAGCCAGAGCAGAACAGTGCACTGGTTAAAAAAGATAACAATAAATAAATAAAAAGAAAGAAATTAAGTCAATTTAGAACCAGTAGTTGGAAAATAACAAAAAGGGAAAATATGTTTATTAAAGTGTAAGACTTTGTACATATTGTTGGCAGGGTAGTTGTACAGAACTTTGGTGGTTGGTACAGTATGAAACTATACTCTGTAATTTTATAATTTTATAAACCACTATTTTTCCACTAGTAAGAAAATGTAAAAAGAAAATGTGAATGTTCATTCAGAATATTCCAAAGCATGAAATACAACTTCTGTATCTATAATTATTTTATTGGTCAGAAGGTCAGTTGTCCCGTATTCAAGTAACACCACAATTAGAAGACAAAGATTTCCCTGCTAAGCTAGACTATTTGCCTTTTCATGTTCACATACTTCATCATGTTTTGCCTCAGTTGCAGAGGGGATATGAGATTGCTTCTCTGTACTACTTCAGCCTCTGTACTACTACTTGTTACCATTGTAGACAGCCACAATAATACTCTTTGCAAACAAGAACTCATCTGGACACGCCCTTTTCCACATAACTGCTGATTCCTTTGCTTTTTTATTTTCCTACTCCCAGTTCCCCAGTCCCTATCATTTAAGGCTCTATTCAGAAAAACAAACAAGTCAAAACACTGTTTCCCTATATCTTTGCTTGAATCTGGACAGAGATCTGAATGTAGGTTAAAGTTTGCTAAATTGTATGCCATTCATAACAGTCAATATATCTATAATGATACACAGTATGTGGTGGTTAATGTTAATCCTTTCTCTCTTCTATTCCTGCTTATATTGTTCCATTACACAAGTTAAAACTTGATGTACAATGCAGAAGGAAAGAAGACAATTTTTGTTACATGTTTTCTTTGATTTCATTTCAATTCTTTTCTTAGATTTTCATTTAATGGACCATCCAAAGCTTATGACTGCATGAAGATCAAGTATATGAATATGCAACTTTTTTTCTTTCCCAGAAAAAATATAAGTACTTTAGGTGGTGGTGAGGGTCATAGGTGGTAATGGTAAGTGAAAAAGAACAGGATTGCAAAGAACTTCAAATTGGGGACAAAAAATCTGGAAACTAGGTTATAATAGTTATCATCTCTGTTTTTGTTTCTCCCCACCTGTAAAATGAGATTTAGAAGTCTAGAACGGACTCCACCAATGTGTCCTGGAGCTCCACTTCCCCAGAGCCCTAACCCACTAGGGAAAGAGAGAGACAGGCTGGGAGTATGGATCGACCTGTCAATGCCCATGTTCAGCAGGGAAGCAATTACAGAAGCCAGACCTTCCACCTTCTGCCCCCCATAATGACCCTGGGTCCATACTCCCAGAGGGATAAACAATAGGAAAGCTATCAGGGGATAGGATGGGATATGGAGTTCTGGTGGTGGGAATTATGTGGAGTTGTACCCCTCTTATCCTATGGTTTTGGCAGTGTTTCCTTTTTATAAATAAAAATTTAAGAAACAATTAGTCTGGAATGTCAGGTCTATGCACCTTAGGGGGAAAATAAAAATTAGAAAAAAAAAAAGACAACACTTTCTTTATCAAGTGTTGTTTTTTTATTTTTTATTTATAAAAAGGAAACATTGAAGTGTTATTTCTTTTTAAGTACAAGTGACCTTTATTTTTTATTATTAATTATGTTTAACCAAGAACACTGTTCTGGAGGTTTTTTTTTTTTTTCTTTCTGTTTCCAGGGTTATCACTAAGCTCAGTACCTGTATTACAAATCCAATGTTCCTATAGGCCATGTTTTCCAATTTTTGTTGCCCCTGTTATTATTATTATTATTATTATTATTGTTGTTGTTGTTATTAGGACAGAAAGGGGGGAAAGACAGAGAGGGAGAGAGAAAGATAGACACTGAAGATCTGCTTCACAGCTTGTGAAGTGGCCCCCCTGCAGGTGGGGAACTGGGGGCTTGAACACAGACCCTTGTGACTGTCCTTGCACTTTGTGCCATGTGCACTTAACCCACTGTGCTACTGCCTGGCCCCCTGGAGGAGTTCTCTTAATAAAGTAACCACACCCAGTGATCTTAGTGGACTTATGGGAAGTTAACCCAGGTGTGATGTATATATGATTCAAATAAAGAATATTTGCACATGCATAGCCGGGATCCCCCCCACCCCCTGGAGACCTTTTCCCTGCACCTTATTATCACTTCTGCATGATTATGATTTCAGAACTGTAATGAAAGAAATTTGGGCCATGAAGTCTGTCTCAAAATTCTTCCAAGGAGCACCATAACAAACCTCATGAGAGTGAACTGGTGTTCATGGGATTCCCAAAGACCCAGTTAGCTCCCTACTCAACACTAAATAGTTGAGTTCCCAAAATATCAAACATAGAGCAAGGTACACAATATGTGATGATTAATGTTAATTTCCTTCCCTTTCCATTCCTTCTATTGTTCCTGTAAACAAGTGGATTAGTTATTATTGCCATAGTTATTAAGGCAGTAGTGAACTGAGAATCTAGCTTTTAGAAAAAGAATAATTCTTAGAAAGTTGAGCTTTAAATGGATAAAAACAAATAATGCAATTACATCACTAATTAAAATGTATCATGACTGATTTAAAATAACAACTGAGACAAAATAATAATGTATCACTAGGCAATTCAGACTTACCACAATGCGTAGTATTTGTCATACAGTCAATGTCACAATGCAGTTTGACTGTCTTGCAGACAATCTCTATATTATTTTTAACTTGGCAGAGGCAGCAGGTCAGACGACTAGGTAAGATTCTATAAACAGAGGCACAAAGGATTCAATTAGTGGTAAAGGTGTTACTTGACTATCTCTAACAAGCAAGTCAAGGTTACTACAATGCTGTGCAAACTGTGTTCTTGGGCCCTATAGCCTAACAGTTGGCCAGGGACAGCTGGCCAATTATGATTTTTCAATATTGTAAACATAGAAGACAGAGGTACCCAACATGAAGATAATGAGAGCAGTGGGTATATGACACACCTCAAACAATGGCCATAGTAAATGGAATTTGGATTAATCCAGATGTATCTTCCTTTGGGCTAAGAATACACTAAGTGTGTCCCAAATGTCTTGAGTTCCTTCCTCAATTTTGATTATATATTAGAAATTGTATATTAGAAATTATGATAGGCATAAAAAAGTTTGGTTTAGCTCACATTGTACACTGGTGAAATCTGGATAGTGTGAACATTGATTTTCATAGAGGTACACACAGCTGAGTGAAAAGTTGCAAGTCGGTTAATCAAAGATCCCAAAGTATTACCCACAGATTATTTACTAATTACCAAAAGGGGGAATAACTTTACATTGGAGAGATCTGGGAGGCTGGGCAGCAGCGCACCAGGTTAAGTGCACATAGTACTAAATGCAAGGACCTGTGCAAGGATCTGAGTTGAGTCCCAGGATCCCTATCTACAGGGGGGATGCTTCACAAGAGCAAAGTAGGTCTGAGGTGTCTATGTTTCTGTGTGTGTGTGTGTGTGTGTGTGTGTGTGTGTGTATCTCCCCCTTCTCTCTCAGTTTCTCAATGTCTTATCCAAAAAAGTGGAAAAAATGGCCACCAGGAGAAGTGGATTTGTAGTGCTGGCACTGAGCCCCATTGATAACCCTGGAGGCAATAAAATAAAATAAAATAAAACAAAATAAAATAAAATCTGGGAGATACTATTTTAATCAAGTAATCAAATTTAGCATTATGGGGGTCTCTCTCTCTCCCTAATTAGTGATTGACAAGATAGTGGGATAAGAGGGATACAATTCCATACAGTTCCTACCACCAGAATTCCATATACCCTCCCCTCCACTGGAAGGGTCCTTAGTCTTTATCCCTCTGGGAGTATAGACTAAAAATTTTTATGGGGTGCAGAAGGTGGGAGTTCTGGCTTCTATAATTGCTTCTCTGCTGGACATGGATGTTGACAGGTCAATTCATACATTATTGGTCTCTTGAAGTGATATTATAGGAAGAACATATTGCCTAGTAGCATTCTTCTTAAAATGTCTACAGTGAATCTAATCATGAGGAAACAGAAATCCAGATTATGAGGCAATTTATAAGACAACTATCTAAAAGTCTCCAAAAGATCCAACATCATAAAAGACCAAGAAGTGCTTTTTCTCCAAAACAAGGAGAAGTGCTTGTATTCAACAATGCATTGGAGGTTCTAGCCCAAGCAAGAGTGCAAGAAAATAAATAAAAGGTCTTCAGAATAAAAAGAAAAAGCAAAACAATTTTTATTCTCAGTTAATATAATTATGTAGAAAACCTGATGAAATCTACACAAAAATCTAGAAATAATAAGAAATTAAAAAATAAGTACTATTTATAATAGTATTAAAGTTACAAAACATAGGGCTGAGGCTCCAAAGTCCCAGGTTCAATCTCCAGCACCACCATAAACCAGAGCTGAGCAGTGCTCCAGTAATATATATATATATTACATATCATATAATATTTAATATTATATATAATTATATATTATGTAATACATATACCACATAGGAATAAAACATGTCAAAATAAATTTTAAAAGTTCACACACTAAAAACTAAATATTGCTAAATTAAGGGAGGCATAAGTTATAATAATATGCTCATATATATCAGGACAGTTCATATTGTTGAGATGTTGATGAAACTGAAAAGCTTATTTAAAAATTTACATGGGAATTGTAAATTCCTAGAATAACCAAAAATCTTTTTAAATTAATTAATTAATTAATTTTTGCCTCCAGGGTTATGCTGGGGCTTGGTGCCTGCACTTATGATTCCACTGCTTCTGTGGCCATTGGTTTTTTTGTTTTGTTTTGTTTTTTTGGCTAGGACAGAGAGAAACTGAGAGGGGGTGAGGGAAGATAGAAACAGAGAGAGGAAGATAGACACCTGCAGACCTACTTCACTGCTTGTGAATCAACTCCCCTGCAGGTGGGGACCCTGGGGCTCAAACCAGAATCTTTGTGTGGGTCCTTACACTTTGTACTATGTGTGCACCACTGCCTGACCCCCAAATAAACAAAAATCTTAAAAAGAATATTTCAAGGCACTATTCGATTTTAAACTTATAAAGCCATATTTCTTTTTAAAGTTTTATTTGTGATTAATAGTTGGTTACAAGATTGTAAGATTACAATGTGTAGTTCCACAGTGTGTAGTTCCACTATTAAAGTTCTGTATCCCCACCCTCTCATCTCCCAAAGACAGTTCTCACAAGTCTTAGAAACAGGCTTAAAGGTACATTTCAAAACACTGTGAGACAGATGTAAAGATAGACACATAGATCAAAGAGACACAATACGAAGTCCAGAAGTAAAAATATGGACAAATGATTTTCAGTTTCAAAAGCAATTGAATGGAGAAAAGGTAGTTTTTTGTTTGTTTTTATTTGTAGCAAATAGTGCTAAACAATTGGATGCCCACATGCTAAAAGTAAACTTCAGTCTAAACCACATACAGAAATGAATACAAGTTTGTTCAAACATTGACATGTAAAAACCTGAAATTACAAAGCTTCTAAAAGGAACAACAGAAATCTTTATGAGCTTGAGTTAGATAAAATTTCTTAGATTTAGTACAAAAAGCACAATTTATAAAAGAAAAATGGTTACATTAAAATCAATAATTTCTGACTTGCCAAAGTCACTTTTGAAAAAATAAAAAAATACAAGTCATAGGGATAAGGAATAAAATAAAAGTCACAGAATGATAAAATTCCTTAGTAAATTACATACTGGACAAAAAACATCTTTTCAGAATTATATAATAATTCTTAAAACGTGGGGACCTGACAGAGGGGCATCTGGCTGAATGTATATATTGCCATACACCTGCAGCAGGGAAGTTTCATGAGTGTTCGTTCAGGTGTCCCTTTTTCTTTTTTTAATTTATTTTTTAATTTTACTGGATAGAGACAGAGACAAATTAAGAAGGGGAGACAGAGGTAGATTTAAAAAAAAAAGACACATAGGTACTGATTCACCACTCCTGAAGTTTCCCCCTGCAGGTAGGGACCAGGGGCTTGAACCTGGGTCTGTGTACATGTACGCCACTGCTCTACCGTCTCTCTTTCTCTCTCCCTATTTCCCCTTTCCTTCTCAATTTTTATCTATCCTGTCAAATAATAAATATTTAAGAAAGAATTCTCAGATCTCAAAAGTATCAGCAAAAATGTTAAAGATATAAAAGTTTCAAATAAGTTTATGAAGAGATGTTTGGTATCATTCTCAGAGAAATATATTCAACAAATTAAAGCTGCTATTACATACCTATTAAACCAAAGCCCAAAAGTATGATCACAGCAAATGATGGAAAAAATGTGAAGAAAATGGATCTCTCCATGCACTGATGTTGGATATACAAAATGATATAACCAGTGGTCCAGGAAGTGGTGTAATGGGTAAAGCATTGGACTCTCAAGCATGAGATCCTGAGTTCAATCCCCACAGCACATGTAATGTCTAGTTCTTTCTCTCTCCCCTATCTTTCTCATGAATAAATAAAATCTTAAAAAAGGTATAACCACTTCAGAAACCATACACCTATCATAAGATCCAGGCATTCCACTTCTGTGTATTTACTCAAGAGGAATGACATTCCTCTCTCCATTTCTCTCTGTCGTATCTAACAATGATGACATCAGTAACAATAAACAAACAAACAAATAAATAAATAAGGGCAACAAAAGGGAAAATAAACTTTAAGAATATTTTTTAAAATACTGTAGTAAAATATTTTTAAAATAATTATATACCGCCAGATGGACATATACAGCAAGATAGATATCTCAAAATATTCTGAGTGAAAGAAGCCAGTTAAAAAAACTGTACACACCGAGAGTCGGGCGGTGGCGCAGCGGGTTAAGCGCAGGTGGCGCAAAGTCCAAGGACCATGATAAAGATCCTGGTTCTAGCCCTCAGCTCCCCACCTGCAAGAGAGTTGTTTCACAGGTGGTAAAGCAGGTCTGCAGGTGTCTATCTTTCTCTCCCTCTCTCTGTCTTCCCCTCCTCTCTCCATTTCTCTCTGTCTTGTCCAAAACAACAATAATAACTACAACAATAATAAAACAAGGACAACAAAAGGGAATAAATAAATAAAAATAAAAAATGTAAAAAAAGAAGAAAAAAACTGTACATACCACATAGTTCCATTCAGACAAATTTCTAGAAAATTGAAACTAATATACAGTAAAAGCAGATTAATAATTTCATGGAAATTGTGGGGGTCAAGGAGAAACAGGAAGGAAGAATTACAAAAATATAAATAAACCTTTTGAGATAATAGATATTTTCTTTTGAGATGGTTTTATGATGTATATATGTGTGTGTGTGTGTCAACATGGATTATTAACTATATATCAAAAGGTTGTTAAAAATAAATTATATAAATGGAAAAGTTTTAATATCAACTCTTCATTAGATAATATCATTATATAAAGTCTTAATTTCTTCACTATATATATATGACTGTATTGTATCTATACAGGGAAATGATTTTGAATATCTGGAGAGGTGGATACCTAGTTACAATGGAGGAACTGACTATATGGCAGATGCTGTAGGAGGTGAAGATAAAGTTAGAGCAATGAGCACTGGATTTGAAGATGTGGTGAAAATAGTAACAGATGACTTTTAGCAGAAGCAGACTGCTAAAAGCAGAGCCTCTTTACCTTTATTAATCTCATGAAATCTGAAACTTACACTAGCCTTATAGTTTCTACTAGCTTGTTATCTAGAGGAGGACTACCACAATTTAGGTTGTGTAATAAACCACAGAATTTTTTTTTAAAGATTTTATTTATTTTTTTTTCATGAGAAATGATAGGAGAGAGAAAAAGAACCAGATATAACTCTGGTACATGTGCTGCCAGGGATAGAACTCAGGACCTCATGCTTGAGAGAGTCCAAAGCCTTATCTACTACGCCACCTCCCGGAACACAGAATTGTTTTTTATGTGATGCAGGAGTTTGGGACTATTAGCATATGAATGACGTCAGCCTGAGGCTGGACACACAGAGAAAGGAAGATAAAAAGCACGAAACTTGGAGCTCTTTG